>NC_044036.1:180090246-180390246 GCF_901765095.1 Microcaecilia unicolor
TTCGATTGGAGGGGCTGCCGTGGACGTCACCCATCAGTGAGAACAATCAGCCTGCTGTCCTCGGAGAATACCTTCTACAGGTATGTAGCATTCGCTTTTTCTGACCATGGTACTGCAAAAGTGTCTGATGAAATGCTGTGGAGGCTGGTTGCTGGGAACAAAACAGATGACACTTCTTGTTGCATTCTGAGGCAAAAAGGTATATGTGTGGAATGCTTCATTTCTCAGTGATGTCCTTGAACACGTGATGGCCTAAAGAAAACTAATGGGGGTTCAATTGTTGACTTAATTTGTCTGATAACATGTTTCGGTGACCGGGCAGGTAAGCAGCTATTAAGAACACATTCAAGCTTTGAGCCAGTGACCAAATCCGCACTGCCTCTTGACATAGTCGAATGAGCCCATGCCTCCTTGCTTGCTGATATAATACGTGGGTGACCTGGTTGTCCATCCGAATTTGGACTACCTGATTCTTTCGTTGGAGAATGCCTGTATAGCTCTGAGTTCCAGTTGATTGATGTGCGTGGTGAACTCGAAATAGGACCGTCAACCTTGAGTTTGCTGATCTTGCAGATCTGCTCCCATCCTACAAGAAAAACATCGACGGTAAGTGTGATCAGAGGACATTGGGGGAGGGGGAAGGGAAGAATTTTCTGTTGGTCATATTTAAGGAGTCTGTCCACCAGAGAATTGCAGTCTGTGTACAATCTGTAACATGCAATTTTATAAATGAAGGTTGAAGTTGGTTCCAACAGGTTTGAAGATTCCATTGTAAAAGTTACATGTTGAGGCAAGCAAAGGGAACTGTGTGTACCGACGCTGCCATGTGTCCCAAAAGTCTTAGCATATGTTTCACTGTGTTAAGTTTGAATGATATTGTTGACTACATCAATGATACCATAGACTGGACTTTGTGGTCTGACAGAAATGCTATCATAGATGGAATGTGAAGGTTTGCATCTATAAACTCCAAGGGCTGTGTTGGAGTCAGTCAGAATTTTTCAGTGTTCACTATCAGACCCGGGTTTGTCATTGTGTGCATTGCTGTGATCAAGGCCTCCTGAAGTTCCTGTGGTGTTCAGGCAGAGAATAGCCAATCGTCCTGATAGGGGTACCCAAAAATACTTGCTTTCCTGAAGTGGGCTGCTATTATTGCCATACATTTTGTAAAGACTCTTGGAGCTGACTAGAGACTGAAAGGTAAGTACCTTGTACTGCTAATGTCGATGTAGAAACTTGAATCTTAGGAATTTTGTTGTGCTGGTGATTGTATAGGTATATGGATATTTGCATCCTTCAATTTGATGGCAGTAGTGGAAGTATGGAAGCAAATGTGTTCATTCTTAATTTTTCTTCAGTAAAATCTTGCTCCAAGTTCTGAGATCTAGAATTGGATGAAATCCTCCCAATTTTGGGGAGATGAGGAAGTATTTTGAACAGAATCCCTGGCCTCGCTCCAATACATGAACTTCCTCTGTTTTGTTGGATTGTAGAAGGTATCGTATCTCTTGAGACAAATGTATTCTTTGATCTACCGGAGGAAATCTGAAAACTTGATTTTGATCTTATGGTTAAGTCATAAAATTAAGTTTATATCCACTCTAAATGACTTGAAGAACCCATCAGTCTGAAATGATGGCAGTCCAGTTGTGATAAGAAAGTGTTGATTTGTCCCGTACAGGTTGGCAAAAGATGGACTTTGCTTTTGCTGTACAGTTGAAAATGTTATCTGAGATCTTTTATCTCTGTTACACTGCTTCTGTGACCGATTCTGAGTAGGTCTCTGATATCTGGAATGGTTATACTGATAAGCGTAATTATGGTATCTCTTATAAGGTTGGTAAGGCCTGTGGTAGGAATGATAATTGTAAGCTCTTTGAGCAGGGACTGTCTTTCTTCTATGTTTGTGCAGCGCTGCGTATGCCTTGTAGTGCTATAGAAATGCTAAATAGTAGTAGTAGTAGTAATGCTTTGAAGGTGTTGGTTGTTTCTGCTCAATATTCGTTGCCGGAGAAAATGGTGAAGGCGGTTAGCTTAGCAGAGTTTAAAAAGGGGTTGGACGGATTCCTAAAGGACAAGTCCATAAACCACTACTAAACGGACTTGGAAAAATCCAAAATTCCAGGAATAACATGTATAGAATGTTTGTACGTTTGGGAAGCTTGCCAGGTGCCCTTGGCCTGGATTGGCCGCTGTCGTGGACAGGATGCTGGGCTCGATGGACCCTTGGTCTTTTCCCAGTATGGCATTACTTATGTACTTATGTACTTATGAATTGTTCTCTTTAATTCTTGAAAAAGCTTCTTCTACTTTCTCCCCAAATAGATTTTCCCCTGTGGAAGGGGGAGTAGAAGGGGGGTGGTAGGGGTGTGTCAAGGGGTGGGGAAGGAGGCGGAGTAGAGGGTGGGGTTAACGCAGCAGCAATGGTCACTGGCAGGGTTAGGTCAATAGCAGACATTACCTGGCGTGCCAAGTCATCAGCTAAATTGTTACCATTGATTGCAAAGGAAAAGGTGGTCTCTTGGTGGGCCCTGATCCAAGTGATGGCTGTGCGGAGGCCATTCTGATGGCGATGCTGTAAGGCCTCAAAAAGGAAAGTCCAAAGTGGTAAATGGCTTAAGGGCTGCCCAGTAGAGGAAACCATACCCCTCTGGTTTCACTTGCGGGCATGGGAATGTAAGGATGAAAAGACATAGAGTCTGTTACTATGGAGAGGTCAGTGTCCAAAGCCTTAAACAGTAACACATAAAGTACGGCTGCAAGTTCAGCCGTTTGGGCAGTGTAATTATCAGGGAGCATCAATTGAACAGAGTCAAGAATGTCCTCATCAGGCGTGAAGTGTACGGCCGTGAATCTGGCCTTGTCGTGCTGACAAGAACTGTCCGTGAACCATACTTGTCCATTCGGTAATATTTCGTAATGAATCATAAGGGAATCGGGTAGGGGGGGGGGGGGCAAGTGAGCAGTGCACTGGTGGGGAAAAAGAGCACTGTGGGCATTACGTGTAATTGTGAACAGGGGATCAAGTCGTTGAGTATCTGTCATAGTCAGTGGATGTATGGAATGCACTACACTAAATAAAAGCACTTGATACTTCTGTAAGCGAGAGACAGTCATGTGACTAATCTGTTTGTCTAAGAGGTACTTAACATCATGAGCAGTATGCAAAACAACAGGGAGATGTGGGATATTGCTATAGAGCTTCATGATTGCAGTTGCCGCTGTGACCAATCCTTTCTCGCAGAGGGCAAAAGCGCTTTCAACAGGTGTAAAAGAACCCGATAAATACCCACAAGTTATGTCCTCATCTGCCTGGGTTATTAAGGCAGACCAGGTGTCCTCAGAATGTACAATCCATAAATGGACATCCAGGGAAACATCGATGGTAATCAAGGGGGAGCTCAGCATAACATCTTTAACAAGGGACATGAGGTTTTCAGTTTCCTCAGTAGTGAGATGAATAGGTTCGGTTTTGAGTTTTTGTTTGCCTGCTAACATGTGATAAAAGGGCTGAGTGCGGGCGGAATAATTGGGAATCCACAACCTACAAAAATTTAACATTTCTAGCACAGCTCTAAGATCGGAGACTGTACCGGGCATTCGCAAGGAAGAAACATGTTGCAATGTTTCGGGACCGAAGCCACGCTCTTGGGAGCCTATTTGATGGCCAAGGAATGTAATGTGAGATTGAGCTACCTGTAACTTCTTACGATTCACTTTATACACTTTTGAAGCGGGGACCCACTATACCTGCTGGTCACTTGCCTATTGTGCAAGGACCAGGCCTACATTGGCATGTTGATTTTACAGACATTCAGACACCTGTCAGAGGTAAAAGGTACCTGCTTGTCTGCATGGATGGCTTCTCTAAATGAATAGAAGCTTTTCCTTGTACCAGAGAAACTGCACAAAAGGGAGTATCGGCTAACTTCTCATGAACATCCTCCCTGATATCCAAAGCTCTTAACTAGGCTATCCTGCGAGTGGCTATAGCTACTTCTGTGCCTCTGAAAGCAGTATTGTATACGGCAAAAGATGATCTAATCAAATATTTAACACAATCATCTATTCTCCAAGGACAAGTAGGCTTCCTATTCTCACAAGTGGGTAGACGATCCTCGTCACCTGGGTCGGCATGATAGGCAGAAAAAAGGTTTGCGAGAGCCTTCTGGAGTGCGAGAGGTGCCCCAATGTGCATGTGCAGAGTGTCTTCCCACCTGCAATGTTATCGCGCCTTTTCAGGTCTTTTTTCTCCACATGAGGGATGATGGTGTTTTTCTCATTGCTCCACACACGCCCAGGAAAGAGCCTGTTTTTGTGCCTCAGTGCTGTTTTTTTCGCTTTATTTCTCCTTTTTTATTTCTCATTTCTTGTTTAAAAAAAAAAAAGATTTCCACTTATTTCTTTTAGTTTTTCTGGCCTGAGTTTAAGTTTCCTTTTTTTTTCAGTGCGGGCCGCTTTCAGGCCTGCTCAGATGGGTCTCCCTTCTTTTTTGTGCCTTTTTCTTTTTTTTCAGGCACAATTCCGACTTTTAATTTTGCCGAAGCCATTTTTCCTTCCATGTCATCGAAGACTCCCAGTGGCTTCAAGCGTTGTACTCGGTGCAACTGGACCATCCCTTTCCTATCCAAGAATACTTGAACGTGCTGTTCACCGCCATTGTCTTGACTTTCTTTCCTCTCAAGCTATTCTTGAGCCACTTCAATCTGGCTTTCGACCCCTTCATTCCACTGAAACAACACTTGCTAAAGTGTCCAATGACCTGTTCCTGGTCAGATCCAAAGGCCTCTATTCTATCCTCATCCTTCTCGATCTATCTGCTGCTTTTGACACTGTTGATCACAGCCTACTCCTTGATACGCTGTCCTCACTTGGATTTCAGGGCTCTGTTCTTTCCTGGTTTTTTTCTTATCTCTCCCATCGTACATTTAGTGTATACTCTGGTGGATCCTCCCCCACTTCTGTCCCACTGTCAGTTGGTGTACCTCAGGGATCTGTCCTGGGACCTCTTCTTTTCTCCATTTATACTTCTTCTGTTGGTACTCTGATCTCATCCCATGGTTTTCAGTACCACCTTTACGCTGATGACTCCCAGATCTACCTCTCCACACCAGAAATCTCAGCAGGAATTCAGGCCAAAGTATCAGCCTGCCTGTCTGACATTGCCGCCTGGATGTCTCACCTCCATCTGAAACTAAACATGACCAAGACTGAGCCTCTTATCTTTTCCCCTAAACTAACCTCTTCTCTTCCCCCATTCTCTATTTCTGTGGATAACACGCTCATCCTCCCTGTCTCATCAGCTCGTAACTTTGGGGTCATCTTTGACTTCCCTCTCTCCTTCTCTGAACATATTCAGCAGACTACTAAAACCTGTTGTTCCTTTCTCTACAACATCAGCAAAATTTGCCCTTTCCTTTCTGAGCACATAAGCATTGAACGGGAAATGATAAAGAGGAAGGTTTTTATGTCAATGATTCACAATTAAGAACTAGGGGTTTTACCCTAAAGGTTCTCTGAGGCTTTTTCCTTCCCAAAAATTGTCAACTATTATAATTAAATTGATACATACATAGAGAGGTATTTATTAGTTTAAAGTTTATATAGTAACTAGCTAAACATATTTACAACTTGTTGTCTTTATTATTTGATTTAATTTTAACCTTTTCTTATCTTTGCTTACTGTATCTACTAGGAAGACCTGAACTGATGCCATGCCAATACTGGGTGCCACGGATCCGTCTACTGTTTTGTGCAGAGGATCCTTATGTCTTTGCCAGCAGAGTGGTAGCTGCGGATCAATTGCGTAAGAAGACGGAGGCACTCTTGCTATATAACTTATACCTGGACTGCATGCCTGTGAATGGATTGCGGACATTAGAACAGGAGAGTTTAAGTAAGATGAAGTACTGGGCACTAACTACACCAAGGATGAAATATGAAGATCAGTAGGTATCGCATTAAACCCAGTACTTCACTTGTCATTCCCTGTTTGTCATCTATATCAAGGGCAAGGTATCATGATCTGAAGCGGCAGGGTATAAGGTTCAGAGGAAACATAAAGAATACCACTTTTTTGAGCGAGTGGTAGATGCCTGGAATAACATTAACAGAGGTGATAAAAATCAGTTCAGTGCCAGAATTCAAGTATGCTTGGGACAGATATAGAGGACTATGATAGGTGTGAGCTTAGAAAGCTGCAATATTGCAAACAAGCCACTTTGCAGTCCCTTAAGAGCAGACACCTAAGGAGACAAGATAAGGAGAAAACAAGATGCAAACAAAGGAAGACCAAGATAGTGATATTGTAGGCTATAGTGTAACCAGAGGGCAAATAGCAGGTTACAACTTTCCAGAAACCAACTGGGTCAATGCTGGCAAGCTGATGATGGTTTAACACCATCCAGCAAGGCCTTGAATGGGTAGAGAGTCAGGAAACAGCACTGTTGATTTTTCTGGCTATGTAGATTACAAGATTTGGTAATGTGACATAGATATGGGAGAGCTAGGATGTTGAATTAATTGTGAGAACTTATACGCTCATCTTCTCAGGATGGTAAAGAACCAAAGAGGAAGATAAAAACTGACTCAGTAATGAGCATTATCTTACCGATGGTCGAACTTGTAGAACTGGCACCTGAGATATATACAATATAGACCAGAATAACTGGGTAAACTGGATGGGCCAATTACATAAGTACAAAAGTACATAAGTAATGCCATACTGGGAAAAGACCAAAGGTCCATCGAGCCCAGCATCCTGTCCCCGATGGCGGCCAATCCAGATCAAGGGCACCTGGCAAGCTACCCAAACGTACAAACATTTTATACAAGTTATTTCTGAAATTGTGGATTTTTCCCAAGTCCATTTAGTAGCAGTCTATGTACTTGTCCTTTAGGAAACCGTCCAACCCCTTTTTAAACTCTGCCAAGCTAACCGCCTTCACTTCGTTCTCTGGCAGCGAATTCCAGAGTTTAATTATGCATTGGGTGAAGAAAAATTTTCTCCTATTTGTTTTAAATTTACTACACTGTAGTTTCATCGCATGCCCCCTAGTCCTAGTATTTTTGGAAAGTGTGAACAGAGGCTTAACATCCACCTGTTCCACTGCACTCATTATTTTATATACCTCTATCATGTCTTCCCTCAGCCGTCTCTTCTCCAAGCTGAAAAGTCCTAGCTTACTTTCAGCATTGTTGAAACTCTCTACAAGGATTCCCTAAATGTCCTGTTTTAATAATATCCTTGAAGGATACTCCACACCGAACCATGTGCTTCCTTCCTGGGCGACTGTCTGCTTCCCCCCCCCATTCTAGTTTAAAAGCTGCTATATCTCCTTTTTAAAAGTTAGCACCAGCAGCCTGATTCCATCCTGGTTAAGGTGGAGCCCATTCTTTCGGAACGTTCTCCCCATTCCCAGAATGTTGCTCAGTTCCTAACAAATCTAAATCCCTCTTCCACCATCGTCTTAACCATTCATTGAGACTTTGGAGCTCTGCCTGCATTTTGGGTCCTGCGCATGGAAAGGGGAGCATTTCTGAAAATGTGACCCTGGAGGATATGGACCAACTTTCTACCTAAGAGCCTAAATTTGTCTTTCAGAACCTCCCTCCCACATTTTTCTATGTCATTGGTGCCCACATGTACCAAAACAGCGGATTCCTCCCCAGCACTATCTAAGATCCTTTCTAGGTGATGCATGAGGTCCGCCACCTTTGTACCAGGCAGGCAAGTCACCAGGTGATCCACACGTCCACCAGCCACCCATCTATCTATATGCCTAATGATCAACTACAACAGCTGTCCTAACCTTTCCCTCCCGGGCAGCACTTGGAGACATATCTTTGGTACGAGAGGATAGTACATTCCCTGGTGTGCAGGTCCTGGCTACAAGAGTACTTCCTACTTCACCAGGGTGATGCTCTCCTTCTAGGAGACCTCCTTCCTTGAAGGCAGCAGAAAGGCTACCAGACTGGACTTCTCTACAACATCCCTGTAGGTCTCCTCTATGTACCTCTTTGTCTCCCTCAGCTCAACCAAGTCGGTTACTCTAGCCTCAAAAGAATGGATCCATTCTCTGAGAGCTAAGAGCTGTTTGCATCAGGCCTGTAGTGCCTGCTAGAGGCTACCTGTTAATGCTGTGGTACAAAGTTCAAGTTTTAAAACTAGGGGGAAAAGAGTATGGAGCTTAGTTGATAAAGTTTGCTTTTTTATATTTTTATTCTGCCTATCACTAACCTACAATTCCTCCTTTAAACCCCAATCTTTAAGTTCCCAAAGCAAAATAATGTTCACTTACCAGAGAAATGTCCTCTTCTCTCAGAACTTCTCAGTCAGGGAGAGAGACCTTGGGGTGATAGTATCTGAGGGTCTGGGCAATGAAACAGTGTGACAAGGCAGTGGGCGTAGCCAGAAGGATGCAAGGCTGTATAGAGAGAGGTGTAACCAGCAGAAGGAAGGAAGTGTTGATGCCCCTGTACAAGTCGTTGGTGAGGCCCCACTTGGAGAATTGTGTTCAGTTTTGGAGGCTATATCTTTCAGAGGATGTAAAAAGACTTGAAGTGGTCCAAGGAAGGCGACAAAAATGGTATGGGGCTTGCGCCAAAGGACATAGGAGAAAAGACTGGAAGACCTGAATATGTGTACCCTAGAAGAGAGGAGGGATAGGGCAGATATGATACAGACATTTAAAAGCTTGAAAGGCATTAATATAAATTGAATATTTTCCAGAGAAGGGAAAACAGTAAAACTAGAGGACATGAATTGAGGTTGCAGGGTGGTAGAGTGAAAAGTAACGTCAGGAAATTCTTTTTCATGGAGAGGGTGGTGGTTGATTGAATTGCCCTCTCTAGGGAGATGGGGAGAAAAAAACACAGAGGATCTCTAATTAGAAAATGAATGGTATAAAAACAAAACTGAAATGGTTGTATGTGTGTTTGCATATCAAGTGGTGCTTAGATGGTGGCTCTGGCTGTGAAGAAATCAAACATGTATGGTGGGGGTCCCATATATGGCAAACTGGTTTAGGATGAGCTGGAGAGGCTTTGACGAAAACTCCAGTAATGTGGAATGTGAGGTCAGGGCCGAGCAGACTTTTACGGTCTGTTTCCCGCAAATGAAAAGATGGATTTGGATAGGTTGAAGTGGGCTTCAGTGGCAACTTCAGTAGGTTTAACCTACAGTGGTGGAAATAAGTATTTGATCCCTTGCTGATTTTGTAAGTTTGCCCACTGACAAAGACATGAGCAGCCCATAATTGAAGGGTAGGTTATTGGTAACAGTGAGAGATAGCACATCACAAATTAAATCCGGAAAATCACATTGTGGAAAGTATATGAATTTATTTGCATTCTGCAGAGGGAAATAAGTATTTGATCCCTCTGGCAAACAAGACCTAATACTTGGTGGCAAAACCCTTGTTGGCAAGCACAGCGGTCAGACGTCTTCTGTAGTTGATGATGAGGTTTGCACACATGTCAGGAGGAATTTTGGTCCACTCCTCTTTGCAGATCATCTCTAAATCATTAAGAGTTCTGGGCTGTCGCTTGGCAACTCGCAGCTTCAGCTCCCTCCATAAGTTTTCAATGGGATTAAGGTCTGGTGACTGGCTAGGCCACTCCATGACCCTAATGTGCTTCTTCCTGAGCCACTCCTTTGTTGCCTTGGCTGTATGTTTTGGGTCATTGTCGTGCTGGAAGACCCAGCCACGACCCATTTTTAAGGCCCTGGCGGAGGGAAGGAGGTTGTCACTCAGAATTGTACGGTACATGGCCCCATCCATTCTCCCATTGATGCGGTGAAGTAGTCCTGTGCCCTTAGCAGAGAAACACCCCCAAAACATAACATTTCCACCTCCATGCTTGACAGTGGGGACGGTGTTCTTTGGGTCATAGGCAGCATTTCTCTTCCTCCAAACACGGCGAGTTGAGTTCATGCCAAAGAGCTCAATTTTTGTCTCATCTGACCACAGCACCTTCTCCCAATCACTCTCGGCATCATCCAGGTGTTCACTGGCAAACTTCAGACGGGCCGTCACATGTGCCTTCCGGAGCAGGGGGACCTTGCGGGCACTGCAGGATTGCAATCCGTTATGTCGTAATGTGTTACCAATGGTTTTCGTGGTGACAGTGGTCCCAGCTGCCTTGAGATCATTGACAAGTTCCCCCCTTGTAGTTGTAGGCTGATTTCTAACCTTCCTCATGATCAAGGATACCCCACGAGGTGAGATTTTGCGTGGAGCCCCAGATCTTTGTCGATTGACAGTCATTTTGTACTTCTTCCATTTTCTTACTATGGCACCAACAGTTGTCTCCTTCTCGCCCAGCGTCTTACTGATGGTTTTGTAGCCCATTCCAGCCTTGTGCAGGTGTATGATCTTGTCCCTGACATCCTTAGACAGCTCCTTGCTCTTGGCCATTTTGTAGAGGTTAGAGTCTGACTGATTCACTGAGTCTGTGGACAGGTGTCTTTCATACAGGTGACCATTGCCGACAGCTGTCTGTCATGCAGGTAACGAGTTGATTTGGAGCATCTACCTGGTCTGTAGGGGCCAGATCTCTTACTGGTTGGTGGGGGATCAAATACTTATTTCCCTCTGCAGAATGCAAATAAATTCATATACTTTCCACAATGTGATTTTCCGGATTTAATTTGTGATGTGCTATCTCTCACTGTTACCAATAACCTACCCTTCAATTATGGGCTGCTCATGTCTTTGTCAGTGGGCAAACTTACAAAATCAGCAAGGGATCAAATACTTATTTCCACCACTGTAAGTAAGTGCCAGGTGGACTTCTACGGTCTGTGCCCCAGAAATGCCAAGACAGACAATGATCAATTATTTTATACTACATTCATTGTTGGTATAATTAATCATGACTTGATAATGAGTATGACTGTTGGGCAGACTGGATGAACTGTTCAGGTCAAACATCCCATCTTAGAAGCCCAGGCCAAAATATATTCCATGTATTAAAAAAGGAGGAAGGAAGACCAAATGACAGCTGGCATGGTTAAAAAGTGAGGTGAAGGAAGCTGTTAGAGCTAAAAGAATATGGAATAAGGATCCGACTGAAAATAATAGGATACATCATAAGGAATGGCAAGTCAAATGCAAATCGCTGATAAGGAAGGCAAAGAGAGAGACTTTGAAAAGAAGGTTGCGTTGGAGGCAAACACACATAGTAAAAACGTTTTTAGGTATATTAAAAGCAAGAAGCTGGCAAAAGAATTAATTGGACTTCTAGATGACCGAGGAGTAAAAGGGGCACTCAGGGAAGACAAGGCCATAGCAGAGAGATTATATGACTTCTTTACTTTGGTCTTTACCTAGGAAGATGTAGGAGAGATACCAATGCCAGAAATGGTATTTAATGCTGATGAGTCAGAGAAACTGAAACAAATCTCTTTAAACCTGGAAGATGTAATGGGGCAATTTGACAAATTGAAGAGTAGCAAATCACCTGGACCAGATGCTATACATCCCAGAGTATTGATAAAATTGAAAAATGAACTTGCAGAACTATTGTTAATAATATGTAATTTATCTTTAAAATCAAGCATGGTACTGGAAGATTGGAGGGTGGTCAATGTAACGCTGATTTTTTTAAAAGGGTTCCAGAGGTGATCCTGGTAATTATAGACCAGTGAGCCTGACGTTGTTGCCGGGCAAAATGGTAGAGACCATTATAAAGAACAAAATTATAGAGCATATTCAAAAGCATGGATTAATGAGACAAAGCCAACGTGAATTTAGTGAAGGGAAATCTTGCCTCACCAATCTACTACATTTCTTAGAAGGGATGACCACACGTGGATAAAGGTGAGCTGGTTGATATTGTATATCTGGATTTTCAAAAGGCACAAAGTACCTCATGAAAGACTCCAGATGAAATTGGAAAGTCATGGGATAGGAGGTAGTGTTCTATTGTGGATTAAAAACTGGTTAAAAATAGAAAACAGAGAGTAGGGATAAATGGTCAGTATTCTCAATGGAGAAGGTTTTACAGTGGGGTTCTGCAGGGGTCTGTGCTGGGACTGCTGCTTTTTAACATATTTATCAATGATCTAGAAATGGGAATAACTAGTGAGGTAATTAAATTTGCTGACAACACAAAGTTATTCAAAGTTGTTAAATCGCAAGAGAATTGTGAAAAATTGCAAGAGGACCATATGTGACTGGGAGACTGGACATCCAAATGGCAGATGACTTTTAATGTGAGCAGGTGCATAGTGATGCATGTCTGAAAGAGGAGAGGGGAGATGTGCCGGGAGAGGCATCAGAAGGGGAAGGGGAAAGGAGAAGATTCAGATTTTGAGCACCAGCCCCTTTAAGAAGTGACTTGGGAGCATCCAACCCACTGTTACTTGCCTGGAATAATAATTCTAGCTTGTTGCTGGTGTTACTTCTTGCAAGAATAATGCTGCTTGTAATGTTCACGCCAAGCTATGTTATTCAGTTTACATAGTAATGAGGTATTTTGCATGCTATGAGGCTCATTTTCAAAGCACTTAGCCTCCCAAAGTTCCATAGAAACCTATGGAACTTAGCCTCCCAAAGTGCTTTGAAAATATGCCTCTTTGTAACTCATTACTGTATATCCTGTGGTATCTTAACTTAGAGGCCTTTTTACTATGCCGCGTAAGCATCTACAGGTGCCCAATGCGCACCAAAATGGAGTTACTGCCCGACTACCACATGTCTGTTGTGGTAATTTCATTTTTGGCGTTTGTCCGATACGCGCGTTTGAAAAATATTTTTTATTTTCAGGTGCGCATAACAGATGCACGCCAAGTGACATTTGGCACGCATAGGTCATTACCGCTTGGTTACCATGTGAGTCTTTACTGCTAGGTCAATGGCTGGTGGTAAGTTCTCAGATCCAAAATAGATGCATGGAAATTTTCATTTTGCCACATGTCCATTTTCGGCAAAAAAGGCCTTTTTTACCGTTGCGCTAACAAATGGATCGGCGTGTGCCCAAAACCCGCGCCTACACTACTGCAAGCTATTTTTCAGGTTAGCTCGAGTTATCTGCAGAAGGTCCCATTTTATTCCTATGGGTCCCTGCTGCAGATAAGCTAATCTTTAGTAAAAGACCTCCTAAGTTTGAAACAATGGCAACTATTGAGAACAGCTTTGTATGACATTGTTGAAGCATTCTTATTTGAGTCCTTGAAAATACTGCAGGAATAATGAACCTTGATATAATTTTATCAGCTAATGCTAGATTTTATTCCATTCTGATCGACTGAAACTATAACATTAAAAGAAATACAAGTGCAAAGATAAAAATAGGTTATAAACTGCTAAGAATCTGCATGAGTTAGAAGCCATAGTGCCAATCTGCTAGTCTGTCCAAGTAGAGACAACTTACTCTTTCTGTCTGCTTTCTATGCTAATTCCTTTTTTTCCAATCATTTTAATTCAGAGTTCTCAACTACATAAATCGTCTGGAAAAGGAAGTAGGTCTGGACTATGAACGAACCATGAACAAGCTGAACTTTGATCGTATTGTTTCTTCCAAACCTCATGCTTTTTCATATGTCACTTTGCCAGATAAAGTAGAGGAGAGTATCCCAGCCAAAGGTATGCATTCTGTGCTTGAATCAAGCTTTGTGTGAGGAGCCTATTGCTTCCAAGAACATCACCTTTGAACTGTATTTAGTAAACTGTAATAGCCTGTTCTAAAATGAAGTATATCACAATCATTTTTTCATTTCCTTGTTGGCTGTATTAAGAGTTATTACCAGCAGCATACAACAAAACAAGGAGCAATTCCCCACGAGAAGGCTAGAATTCCTGAAGGAGTAGTGAAGGGATATAGGCCAAACCCAAAAAACTGATATCCAGAGGTTGAACATAATAAAGTACAAATTTATTGAGAAGCCAAATACAGCAGACTCAACATGGTCCTTGTTTCAGCAAAGATTGCCTGCTTTAGGAGTCACATATGTTCTCCATGATGACAAAAAAATCCAGTGATGATGAACAAACCATTAAAACACTCGGAAGCATCTTCAAACAGTATTGTTGCACGAGGACCATTTTAATTATTTAGTAGTTACCAAATTCATGCTGATTAATTTCCAAGTCCAGAAGATTGCTGTCATTTAGGATAAAGATGAGATTGCTGCTGAGATGGCACTTATAGTAAAAGGATAATTTTCAAATGGATTTCAATAGTTAAATGGTGGTTTACCTATGGAAAAACCTGCTTTTAAAATTTTCCGGTTCTCAATGGCTAAAAGAATATGAACTGTGAACAGAGCACATATTTTTATCGATTGCCTCCTCTGACCTACTTCCTCCTACCTTTGTCAGAGTCTAGGTAGGGCTTTAATTTTGAAAGCAGGTTTAAATGTATGTGCCTAAATGGGAGTCCCATTCCTTTAGCCAGCTGAATTTTCAAAAGGAATCTTGATATGGGATTTCCCTGCAGGGATAATGGCCTTGCAGCCATTTTCAAAATTAGCCCCTTTTGTCAAGATTCTATATATAGCACTTAAAAAATCCACATGGAAAACTTTTCCGCCTAAGTATATTCTATACGATTTAGGCGTGGTATATAGAATATGCTTACTTGATATCCCAGCGCCTAAAACAACGTGCCTCCATTTACACCAACGAAAGCGTGGCTTAAATCCCTACGCATAGATTTACTCGGACTGGGCCACATTGTATAACAACACGTGTACATTTTTGAACACCCATGACCACGCCCCTTTTGAGCTGCACGCATTACAATTTAGGCACAGTCCATTACAGAATATGCTTAGCAATTTGTGTGCATAAATTCTAATTATTGGGGGATCTAATATAGGAAGTATGTGAGACAGCTAAAACTGCTCTGGCAACCCCTGCCAGCTATGTCAGAACATAAGATTTGCTATGCTGGGCCAGGCCAAAGGTCCCCAGCCAGCATTTTTCATCCAACAGTTGCCAGTGTGACTCACTAGAAAGTACTTGACAGGCCCCAAAGATTAATTCCATTCTTTGTTTCTCACTCCTTGGGATAAATGGCAGCTTATATAGCGGTGCTGGAAAATCAACATGGAGAAAACATTCTTTGGAGTCTTGTAGGATTCTCAGTGTTACTTAAGTATCCTATCAGAGGTGGGAGCTCAGCTCTCAACACTCTTAACTAGTGATGTAACACCCCCCCCCCCCCCCCCCCCCGATCCTTCATCTGCAGCACAAGTGTGAGGGAAAGCCCCTGCTTCCACAGTGCCGATCCCTCATAGCACTGAATGTAGCCACACCTCCTCTTCTGTTCGTAATATAGAGACAAGTCATTCCCCCAAGGAAAGTCTTGCAAACATTAACGACCACACCCCAGACTGCTGTGCCAAAGATTAAGATGCCTCCAGAGACAAACGCAGAACTGACAGCCTGATGATCAAAGGTAAATGCGGGTGCTAGAGGCCACTATCGCTAGACTAGTGCCCGCATTTACCTGTGTCCCCAGGATCATCAGGCAAACAGTGCCCAAGTGATGGAATAGCACAGAGCTCATTGAAATAATATTTAAATGAGTTCTGCTTGCATTCCGCCCCTACAATCAGAAAACAGCTCTCTGATCATAGGGGTGGAATAGCTCCTTAACCCTACGCCAGCTCAGAACTGGCATTAGGTTCAGGATCTGTTCCTCCCTCTCCCCATCAGAGTCAAGCAGCCAGGGCTGCCACCATGTCCTGGGGGTCCATAGGACCCCCAGACCCTCTTCCCAAAGCAAGGCCCTGATGTCCTAGTGCCCCCCCAAGCACACCCCCAGGATGGTGACACAAGGGTCTAGAGGTCTGGTAGATCTACAGCTCCCCTAACCCCCCCATACTCCCTCCTCCAATGCTAAGTTAAGAGGGGGTGGGCGGGTTTGCCATTAGACCACCAAGGAAGGAGGGGGAGTTGTGTCAGCAACCCACTTGGGCCACCAGGTATTTATTTTTGGGTGGGGGGGGTTAGTGGGACTGGAGATCCACTGGATCCCCAGCCCCTTGTGCTCTCATGTCGGGGGGGGGGGGGGGTCAGGGGACTGGAGGTTCCTGTGTCGCTATCTAGGGGGTTTGTGTGGGTGCTTGGGGAGGCACTAGGCCACCAGAGCCTTTCTTTGGGAGGGGGGTCCAGGGGTCCCACGGACCTCCAGTCTCTGTGTTTGACAGGTCCGGGCTTTTGACAGCCTGACTTAACTGACATGCCTATTGATCAGACTGATGACCCTGATTTGTCAGAGTCACCAGCAGAGACCCTTCCTGTTATAGATACTGATATAGGACAGAGACATGCTTTTCAGGAAGCACAGTGCTGTGACCCTGACCTGGAAGCCTTGAGGCAGAGGGCTGGTCAGCCAACTAATGAGACTTTTAAAGATCGTATCCTATGGAAAGGGGGCATGCTGTACAAAGAGACTGCTCCCGTTGATCCTAACAGGTCCTGAACAGCAGGCAAACGGCTTATAATGCCCAAAGCATACAGAGAACAGCTCCTATAGATTGTACAAGACATTCCACTAGCGGGACATCAGCGGGTGACACGCACATGCACTAGATTGACACAGAACTTCTATTGACTGGGAGTACCTCGAGCTGTAGCTGATTAATGTCGAACCTGTGATGTGTGCCAAAGAATCCACACATGCAGTGAAAACAATACATGACCACCTAAACTTCAGGAAATTATTAAAAATCCACCTCTTCAAAAAAGCAAATCCCACCGATCCAACATAAACCCTCACACCCAGCAACACAACATAATGATCGTACTGGACAATTTAGTATCCTCCTTCCCCTCGACCCCTAACCTCTGATTCACTTCTACCTCTTTTGACCACAACATAATCTTGTATTTATTATCAACTGAAACGGCAAACGCTGTTACGGTACTTTGTAAGCCACATTGAGCCTGCAAACAGGTGGGAAAATGTGGGATATAAATGTAAAAATAAATAAATAAAAGTAAAGCCATTCACATGTGCTGATTGTGGTAAAAGATTCTATCAGAAGATACTCCTCACTATTCACAAGTGAAGTATACAGGTTAAAACTATTAGCATATACTGAGTGTGGTAAAAGCTTCTAAGCACTGGAAGGGCAGTGAACATGGTAATGCTTATAGACTCTCCAGAAATGAAGAGCCATGACTCCCCCTGACACTGGAGTGTCAAGACCCGACCAGCGGTTTGTAGAGGCCACAGTCTGGGGTCTCTCTCTTAAGCAGGGAGGTGTGACAAAACAGTGGGTTTGTAAGCCTGTAAACTGTATTAATTTCTTGAAGTATATTTCTCTAGTTTGGCCAGCAGGTGGTGCATGATTTTTATTTAAAGCTGTTACAGAGAAATGACTGTCCCTTCTTTAGTTTAACATAAAGAGGAAGTAACCTGCAGTGATATTTATTTATTTATTGCATTTGTATCCCACATTTTCCCACCTATTTCAAGGCTCAATGTGGCTTACATAGTTTTGTTATGACATTGTCATTTCAGGATATCAGATACAATTAGTAATGTGCAGGTATTAAGTAAGGGAAGAAAGAAGGAAGTGAATATGGTAACTGTAGAAGGTGGACTTTCATAACTGGGTAGGTTGGTGAGGTGGATTATTGAGGCTATATGTTCTCTTTGTAGGCCTTGTTGAAGAAATATGTCTTCAGAGATTTGCGAAAGTTAGTTATTTCGTCGATTGTTTTCAGGTCTGTAGGTAATGCATTCCATAACTGCGTGCCCATGTAGGAGAAAGTAGTGGCATGCATCAGCTTGTATTTTAGACCTTTACAGCTGGGGAAGTGCAGATTGAGAAATTTATGGGATGATCTTGTGGCGTTTCTGGGAGGTAAGTCCACAAGGTTTAGCATGTAAGTTGGGGCATCTGCGTGGATGATTTTGTGTACAATCGTGCAGATCTTGAACGCAATGCGTTCCTTAAGAGGGAGCCAGTGAAGTTTCTCTCTTAGGGGTTTAGCACTTTCATATTTAGTTTTTCCAAATATGAGTCTGGCGGCAGTATTCTGGGCTGTTTGGAGTTTTTTGATAGTCTGTTCTTTGCAGCCCGCGTACAGTGCGTTACAGTAGTCCAGATGGCTTATTACCATTGACTGTACCAGGGTGCGGAAGATGTATCTCAGGAAGAAAGGTTTTACTCTTTTGAGTTTCCACATGGAGTGGAACATCTTTTTCGTCGTGTTCTTCACGTGGGCGTCAAGAGTGAGGTTACGATCAATAGTAACTTCAAGAATTCTCAGGTTTTGTGAGACAGGAAGAGAACAGTATGGTGTGATTATGGTGGAGAAGTTTTTTGTGTTGTGAGGTGAGTACAAGGCATTGTGTTTTTTCTGCGTTAAGTTTTAATTGGAATGCATCCTCCCAAGTGTGCATGATTTGGAGGCTTCGGTTGATCTCGTTGGTGATTTCATTTAGATCACGTTTGAACGGGATGTAAATTGTGACATCGTCTGCATATATGTAGGGGTTGAGGTTTTGATTGGCTAGAAGTTTTGCTAAAGGAATCATCATTAGGTTAAATAAGGATGGTGAGAGGGGGGATCCTTGGGGGACTCCACATTCAGGTTTCCATGGAGGTGATCTGTCCGTGTTCGTTGTTACTTGGTATGATCTTGTGGTTAGGAATCCTTTGAACCATTTGAGAACTGTGCCTCCTACTCCGAAATATTCTAGTATATGTAGTAATATTCCATGATTAACCATGTCAAAGGCACTGGACATGTCGAATTGTAGGAGGAGTATGTTGTTGCCAGTTGCAATTGCTTGTTTGAATGAGTTCATTGTGGACACTAGAACAGTTTCGGTGCTGTAATTTGACCCAAATCCTGATTGAGACTCGTGCAGAATTGAGTGTTTATTTAGGTATTCAGTAAGTTGTTTCATCACTATGCCCTCCATGAGTTTGGTTATGAGTGGAATGGATGCTACTGGGCGATAGTTGGCTAGGTCCATTGTGCTTTTCTTGGCATCTTTTGGCAAAGGAGTAAGTAGGATGTTTCCTTTCTCCGTGGGAAAGAGTCCATTTTGAAGCCTGTGGTTTACGTGGTTTGTGAGGTCTGTTTTGAATTGTTTGGGTGCAGATCTTATTAGACTAGTAGGGCAAATGTCTAATTTGCTTTGCGATTTGGTGTATTTTCTGAGCCAATGTGAGATTTTATTTGATGAGATCGTGTCAAAGTTGGTCCATGATCGATCTGCTGGGTATTCCCCGGGTTTTGGGTCTAGACATTCAAGGATGTTTGTGTGGTCCGTTATATTGGTAGGTATCATGAGTCGGAGCTTTATGATTTTTTCGTTGAAGTAAATCGCAAGATTAGTTGCTGATGGTGTATCTGTGTTGTTGGAGGTAACCATTGTAGTATTTAGGAGGTTGTTTACGAGCTACTTTAAAAAAAAAAGTGGTTTTCTGGGCTCTGGTCCGGGAACTCAGTCTGGAAATACTGGATTTTTCTCCAGTCTTAGTTGGGAAATAGAGAGAGAAAGACCTCTTTACTGAGACCCTGTGAGCAGTTATATTCTGTAACCTGTAAGCAGCTATATTTCCTGTACTTCCCAGGCACTATCCAGGGAGTGATAAAATGTTTAGATAGTTTTATAATTGATCCTTACTCAGTTACCTATTATTTTCTATCTGTTTTTATAGTTCACTGTTCAATATTTTTTATGACAATAAACCATTTTTTAGTTTATTGACTGCTTGTCTGGACTGACTAAGAATCCTGGTGGTTTGTATGTTGGGTCTGTGAGTGCTTTCTAGGAACTGTGGGAGTGTGGCCCCAGTAACCTAGAAATCACCAGGGATAACTTTAGAGCAGGAGACTCACCCAGAGGCGGTTGGGACCCAGTCAGTGGAAGGAGGGTGCTAGTGTAGAGCACATGCCAAGGTGGAGGTAGACTTCAGCTGTGCTGGATGATAGACCCTCTAAGAGGCCGCAGGATTATCCCCAGATGGATAGCTAGGTTTTTCGTGACAAGACCCCTGGCTACATAGGAGATGGATAGGCTGCCTCCCGTGGTCAGCACTGAGCCTGGATATTCAATGTGGGCCCATTTCTGGTGACTGGTATTGAATATCCGCTTTAAATTTGGCCGGTTTCAGCTTAATCAGCCAAGCCGATATTCAGCCAGCGCTGGTTAAGTTAAAGTTGTGGCAAAGTTATCCGGCTCTTCACTGAAAATCACCTGATAGCCAGTTATATTGGGTGATATAATCGGCTATCTTTTAGTGCATATTCAAGAGAGAGATTTGCATGAGGTGGAGGCAGTGCATGTAAATCTATCTCATGAATATTCACTGTGGATATCCTGAAAACCTGATTGGCTGGGGGTGCTTCCAGGACCAGGTTTGGGAACCACTAGACTAGCAGATACCCCCTGTTTATGGAAAAAATAAATGGAGTGGTATATGCTATAAAAGAAAACTTCACAAATTATAGAAATTTTGTTAAAAGGACAATCTGAAGCACTCAACAACTTCCAGGAAAACCCAATATACCATATTCCACATGTCTTGTTATCAGTCCAAAATAAAAATACCACAAATACCACCCATACCCAAGTTGGCAATCGCAACAATCATGCCAGCAGTCTTACCACCAATAATATGGCCAAATGTAAAGTCCAATGGAAGGAAAACAACAGAAGTCACCAAAGTCATCTACTTCAAAAAAACACTTTGTTTTAGACTATTAATGCTTAATGATGGGCTTAATAAGGAAGCCGCCTAATACTTTTTGTCATTCCCTGTAAAACAAAAGCAACTGATACATGGGTTCTGAAAATAATATACAAAGGTTACAGAACTGAATTTCACTCGTACGTGCAATATCACCCTTCTCCTCCCTACAGGAAGCCATAAGATCAGACTTAGCTCTTTGAAAAGTAGATACAAGCACTGTTAGATGCCAAATCCATACAGTCTGTACCACCAAAAGGATTCCATTCCAGATGCTTTCTCATCTCTATGAATACTGGTGAAATGTGTCCCATAATAGACCTCAAAAATCTTAAAAGATATGTTAAAAAATTGAGATGAACTCCTTAGGGACAATCCTACCTTTTCTGTTGAATGATTGTCTAGCATTCATAGACCTCAAAGATGCTTACTCCCACATTCCCATCCATCTAGGTCACAGAAAGCTCTTCAGCTTCTGCATATTAGGTCATTATCAGTATTATGTGTTACCTTTTGGTCTATCTTCAGTTCCACGAGTATTCACCAAGTATGTGAAAATGGTAGCAGCCCACTTACATAAGAAGGGAAGAAAGTATTCCCATATCTGCATGACAGTCTTATAACAGTTCAGTCACAGCAGGAAGTATGACAGACACTGCTTTGCTGCCTATCATTCCTTCAGAATTTGTGGTTCATAGTAAACAAGGAGAAATCACATTTAAGCCCTACACAGTCCTTATAATTTGCAGGA
Organism: Microcaecilia unicolor; assembly: GCF_901765095.1. Lineage (NCBI taxonomy): Eukaryota > Metazoa > Chordata > Amphibia > Gymnophiona > Siphonopidae > Microcaecilia > Microcaecilia unicolor. The sequence continues at coordinate 180,111,666 of NC_044036.1, forward strand.
GCTCAGATCCAAATGACTTCTAACTCAGTTTTGTTACCAGTAGCTTGAGCGCAAACTAATCCAATGCCTATATGGTCAATACAATCAAGGAAAGTCACAACAGCTAGAAACTTTTTATGCCTCCCTGGGCATATGACAGCGATCAAATATGAGGTCTCTTTTGCAGAGTTGTTCATGTATTTCTCCAATGATACTTCTGCTGACACTGGAACCAATGTACAGAGCCACTATTACTGAAAATACCTATTACTTCCACACTATGGAGTTAATGTCAGTATTGGAAGAATCTTTCAGAATTGCTACATGGAAGACTTTTCAAGCAACCACAGAATCAGACAACTCCAATCAAGATTGGGGAGCTCATCTCCTACTCCTTCGCACCCAGGGTCTTTGGACTCCAGGACAAAAGAAGCAATACATCAAGCTCAAATCAATTCATTATGTATTCAAAGTATTATTAATTTGGATTGTGCTCACGCCTTTTTTCAATAGTAGCTCATGGTGCACTAAGGTATTTCCCTGTCCCTGGAAGTTCACAATCTAATTTTTGTATCTGAGGCAATGGAGGGATAAATGACTTGTCCAAGATTACAAGCAGCAACAGTGAGGTTTGAGCTGGGTGCCCCTGGATATCAAGCCACTAGGCTACTCCTCCATTCACGGATAACTAACAGGATGCTCTTTTTCCAAACACTCAATCAAGTGGCAATGGTGTACATCAACACATAGGCAAGAACAGGTTCATTAACTGTATTTATCGAGACCTACCACATGTAGAAATTTTCTCTCTCCATATTGCGTCTCATAAGACCAACCTTTCTACTAGAAGAACAGAATCTACTGGCAGACAACCTTAGTAGGAAATTGGACCAACATGAATGGCCCGTACATCCCCAGACAGATCAGACCTTGTTTCAACGATGAGGTAATCCAGACATTGACTTGTTAGTGACAGAAGAAAACTGAAAATGTAAACAATTCTGATCCAGAAGACTGGCCTACAGTCAACAAGTAGAAAATGGTTTTGTAATACATTGAGGCATATTTTCAAAGCACTTAGCCTTCCAAAGTTCCATAGGTTTCTATGGAACTTTGGAAGGCTAAGTGCTTTGAAAATATGCCTCATTGGGTTCAAGTACTTTTATATGCTTTTTCCTCCATTTTGCTAATCACCAGAGTAATACAAGAAATAAGACAAAATACATTAATGATAATTCTTGTAGCTACAGCCTGGTCACAGGAAATCTAGAATCCTTTCCTTCTGCAAATAGCAACAGAAGAGCTACACGCTTTCCCACTTCAGATCTCATTATTCAGAACAGGGAATTCCTCTTTCAACCCAACTTAGATTCTATGCTTCACAGCATGGACGCATAAAAGCCACCTGATTGAGCCTTACTAATTGCCAACAGAGGTCCAACGTGTTTTGTAGTGGCCAGAAGACCCTCCATGAGGCATCATTTGCCGCCTGGTGTCACAATAAAATGGAGGAACTATTTTTCTGTTCTAATTTAGTGATTCTTCAATACATACTACAACTGCCTGACTTGGAGTTAAACACAGACTGCTTTTGCCTGCATCTCAATGCGCTTTCAGATCACCATAATGTGGTAGACAGTGCATTAGTGTCTTTGCATCCTTTACTTACCCATTTCATGAGAGACTTGCACAATCTTCAGTCTATTGTGAGACTGCCAGTGCCAACTTGGGATCTCAGTTTGGTCCTTTAATATCTAATATAAGAACCCTTTGATGCAATGGCTCTTAAGTTTATCTCCTGGAAAACATGTGTCTTGCTAGTTATCACTTTGCAAAGGTGAGTAAGTGAACTATAAGCATTAGTAGACTCTTCCCTTTGCACTCAGTTTGCACAAGATAAAATACTCTTGCTGAACCCAAAGATTTCTACCAAAAGTGGTTTCACCTTTTCACATTAATCAGTCAATAGTACGGAGGGGCGCTGTTGAGCACTATGTGAGATGGCTGCGTGTTGAATGAGCTCCCACCATTGTCACTACAATACAGGAAAATAAAGACGACAAAATAATTTTTTTTAGACTCTGTCTATACAAAATTGCCACTTAAAGTGCAATTGTCATAGATGGCTTCAAATAAATCAGGAAAATGAAACAGGATCTAGCTCGCGTCCTTGCAAAAGAATCCAGGCCTTGGCTCCGACGACAACTCAGCAGCCATATTGGAGGAGACCCGCTGCATTAAAGAACTAATGTGTGAAACGAAAGGCGATGTCACTGAAATCAAAGAAGATATCTCCACTATTAAATCGGAACTGTCACGATTTAATAATAGAATTGAAATCCTAGAAAACAAATCTGTGGTTACTGATGAAAATATTAAACTTCTCCAGCGTCAATGTAAGAAATTCTCAATACTGGAACAAGAACTGGAAGATGGTAATAATTGAGCATGCCGTAACAACGTCTATCTGCTAGGCCTTCTGGAAACATAAGAAGGGCCAAACATGATCGCATTCTTGGAAAAATTTATAACTGAAGTTCTCAATCTTCAGTTTGGTAAAGACTTTGAAATTGAACGTGCACATAGAGTACCCACTTATCAGAGACTGCAAAACAAATATCCGAGGCAAATAGTCTTCAAGGTAGCATGCTATAATCAAGTCTCTGATATCATGCAGCTGGCCAAAACCAGCGCTCCTATTAAGTATGAAGGCTCAGTTCTACAATTCTTACTGGATCTCAACAAAAATACTATCAAACAGAGGAAACTATTACTTGCCTTTCGTCCTAAACTGAAGGAAATAAACGCCAGATTTGGAATCTTTTATCCAGCGCGCATGTGAGTCACTTTTAACAACAAAACCAAGGATTTCACGGAGCCAGATGCCCTAGCTAAATACCTGGAGGAAATATCTCCGAGCAAAATAGATGTATCATGACAATTTACTTTTCAGCATTATAATCTGGTATTGCTTTTCCAGATCCAGATCATGCAATATTCAATTTAAGAAGGATATGAATTGCATACGCAAGTCTCCTTTTCCTCTTATACAAAGTAAAGGTTTGTTGTCTGTACTAGTATTGTCATAATGTCTTCCTGATCTCTTCATATTTGATCAGTATAATATTATTCACTATAACAGATGTATTACTATAATTCAGTAATTACTAATCTCTTCATAAGGATTAATGTAGTGGTTGTAGATAAGGTGCATTACTCTCACTGTGTGATATGATACAGGGTAAAAATGGTGGGATCTATCCCAATACGCATACTTCTTTTCTCTCTCTCCATGTGTTCTTCATCCTGTACTATTGTACTTGTGCATCTCCATTTTTCTCTGCACAAGATTAGCAGTTATACATGTCTGAGTATCACCATCATACGATTCTTAAGTTGTCTCTCTCCCTGATATGTCAAAGTGTTTATTCTAGAACAAATTTCAACAGAATTTCCTTAAAACTTTTATCATGGTCAGCACAATAATATCTTTCAATGTAAAGGGCCTAAAGAACCCCATCAAGAGAAAAAAAATCTTAACTTATGTTTCAAAATTAACACCTGACATAATTATGTTACAAGAAACTCATCTATCTGTAACCGAGTCTAGTAAAATTTCCATTAAAATTTTTCTACCTCACATTTTCTCCTCAGCATTAGGGAATAAAAATGGTGTTATGGTGTTAATTAAAAAACATAAGGATTTGGATATACTTTCATATAAAACTGACAATATGGGCAGATGGGTTAAAATAACTATTAAAATAGTCAATACAACAATTTCCCTATTTTTAATATTTATGCTCCCAATATCGATTCACCTGAATTTTTTGTGCCTTCAGCTGATTTGATTGCATCTGAAGGTAATACTCCTTGTATTATAGGTGGTGATTTCAACTTTATACTAAACCCCTTACTAGACAGGAAATCTAAATATCCATATAAATCTCCTAAGGCATGGTAAACTCTTCGAGATCTAATGTCACAATTTAACCTCTGTGATGTATGGAGATTAACACATTTATCAGAGTATGATTATACCTTTTTTTCAAACCCTCATAACTCTTATTCCAGAATTGATTATTTCTTAATATTGACCTCTTTATTATCTGTTGTTTACCATACCAGTATTGGTAATATTTTATTATCAGTCCATGCTCATATCACCCTCCAACTTCATAGAGGTTACTTATCAGCAAATAGACCTCATTGGAGATTTAATTCTGCATTGCTAACTAATATCAAGTTTATAGAAAAAATTTCTAAAGAGATACAAGAATATCTTTCCTTTAACTCACCTAATCATACTAATTGGCATAATTTTTGGGACGCCTTCAAGGCACATTTGCTGCATTGAGAAATAAAGAACTAAATGAAGAAATGATGTCACTGGAAAATAAAATAAATCCTTGGAAGCTATTCACATATGTGATACTTCTAATATACAAATATTAGAAGAACTCAAATTATCCAGACTCAAATATAACTCACTGCTTGGCTCTAGGGCCAGTAAGGACGTTTTTAGTAAAAATGCCCAATATTACTATGATTGTAACAAAGCAGGCCATTTACTAGCCAATTATTTGAAAGTACGTAAAGAAAAAAAATGCCATTTCACTAATTAATGATGAGAATAATAAACCTTTGACCAATGATATAGACATATCAAATAGATTTCAATCCTTTTATAAGGATTTATATTCTTCTGAAATTGTTGAAGAAACAGTAAAATATGAATTTTTAGAAAAATTAGAACATCCTACAATCACAAAACAGGACAATGAGCATCTATCTAAAAAAATCACTGTTGATGAAATTAATGATGCCATTCAAAGCATGGCGACCAAAAAGGCTCCAGGGCTGGATGACCTCCCTATAGAATTTTATTCTGCTTTCAAAACATTATTAGCTCCTATCCTTTGCGATTATTATAACCATATGATAGAGTCAGGTATTATCAGAGGCTCTTTTACTGAAGCTGTCATTATTGTGTTATTGAAACCAGATAAAGATCCCACACTAGTGCAAAATTATAGACCTCTATCTCTAATAAATCTAGATGCTAAGATCTTTGCAAAAATTGTCTCAGAGAGGTTACAAAGTATATTATCCAAGTTAATATGTCCAGATCAATATGGATTTATGCATGGTAAATCTTCATCAGATAATACAAGAATCTTTTCTAATATATTAATACACGGTCAAGAACATTCTGACCCCTTGGTTGCAATTGGCCTCAATGCCGAAAAGGCATTCAACCGTGTAGAATGGCCGTATTTGTTCAAAGTTCTTCACTGATAGGCTTTTCTGAAGACTCTATTAAGATGATTAAGGTCTTGTATACCTCACCAACTACATGCATACAAATAAATGATAACTCTAAATATCAAATCAAGGCTTGGATTATCCTCAAAGTCTATCCACGATAAAGCATACCAAGATATCCAATTACTGTGTGTGTATATACGCCTTGTAGCACTATAGAAATGATAAATAGTAGTAGTAGTAGTATATACACACACAGTAATTGGATATCTTGGTATGCTTCTACAAATAAATGATGTTATCTCTAAACCTTTTAACCCAACAAGAGGTACTAGACAGGGCTGTCCCCTCTCCCCTCTCCTATTTAATATAGCTCTTGAGGCCCTACTAACAGCTATTCGCCAGGTTCCCCTTATTCAAGGTGTTAAAATTGGTCAAACCACCATTAAATTAGCTGCATATGCAGATGATGTACTTTTATTCACCTCTCCTTCAATACCTCATATTTTGAATATAATATCAGAATATGCAGGAATAGCTGGGTAAAAAATTGAACACCACAAAAACTGAATTATTACCTATAAACTATATGATACATATCATTCAACAATACCACTTTCAATGGAACGAACACCAGATCAAGTATCTGGGTGCTTTATTCGGCCCTACAATGGAAGACACTCTTAACTATAATTCCACTAATATAATTAAAATTGTTGATGCTTTAACTTACAAATGGTCACCACTGAGACTGAATTGGTGGGGCGGCTGGAAACTATAAAAATGATGATTGTACCAAAAATCAATTATATACTTAGTATGTTGCCACTCTTATTAAAATCAACAATTTACAAGAAAATTGAATTAGAACTAATTCAATTCTTATGGGCCAATAAGATACCTAGAATATCCACTAAGAAACTGAAGGCTTGTCCTATGAATGGAGGTGTAAATTTTCCAAGCTTCTATGACTATCATATATCTTTTTTATTGAAACAAAACTCACTATTTTTGTCTTACAAGTAGCAATTTAACGCTCCCTTTCGGTTTCATATAGAAGCTAATAAGCAGTCAGACACTCCCTTACAATATTTTCCTTGATCTCAACAAGACAAGATTTTTGATAACATTTTGTTTGTGACTCTTAAAACTGTATTCAAAGAAATTGACTCAGTTGTAAAAAAAAAAAAAAAAGCCGCTAAAGAATTCTATATACATCCCCATCTGGAACAATTCAACTTTCAAAATTAATAAAACTTGTATAAACTGGACTGTTTGGGAAAAAGCTGGCATCTGGTCATTAGATGCTGTTATCAAGGACCATTCTTGGATACCCTTCTCTCAGCTCTGCCTGAAATATGTACTTCCCAATACCTGCTACTATCAATGGTTACAGCTTAAGCATTGTGTGTCTGCAGTTATGGACATAGACATTGATTGTCCTAGTTGTTGGCAACTATGCAGAACTCTAATATCCTCCAAAAAGGCGGCATCTAAATGGTACAAAATAATTCAACAGGCTAAATGTTCCATGTTTGCTACCATGTATATGTGCACCTTAACGCAATACCATTTGTAATTCTGTTACCCAGAAATGGCAACCGCCACTACGGCAAATGTAAGCCACATTGAGACTGCAAATTGGTGGGAAAATGTGGGATACAAATGCTACAAATAAATAAAATCAATACAGTTCACCTATTAGTACTATGCAGTCATGGGAACGTGACTTAAATCTCCAACCAAATGAACAAGAGTGGCAAAGATTTTGGCATAAGTCTACACATACCACAAAATCAGCATCTACCTCACAATCCATGTTTTTTCTGGTGCGCAAAGCATTTTGGACACCATCTAAACTTACCAAGTTAAATAAAACTACAAAAAAACACATGGATAAATGCTGGACATGTGATATGAACACTGGAACTCTTAAACACATTATTTACTCATGCTCATATATACAAGAGTACTAGTGCTCAGTATGGAATACTATTGGTCTCATTTTCGAAACAGAAGGGCGCCCATCTTCCGACACAAATCGGGAGATGGGTGTCCTTCTCCCAGGGTCGCCCAAATTGGCATAATCGAAAGTCGATTTTGGGCGCCCTCAACTTCTTTCCATCGCTGGGATGACCAAAGTTCCCGGGGGCGTGTCGGAAGCGTAGCGAAGGCGGAACTGGGGTGTTCTTAACACATGGGTGTCCTCTGCCAATAATGGAAAAAAGAAGGGCGTCCCTGACGAACAGTTGACCGACTTTAATTAGTCCATTTCTTTTTACGACCAAGCCACAAAAATGTGCCCTAAATGACCAGATGACCACCGGAGGGAATCAGGAATGACCTCCCCCTACTCCCCCAGTGGTCACTAACCACCTCCCACCCTAAAAAAAGTTTTTTTAAATATTTTTTCCAGCCTCTATGCCAGCCTCAAATATCATACCCAGCTCCATGACAGCAGTATGCAGGTCCCTGGAGCAGCTTTAGTGGGTATGGCAGTGCACTTCAGGCAGGCGGACCCATGCCCATCTCCCCCTACCTGTTACACTTGTGGTAAATGTGAGCCCTCCAAAACCCACGGTACCCACATTTAGGTGCCCCCCTTCATCCCTAAGGGCTATGGTAGTGGTGTACAGTTGTGGGGAGTGGGTTTTGGGGGGGGGGGGGGGCTCAGCACACAAGGTAAGGGAGCTATGCACCTGGGAGCTTTTTATGAAGTCCACTGCAGTGCCCCCTAGGGTGCCCTGGCATGTGAGGGGGACCAGTGCACTACGAATGCTGGCTCCTCCCACGACCAAAGGGCTTGGATTTGGTCGTTTCTGAGATGGGCGTCCTTGGTTTCCATTATCACCGAAAATCGGGGACGACCGTCTCTAGGGATGACCATCTCTAAGGTCGACCTAAATGTGGAGATTTGGGCATCCCCGATCGTATTATCGAAACAAAAGATGGCCACCCATCTTGTTTCAATAATACGGGTTTCCTTGCCCCTTCGCAGGGCAGTCCTGCGAGGACACCCTCATGAAATCTTGGGTGCCTCATTCGATTATGCCCTTCTATATCATCTACATTAAATATTTCGGATTCTTTTTTCCTATAGGATAGCCATCCTAGGCTCCTTGGCAATACAATCACCGCTGGATATATATCAAGCACAGTTACGGGACATACTTCTTCATCTGGCTTTAAGAATACTTTTTTTCTGCTGGAAAGACTTATGTAAAGTAACTTTCTTAACATGGTGGAACTCATTGTGTTTACTAGCTAAATAGGAATAGGCAGCTACTGAAAAATTTAATTCACTTCTTAAATATAAAAAAAATATGGGCTTTGTTTACAAGACCAACTGCACAGTACTCTTTCGCAGACTCGAAATACACTGTGACTCTTAAGATGTAACAATACTTATTGTTTATTCATTCCCTCAGACATGTATATTGATGCTTAGTCATTGTTTTATCACTGACTAACTTGTTTAGTCATTTGCTTAATATTGCTATTTTGCTTTTGTTGTTTCTCTTACAAAATAAATAAAAATATTGGAACTGAAAAAAAATCAGTCAATAGTACTACTTTCTTTCTTTCCAAGTCCTCGGAATGACTAAGGAAAGCAGTAGCATACTTTGGACTGTGTACGTGCACTTCAACTGTATCTTGACAGGGCAAAGGGAACAAGGAAAACTTCCCAGCCATTTATTTCACAGAACCCTAATAACCTAGGTAACCCAGTAACAAAGAGAACCATATCGACATGGATCTTGGAATGTATATCCTTCTGCCACCAGTTTGCAGGAGATGGCCTTAAAAATAAGACTCATGCCTATAATTACAGAAAGCTGTCAACCACCATGGCAAACCTTCAAGACACTCCAATAACTGAGACTTGCAGGAGAGCAACTTGGTCCTCCAATGACACATTTGTCTGTCACTACTGTTAAGACCAACAAACAGCTGAGGATATTGCCTTCAGATACAATATCTTGAGCAATAAAAAGTAAGGGAAAAAGAAGAAAGGAAAGAAGGGCAAGGAAGGCATATGCCACAGTTAAAACTGTTTAATTTTTTTCTAGTTTTCTTCCTATCAGAAATAGCAAAACTTAGTAGCTGTGCCTGTGTTTTCCATTATGTTTAAAAAAATTGGGAGGGGGGATAGTATTCAAATTAATTGAAGCAGGCAGGAAATACTCCTGCCTGCTTAAATCATGCTTCGCAGACCTACCACCAATATTCAGTGGCACTTAACCTGGCAGTGCCGCTGAAATCAGCTCTAACTACATAATGTAAAGTCAGACAGAGGAAGGACGTTCTGGATCGGAGACAGAGTGGAGCCAGGAGGTACGCAGGTATCGATGATACTCGGTACCAGTGCCCACATAGCTATGCAACCAGATAGGATAGCATTTTCTGCGGTCCTGTCTTTGGTTGCTTAGTGCTGTGGCTGCCAACACTGGATACTAGCTGGCACCTGCATGACTTCCAGGTAGCAACCTGATAGGTAGTAGGCTGTCCACTGCCTCTCCATGCCTCCGAATATGAGAGCCATCCCCTTTCCTCAATCAAATGCTTTCTCCAATCCTTCCATTCCTGATCAAGTACTCCCTCCTGATCCAATCAAGGGCTTTTCCCAAGCCCCCCTCCCCTCCTCCCAATCAGGCTCCCTCTTGAAGCTGGACATTCAGGACCCAATGCTCTAAAGTATAAGCGAGCACTAGAGGCCATTAGCGCTGGTCTAGCACTGAGTTTACCGGCACAAGATATTCGGAGGCCTGGTGCGCAGGATTGAACAAGTGCAGGAAGGAATAGTGCAATGAGCAATCAAATGCATGCTGATAAGCTCATTCACTATTCCTTCCAATTTTTCAGTGGGCAGTGGGCAAAGGAAGGGTGTTCTTTCCACTGTAAACCCTACGCCATCTCGGAGCTGACATTGGGGTTTGTCAAGCAGCCTGCCTTTCAAGCCCTGGTGGTCAAGTGGACCCCAGACCCCCCAACACCCCCAAACACTAAACCCTGGTGGTCCATTTGGACCCCAGAACCCCCACCCCCCAAACACATAAGGGCCTGATGGTCCAGTGGGACCCCATACCCCGCACCCCTCCAAACACTAAACCTTGGTGAACCCCCCCTCACCTCCCCAAGGATGTAAGGGCGTAGTGGTCCAGTGGACTCCAGACCCCCCCCCCCAACTCCCCTGAAAATAAATAAAACTTTAGTGGTCTAGTTGGACCTCTGGCCATACCTCCCCATCCCGAAGTCTAGCTCTAGTGGTCTAGCGGTTGCCCTCCAACCCCATGCTACCTTGACAAAGGAGGATGGATGGAGTCCTAGTCTCCTGCTGGGCGCAACATCAAAATGGCAGTGCCTTGTTCAGTGCATTCTGGGATGCACTGGGTGGGGCTTAACTACTATATAAGGGAGAAACATTTTGATGGTGTACACAGCAGGAGGAGGGACTAGGACTCTGTTCCTCCTTCTTTGTCAAGGGCGGAGGGGGTGGGGGATGGCCACTGCCAGGCCACCAGTGCTAGTTTCAGGATGGGGGACATGGCCAGGGGTCCCACTGCACCACCATAGTTTTATTGATTTTTTTTTTTTTGGGGGGGGGGGGTCTGGGGTTTTTAGTAGCATGAATTAATGGTTTATACTTGTTTGAGCACTAACAGCTTCACCCTACCATAGCCCACAACAGCTGCATGGCTGCAACCCTAAGCTTGGGAGCCACATATGATTATTACTACTCAAACAAGTATAAGTATGGGCATATCCTGCTTGTCCATATAGAAAGTGAGGTTACTTACCTCTAATGGGAAGTCTCAATGGACATTGGAATAAGTCAACCACACAAACCCATCCACCATCCTCTAATCGACCGAAGGTGCTAGAAGCTCTCAACTGTCAGAGAAATGCAGTGAAAGCATGAAGGAGGGAGATGTATTTATTTTAAAATTTATATCCCACATTATACAAAGTAGGTTACAAAATACAAACACAATAAAAAAACCAAACAAATTAGACAAAAAAGATCTATCCAGTCAAAGACCGGCATTTCAGGAAAAAGCAAGTCATACTTCATTTCATCTTATCATATTTCTGAATAAGCTCTCACAAAACAATGAGTCTTTGGTACTTTCTGAAATTGTGACTTATTAGTGCAGCATCTCAAATATCCTGGCAAGTCATTCCATGCAAGATCTCATGCATGCTCAGAAAAACCTGCTAGGGTTTTCTGGGCTCTAAAAGACACTACTGGAGGGCATCACCCATACATGGCTGACTTATCCTGCTGTCCACGGAAAACCCCTACAAGTAGGTAACTCACTAATCAGGAAAAAAAGTTACATTAAGCATCTGAATCCATCAATCAGCAGCCAGTGCATGAGAGGCAGTACCAAATAAAAGCAATGTTGTTGTTTTACAGTTTAACCATAAGATGAGACATTGTTATCAGTATCTATTTAGGTTTCAACCAAAAGCCCTTAAAGGGTCCTTATTCTTTGATGGGAGTATGGTATCTTTAAAGTCCCCTGACACTCTTGGTATAACATGCTTTTTAAATATCTTCTTATTTAAATCTTTAACAACTCTCTTACTGCAGGCTGTATTACTGTACCAGACTATCCATTTGCTGAAAACAGGGCTGCATTTATATTTAACACTCTCTTGACAAGACCAGAAGTTATCACATCCTTGTGTAAAGTGCGGGCTGAGTGTAACAGGGTAGCATCCATGTCTCTGTTTCACTCAACATTGACCAAGTGTGTCCGCCTAGAGGAATTTGAACAGACGCAATCCCAGACTTTCTCACAGGTAATAAGCGAAAAGGAATAGCTGCTTGCTATAGAAATAAATATTAATTTAGTTTCAGTCACTTAAGTGCCTCTGTTTTAAATTGTCACTCTATTTCAGGAGTCAGAATTTTCAGACTTACAAAATGCATTAGATAAAATAGGAGGCACTCAAAGTTTGCATGATTTGAAAGATGAAAAAGTTCTCTTTCTACCATATACCTACTGGTCTGGGTAGTTGATCAGTTACAAATAAATTAGTTGATTTTTTTTAATTAACACTGTTTTAAGGCTCAGTAGTTGCCAAAAACGTATGTACCAACACTAATGAATGTATTCAAATGACACTAAAATGGGGGACACAGTTCTTTTAAATAGATTAGTGAAAGGAGAAAATACAAAAGTGACATTGTGAGACTTGCAGGTGAAGGGGAAGAATATGAGGAGGTTGATGAGGACAAAGTGGAATTGCTTAACAAATACTTTTGTTCTGTGTTCACAAATGAAAGGCTTATAACAGGACCTCAGAATACAAATACAGGTAGGAGGTAGACCTTGAATTATTTTCAACTCCAGCTATGGAGAGCTAAGGCCAGTGATGGGCAGACGTCTGCAGTCTGTGAACCATATATGACAAGATTAGAATGGGCAGGAGTGGAATTGGGACATAAGGGAAATGGGACTTGATATACCACCATTCTGTGTTTTTTGCAACTACATTCAAAGCAGTTTATATAGTATATATAGGTACTTATTTGTACCTGGAGCAGTGGAGGGTTAGGTGAGTTGCCCAGAGTCACAAGGAGCTGCCATGGGAATTGAACCAAGCTCCCCAGGATCAAGGTCCGTTGCACTAACCACTAAGACAAAGCCAACCAGACTTCTATGGTCTGTCTCCCGAAAATGGAATAGAAACATCAAGATCAATTATATATACTTTATACCACATTCATTGTTGATTTAATAATGAATTGATAATGTGACTGTTAGTCATACTGGATAAACTGTGCAGGCTTTATCTGCTGTCAACTACAATGTTACTATGTTACTATAAAGGTTGATAGGAATCATAAGCTGAATATCATCTGCATATAGAAGGATACTAATTTCAAAACTTTGATAAGAATGGCCAGAAGTGAGAGAAAAAATTGAAAGAATGAGTCCAAGACCAGACCCTTGTAAAACACCACATGGTAATGAATAGAGGGCAGATGTTTTGTCCCAGTCTACTGGGAAGGCATAAGATAAGAACCAATGCAAGATAGTCCCAGTGGGACTAATCTGTTCAAGTCTAGTAATGAATAATCAGATCAAAGGCCACACATATGGTCAGTAGCACAAGGAGCAAATCATTCCCTCCATCATGATGGAAATGGACCTCACTCAGCAAGGGTATAAGAACCATCTTAGTAATATAATGGGTCCAAAATCCAGACTGCTTTAGGTGAATCATTCTCTGTTTTAGAAATTAAAGGCGTATTTGAAACTTAATGATGATGAAGAAGGGTAGAAGGACCAATAGTTTGTTTTCTTAAACTGGGGCAGATTCTAGCTTCTTCTATAAGTTTGGAACTTATCCTTGGGTAAGACTGGTGTTGATTACAGAATGGATATGAGGTAAAAGGCTGAGGGAATGATTTTAACCAGCCAAGTAGAGAATGGGTCAACTAGTGATATAGAGCACTTCATGATGACTAATAGCTTTTCAACACTTACAAGAGTGAGGGGATTAAAAGCTGTTACTGTTTTTCTGCAATCACAAACAGGAGAAACTCAGGGGTCAATATTCAGTTGTACTTATCTGGGTAGGAATGACTTCTTCCTGGATAAATGCCACGCACTAGAGTCAGCCATGGAGTTTTAGCAGCATTATCCAGATTATGCCACTGAAAATTAGCACTGTCTGTCTCGGTGCTATTTGAATAGTGCCAGGATGGCCCCAGGTAGAGCTAAGACACAGGAGTTACTTGGTTAGCAGTGATACTCATCTGCTAACTGTCTAGCCAGATAAAGTTAGGACAGCAGAAAGGCTTATTTGGACATTCCAGAATATCGCTGGTACCTGGATATTAAATGCCAGTATATAAATGTAGCCTAGCACTGAATATCAGGACATTAAAAAAAAACAATGGCAGCGTTTAAAAAGTCTATGACCAGGGAAAGGGCTGGAAGGGGGGGGGGGGGGCGGGGAAGGGAGACATAATTGGCAGTAAGGGAGGGTATATATGGAGTTTGTTGGAGTTGTGATATTTGATTGGAAGGTTATTTGCAAGAAGACCATTGGATAATGGGTGGGTGAGAGGATGTCTTCAGGGCTGGTCATTTTGGATCAGTTATACATTATGAGTTGTAATGGGTTGGTTCTGTTAATGAACTGTATTGTTAAACTTCTGAATAAAGATGCAAAGAAAAAAACCGTTGAATGCCGTTAAATTGTAACAGATTTATTTTTGCTATTCTGTCATCTACGGCTTGAATATCTTGCAGTCTTTGCTAACAATATGTTCATGGATATTTTTTCTCTTAGGTTCAGTTGTTTTTGAAGGACAGTTGGATCATTACCTTGAAAAATGCTATCCGTGCCAGTTTTAGGGAAGTGGGTAAAGGCTGGTACAATTTGCATGAGACCAACTGGAAGGTATACTCTATGTCTAAGTTGCACCAGCTAATGGAGCTCATCAAGTTTACCTTGCAGGATTCCCTGCGCTTCCTTGTGCAAGACTCTTTGGTCAACTTTACTCAATTTATTCTTGATGCTTGCTGCAGTGTTCTGGATTGCTCTGAAGATATGGATTGGGGTGGAGATCTTGTGAACAGCCCATATAAGTAAGAAATGAAAAATTGCTTTCAAATACATGTGGTATGGTCTATATGAGGAAGAACTGAGGTGGCACTATGTCAGCATACAGCACTGGGGAAGCCTTTACAGGTTATAACAGAGGTAATGAAGGATGCAGAGGATCAGAAAACAGGACTGAGGACCGGGAATCAGAATTAAAGTATTGCATTGGGAAGGTTTGTTAGAGTAGCTACAAAGAGGAAACTTTAGGACTGCAGCATTGGGGCTAGGTTTGTTCAGCAATCTGCATCCTGTAGAAACACACATTTAACACTGTATTGGACTTTATGTACTATGCCTGGCATTGTGCCCTCAATGATGTTCCAATCATGCCTCCTGAGCAAAGGGACAATTCTGTAGCATGGGTACCTACATTTAGGCTCCATATGCGAGCATAAATTATTAGAATACTGGATATACACATGTATATAGGCACATATGTGTCTATATTCCACCTAAGTGCTGCTCTGTAACTATGCATATATCTCTGATAGCACAATTGTGGGCGGGTATAGAAATGGGTGGCAGAGGCTACAGAGGAAATTGGAGGGTCATGGGATAGGAGGTAATGTCCTATTGTGGATTAAAAACTGGTTGAAGGACAGGAAACAGAGAGTGGGGTTAAATGGGCAGTATTCACAGTGGAGAAGGGTAGTTAGTGGGGTTCCTCAGGGGTCAGTGCTAGGACTGCTGCTCTTTAATATATTTATAAATGATTTAGAGATGGGAGTAACTAGCGAGGTAATTAAATTTGCTTATGACACAAAGTTATTCAAAGTCGTTAACTCACAAGATGATTGTGAAAAATTACAAGCGGACCTTATGAGACTGGGAGACTGGGCGGCTAAATGGCAGATGACGTTTAATGTGAGCAAGTGCAAGGTGATGCATGTGGGAAAAAAGAACCCGAATTATAGCTATGTCATGCAAGGTTCCATGTTAGGAGTTACAGACCAAGAAAGGGATCTGGGTGTCGTCGTTGATAATACACTGAACCCTTCTGCTCAGTGTGTTGCTGTGGCTAGGAAAGCGAATAGAATGTTGGGTATTATTAGGAAAGGTATAGAAAACAGGTGTGAGGATGTTATAATGCCGTTGAATCGCTTCATGGTGCTACCGCACCTTGAGTATTGTGTCCAATTCTAGTCGCCGCATCTCAAGAAAGATATAGTGGAATTGGAAAAGGTGCAGCGAAGGGCAACGAAAATGATAGCGGGGATGAGACGACTTCCCTATGAAGAAAGACTAAGGAGGCTAGGGCTTTTCAGCTTGGAGAAGAGACGGCTGAGGGGAGACATGATAGAGATATAAAATAATGAGTGGAGTGGAACAGGTGGATGTGAAGCGTCTGTTCACGCTTTCCAAAAATACTAGGACTAGGGGGCATGCGATGAAACTAAAGTGTAGTACATTTAAAATAAATAGGAGAAAATGTTTCTTCACCCAAAGCCTAATTAAACTCTGGAATTCGTTGCCGGAGAACATGGTGAAGGTGGTTAGCTTGGCAGAGTTTAAAAAGGGGTTGGACGGTTTCCTAAAGGACAAGTCCATAGACCGCTACTAAATGGCCTTGGGAAAAATCCACAATTTCGGGAATAACATATAGAATGTTTGTACGTTTGGGAAGCTTGCCAGGTGCCCTTGACCTGGATTGGCCACTGTCGGGGACAGGATGCTGGGCTCGATGGGCCATTTGTCTTTTCCCAGTATGGCATTACTTATGTACTTATGTTGGTGGGGCGGAAAGTTATGTGCATAACTTATAGAAGTTATCTCTGGAATATAGATGCACACACACCAGCTGTGTGGCTGGAGTAAGTGCTTGCACCTAAGTACATATACGCTTATATACACGGTTATGTTAGCCTAGAAAGAAAGAAGAAAGTTTATTTGTATGTATGTATGTTTGTTTGTTCTTCATGCATTTGGACATGGTATGAGCAAATACAACAAAACTTTGCAAGGAACATCCTCTCATCTAGGAGGAGGTACTTTTCATTGAAAAAACATCAGCCCCTGCCTGCAACAGCCCACCTATTTATCTGACTAATAAGATTACATCGTTCAGTATTATTGTAGAACTACTAAGCAGCACATTTGTAAACAAGCACAGAGCATGTAGCTAGTGTTTCTTGAGGGTGTTCAGTGGTCCATTTAGAGCTGATCCTAACACTAGAAGAGCCAGGCAACCACCTATGATGGCACAATTTTAGGGGAGGCACTTGACAGGGGACAATTGTTAGGCAGTGTGCTTACTTAGTCCTGCCCTGGGCAGCAGTAACAGCAGCAGCAGCTGACCCCAGCACCAAGGTTCAGATTATGGCAGGGTTTGCTCACCACACATATGCTTCAGGCGCCCTTCTCTGACCTCAGCCTGTGTGTGAGCAGACAGCCTAGCCCCGCAACGATAGACATAGCCCTGCAATACTCTTTCTCAGTGCTGTCATGCTGCTCTCTCCTACTCTGCCCCATAGCCCTAACTTCCAGGATTATCCTCCACTAGATTCAGCAAAAATTGCATCATTACATGCAGCCAGCACACCAGAAATTACTCATGGGTGAGTTCAGAAATGGGTTCTGGAACACAGCTCGGCATGGCAGGCAGGCTAGCAGAATGCAGCAGACTGACAGAAGGAAGGTAAGGTGAATTGATGCCGAACATAGGTGGAAGGGAAGGGGAGATGCTGGACAAGAATGGGGAGCTAGGGAAGGAGTGATGCTGGGCATGGATGGGGGGCTAGAGAAGGGAAGGGGAGATGTTGGATATGTGTGGGGCGCTAGAAAGGGAGATGTTGAATGTGTGTGGGAGGGCTAGAGAAGAGAAGGGGAGATGTGCTGACATAGATGGGGGTTAGGGAAGGAAAGGAGTTTTATTGGATGTGGATAGGGGCTAAAGGAGGGAAGTGCAAAGTGATGCATGTAGGGAAGAGGATCCCATACTAAAGCTGCATGATGCAAGGTTCCACATCAGGAGCCAAGTTTCAACTTGATTAAAATTTCATATACCGCCCTTAGTAGGCTTTCAGAGCAGTTTACAACAATAAAATTGTTAACAGGAAAAGAAATAATAACAAGAACAAGAGGGATCTGCGTCAATTAACAAGATGTATACTGGACTTTCACAATATCTAATTCTTTATTTCCTATCACTCATAGTAATTTTGAAGTTTAATATTCATGATTGTTTCAAGCTAAGTTATCCCGATTTTTATTATAAGATGAACTTTCCTTCCTGAATACCTACTCCATTCTGTCTCCTCTACCTTAACTATGTATTTCTTTTTTTTTCCCAGAACACCATTACGGAACTATGTAAGCCACATTGAGCCTGCAAATAGGTGGGAAAATGTGGGATACAAATGTTATAAATAAATAAACAAATACATTTGTAAAAGAAAAGCTTAGCAGTAGTCAAACAGACTTCAGAGTTTGCTGGTCCAGATCCCACCTTCTAAGTGACTAAGAGTCAGTGTTTGAGTAATTAGGTCTGATAGGCATCTCCATAGAGAGAGGTTTTCGGGTCTGTTTTAAATTTAGTAAATGAACGTTCTAGCCATAAAGTCGGGTAGAGCATTTCAAAGAGTAGGACTGGTGACACTAGATATCTTTGCATGTATGAAATCAAAATGAATGGTTCTAAAGGATGGGATTACTAGATTATTTGCTTGAAGATATTAAATGATTAGTTGGTAGGTATGGTATGAGTATGTGTGAAAGGTAAAGAGGTAGGCTTAGCAGGGTTTCAAAATGAAAAGTCTATAAACCAAAACTATTATTAAGATGGACTTAGGAAAATCCATTGCTTATTCCTGGGATAAGAAACATAAAATCTGTTTTACTCTTCTGAGATCTTGCCAGGTACTTGTAACCTGAATTGGCCACTATTATTATCATCCTCTGGACAGCTGTATAGATGCACAGTTATTTATTTTATTTTTAGGAGGGGGAAGTAATTCTATGTTAGGAGAGTTAACACATTTTAAAATGTCTTTTTAGCAGTTCTTGGCATTTCCTTTTTGGGAGGACAAAGTAATGCTACATGCAAGAATATAAGCTCATTTTCAAAAGGGTACTCATAGAGTATTGCTTTGAAAACATGACTGACACACTCAATGCAAGTGCATAAGTACCCACATAGTTACATCTGCATCTGCATAGGAGCAGGTATAAAGTATGTGTTTAAAAGTATTCAATGAGATCTTAAATCTTCATGCATAATTTCATTCTGCTGGCATATGTCTTCCCAATTTTTTGCGTTCAGAGGAGAGGGAAACCAATCATATTCAAAGCAAGTAAATAAGCTTAGGTATGTATATTAAGGGACCAAATTCTATAAATAGGGCTGACAAAATAGCACACTAAGTGCTGTTCAAAAAACGGTGCTGAAAGTTAGGCGCCATTTATAGAATACGCTTAGTATTAACTTTAGATGTGAGGATTTACACCAAGTAAACCCTCGTGTAAATCCTGTACTTTGGTGGACAGTTTGTTCCATTTTGACTGTGGGATTCCATTCCAAATTCCTCAGCCCCTGAAGGTGATAATGATGGATGCATCCTGCCCGGGCTAGGAAGCTCATGTGGATTGGTTTCATTCCCAGGGTGCTTGGTCAGCTCAGGGATCAGATCTTCAGATCAACCTCTTGTAGCTATGGGCAATCTGAAATGCTTTAAAGGCTTTCAGAGATTGACTGTCCAACCACATTGTACTCACTTCAACAGATAATCAGGTTGCAGTATACTACCAAGGTTGCAGGGGGGGTACCCAATCATACCCACTGTATCAGTAGGCCATCTGTATGTGGCATTGGGCAGTCCATCATGGGATGCTTCTCAAGGCCACTTACCTAGTGGGCAAATTCAACAGCCTGGCCGACAGACTGAGCATAGTCATACAACCACATGGTTACTCAACATGGGTGTTGCCCATGAAGTCTTCCAGTTGAGTTGTGATATGATTGAGGTTTACAAAATCCTGAGTGATGTAGAACAAGTAGAAGTGAATCGATTTTTGTACTCTTTCAAAAAGTACAGACACTCAATGAAGTTACATGGAAATACTTTTAAAACAAATAGGAGGAAATAGTTAAGGTCTGGAACTCTTTGCCAGAGGATGTAGTAACAGTGGTTAGCACATCTGGGTTTAAAAAAGGTTTGGACAATTTCCTGGAGGAAAAGTCCATAGTCTTCTATTGAGTCAAACATGGGGAAGCCACTGCTTGTCCTGGGATTGTGGCATAGAATGTTGCTACTATTTGGGTTTTCTGGATTGGCCACTGTTGGAAACATTATACTGGGCTAGATGGACCATTGGTCTGACCCAGTATGGCTATATTCTTAGTGTGAGGCACTTCCTCATTGGATCTCGTTTGATCCTGATTGCTTCTTACTGGCCTAGGCAGATCTGTTTCCCTCTTCTTCTGGAGTTGTCCTCTGAAGAACCTTGGAGATTGGAATGTTTTCTGATTCTTATCATGCAGAACGAGGGATCTCTTCTACATCCCAACCTCCAGTCTCTGGCTCTCACAGTCTGGATGTTGAGAGCTTAGAATTTGCTTCCTTACATCTTCTTAGTGGTGTCTTCAGGGTCTTGCTGGTTTCCAGGAAAGATTCCACAAAGAGGTGTTACTCTTTCAAATAGAGGAGGTTTGCCATTTGGTGTCTGGGCAAAGCCCTAGATCCTTACACAGACCCTGCTTGAATACCTTCTACATCTTTCTGAATCTTGTCTCAAAACCAACTCTGTAAGAGTTCACCTTAGTGCGATTAGTGCTTACCATTGCCATGTAGAAGGTAGGCCCATTTCTGGACATTCTCCAGTTGTTCGCTTCATGAGAGGTTTGCTTTTGATAGTCTCCCTGTCAAACGTCCACCTGTGTGATGGGTCCTCACATAGCAGATGAAAGCTCCTTTTGAGCTGCTGGATTTCTGTCATCTTTAACATAACAGAGTAGTTATCCACACGCACCCTAAGTTCCTGCCTAAGATTGTGTCAGATTTTCATCTGAACTAGTTCTTACAGACAGTCCACCCAGCTTTTTGTTTCTTTTGATCCCAACAGGATGGGGATTGCCATCGGGAAACCCATAATCGCCAATTGGCTGGCAGATTTCATTTCACTCACTTATTCCCAGGCTGGGCTGACTCTTAAGGATCATGCCAAGGTTCATAATGTCAGAGCCATGGCGGCACCAGTAGCCCACTTGTAGTCAGCCTCTATAGTAGAAATTTGCAAGGCTGCAACTTGGTCTCCAGTCAACACATTCACATCTCACTACTGCCTTCAGCAGATTACCCAGCGAGATAGTCGGTTTGATCGGACAGTTGTGCAGAATTTGTTTGGGGTTGCGAGGGCCGGTTGACTTATAGTGTGTTTTCTGATAGCGACCCTCATCCTGTTGGGATTAAAAGAAACAAAAAGTTGGGCAGACTGTCTGTAGGGCCTTGTCTGCTCCACATAATAGGTCAATGCTCGCAGTCCAAGGTGTGTAAGGTGATCTCGCCAGGATGGGCATGAGGTCTGGGAAAAAATGTTGGTTAGACAATTGTAGCCCATCTCTGGACAGCCTCTAGTACACTTCATGAGAGGTTTGCTTTTGTCAAACCCGCATGTGTCATTGGACTTCAGTATCTTTCTCACTCAGCTGATGAAAGCTCCTTTTCTTGGTGGCTGGTAACTTCAGCTTGTAGAGTCAGTGAGTTTCAGGCTCTGGTAGTGGATGTATCTTATACTAAGTTTCATCACAACAGAGTAGTCCTCTGCACCCACCCTAGGTTCCTACCTAAAGTTGTGTAGGAGTCCCATCTGAACCAGTCAATTGTCTAACCAACATTTTTTCCCAGACCTCATGCCCATCCTGGCGAGATCACCTTACACACCTTGGACTGCAAGTGAGCATTGACTTATTATGTGGAGCAGACAAGGCCCTACAGACAGTCTGCCCAACTTTTTGTTTCTTTTAATCCCAACAGGATGAGGGTCGCTATCAGAAAACACACAATATCTAATTGGCCCAGCAGGCTGTGCTGGGACCCTGGAGGGTTATGTCAAGGCTCACAATGTCAGAGCCATGGTTGCTTCTGTAGCCCACTTGCAGTGAGCCTCCATTGAAGAAATTTGCAAGGCTGCGACATGGTCTTCAGTTCACACCTTCATATCTCATTACTTCCTTGAGCAGGATACCCGACATGACAGTCGGTTTGGGCAAACAGTGTTGCAATATCTGTTTGGGGTCTAGAATCCAACTCCACCCCCTAGGCCCATTTTATTCTGTTCCAGGCTACACTGTCACTCAGTTTGTATATAGTTTCAGGTTAATGTGAGTTATGTCTTCGCCGTTGCGAGACCAATTGACCAACGTTTGTTGTTTTTGGTGAGCATGGATACTAGGGATACCCCAATTGTGAGAATGTAAAGCCTGCTGTCCTCTGAGAAAGTGAAGGTAGTTACCAGTAGCAGGTATTCTCTGAGGACAGCAGGCTATATATTCTCACAAGCCCTCTCATCTCCCTTAGTAGTTGTCTCTTATTTTTTTCTTTTTATGCTGTAGTAGTTAACTTCGATAGACGCGCCTTTGTGGTGGGTGGAAAGGCACCCGAACATGCATGGTGGAGCATGTCTCGCACTCCATAAAGCTTTGTAAAGGTTGTTATAAGCTCTGTACCGGGCAACATGGTGCCTCATTACCTACTTGTGAGAATATAAGGCCTGCTGTCCTCGGAGAATTCACTTTTTCTTTCCCACCCCCCTTCCATGGAGCAGCATTTTTTTTTCTCTCCTCCCTATAATCTAGCATTTTTCCTCTCCTGCTCCTCCATGGACCAGCATTGTTTCTTCCCCTTCTTTCCCCTCCCGCTCTCCGGCAGTCTATCATCTCCTCTTGCCTCTCAGCAGTCCCCTGTGTACCTTTAAAAGTGGTCGTCTCTGCTTGAGGCAGCCAGCAGTGAGCAGCAATTCAGACCCACTGTTCGTGCCTACCACAGAGCCTTCTCTCTGTTACTTCCCATTTCTGCAGAAACAGGAAGTGCCTCAGAGCACTGAAAACCATTTAAAAAAAAGTATACCTGGGGTGTGAAAAGGCAAGGAAAGATGCCGGGTTGCCAGCTGGGGAGGAGACAAGAGGGAGAAAAGTTGGACTATGGGGTGGGCAGGGAGAATGGGGTGGTGACGTCACTTCCAGCTAAAAAAAAAGTGCCAGAACACCGTTCTACCTGAGAGAGGCCTGTCAGACGTTTCTGAGCTAGGGGATTGATGTGGCACACAAAGCTCCATCTGTGACATCACCTAGAGCAGTGTTTCCCAAGTCCAGTCCTGGAGTACCCCTTGCTAGTCAGGTTTTCAGGATATCTACAATGAATATGCTTGAACTTGATTTGCATACACTGTCTCCATTATATGCAAATATCTTTCATACATATTCATTGTGGATATCCTGAGTACCCCACTGGCAAGGGGTACTCCAAGACTGGACTTGGGAAACACTGACCTAGAGTGTGCCTGGGTTCCACTGTTGTCTATGGAAAACCCCTGTTATAGGTAAGCAACTTTGCTTTTGTGCCTTTTTTATACATTGTATCAGCATTAGAATTTTGTAGCACCTTTATTTATATTTGAAATTAGACTGATTTGTCAGCAACAAAGTTTTTGCTCCATTGAAAACAGGTACTTTTTTGCAGTTTAAACATATGAACATTGCAATTTTTTTTCTCTTGTAGGCCACGTAAGAACCCTATCTTCATGTTGGATTTAGTTCTGGACAATGCTGGTGTTCATTTTAATGTACCTCTAGAGAATTTTGAAGCTTCTCTAATGACTCTTTTTGATAAAGGGATCATGGCGACCAATAGTGTGCCTCAGCTGGAGAAGGTAGGTTACTCTATTTGACAAAGAGATCATGGCAAATAATAGTGAGAAGAAAGGTTCCTGACTAGAGTACCAACGTGATGCTCTTTGCAATTAACCCTTTAGTGTCCAATGTTCCCGGAATAAGCCATATGGGAACAGATTGATGGGAACATTGGACACTAAAACATGAGCTATGGTAACAGAAGATAACATCCAAGTCAATAATGTCATGCTCGAAGTAGGTGAGCCCTTAGGCCGCAGCTAAGTTTGTGCTATCCACCCAGCCCGAAGCTAGGTAGGCCTTAACTGGCAGCAGGCGAGTCTCATCCCAGTGAAGCCGAGACTGAGGGGTGGCTCTTAGAAGAGCCCTTGAGGGCTGGCCTGGGGGTGCAGGGGTCTGAAGACTTAGAGACCAGCCACAACAGAGAACATGAACTAGAACATGCTGGATGGAAGACTGGAACACAGCTGAACTGAATACTAGAACATGGCAAGACTGAAGAAAGGCTGCAACGCTCACCTAAACAAGCTAGACGACTCATTTCAAAGACACTGGTAGGGAGGCAGGAACTTCCTAAAATACTGCTTACGCAGGAAGTGATGTTCTCAGCATGCATCCCGGTGCTACTGCTACTGGCTCTTTAAGAACTGCTCTTCAGTGCGTGTATGCACCTAGTGGGATCAGCGCTGGCCGGCTCCAGTGACCTCAGTGTGGGAGTGGCCTGTATCTTTGGCGGGGGGGGGGGGGGCACTGCGGTGGCCCATCATCACTGAGAGGCCGTCTGGGGGATCCAGAGGAGCCACAGAGACCGACCCTGATGCCCCCCACCCCGCCATGGAACAGAAGGTGAATTGGAGCATGGGGGCAAGGCTGTAGTAGCTGTGACAAATAGCTGTTGCAGTTGGTGTGGGAAAACGTATCCAGATATTCAGTGCCACTGTCTAGAGAGTTAAGGCAGTCAGCACCACAGCTTATTCAGATAGCAGTAATATTCAGTCTTAGGACAGCCTTCCAAGTGCCTGAAGTTGTCTGGATAGCAGACTGAATATCTTTACTGTCCTGTAAAGTTCTGGGATTGCCTTCGTTCCACCCACACTCTGCTCTGGCACAATTTGCATAGTGGCACTGTCCAAGTGAAGAGCAAGTCTATAAACTGAGTGCTATTATTTACGCACTCATTCAGCGAGCAAATATTTAGAATACTAACTCCATTCTTAGTGCGTTTATGCTAGCATGCTGCCTAAACACTATTCTGCATCTACCCACTTCACTTGCATGGCGCATATTTGCAAGGGCGGCATACACAGGGGAGGAACATGGGTACATATGCACATAATTTACAGAATGATGTAAGTTAACATGTGTCCTTGCCACAATTAGGCACTTAACTTACACCAGCTGTACCTGTGTGAATAATTCTCACCTCCAAAAATTCTGACGCTCACTGTGTGGCAGGGAAACACTGAAGCCCTGTACTGTTGCAGCCTCTCACACCACTCATTCTCACTCTCACTCATACACCCGCCCTCAGCCACACCCCATGTGGACATAATTCGCAACCCCAGCGTTCGAATGAAGCCACCCAAGCTCCACCCACTTTCGTGAAGGGTTCGTGGATTCATGGTGGTGAAGCCTCTCCAGTGCCCATACCTGTCTCTCTCTCACGCCCTCACGTCGACCGTGATGACGTCACGACTGACGTCACAACCTTTATCTGAGGTCCGGGGTGGGTGCAGGACCGGAGCCGGCCTGGAGCATTGCAGCGTGAGCCGAGTTGGCAGTGCTATGGCCGTGGCATGGCACGGCAGAGTTTGGTCTCTCGGTGGTCCAGTGGAGTGCTGGTGAGCATCAATGGAGAGCCGCAGTGTCAGGGCAGCATTCTGTGGGCCGACGTTGTTCAGCATCTCGGCAGAAGGAAAAAGTAAAGAATGGCAGCGTGAGTTGGCATTGCTGCGCATGCACAGGAAGGGGACAGATTGGGCCTGCATTGGAACCGGCAGTGTTTGGAGTGTCAGTCCGGTTCCGGGGTGAAACGCCGACACAGATTGCCTCAGGTCAGATGGGGAGAGCTTCAAAGAGCCTCCTGAACAATGCTGGTGGAGTGACTTGAGCCGAGCTGTTTGGGACGGCAGCAACAGTGCGGGAGGCAGTCTTGGAGCTGGCACAAGGCTGAAAGTGAGACCCTGGTGCTGTAGGCTCTTGGCCACAGCCAAGCAGCGAAAGATGGGTCTGTGCAACAAGATACATCTTTGGGAAAGGGTAGGAGTTTTGTTTTTTTTAGTATATTTGAAGCTGGGAAAAAAAGTAGAGGAAAAATGTGTGTGTTAAAAGTTTTAAAGAAGAAAAAATAAGAAAAGTGCAGCATGTTCCCAGAACTTTGACAGAGCTGCATACAGAGTTCTGTCTGAGTCCCGGGCAGGGTTCTAAACTGCCGTGTTATGCAGTTGGGAGAGTCTCTTGACTGAATAAGACATGTGTTATGGTCTTACAGTCAAGAGATAAAAGGAAGTATTGTTATGGGAATGTATTACTGAAAGAATGTGTGAGGGGAGAATGTTTAACTTAATTAATTTTGAAGCTCCGCGTGGTCTTTTGGCTTCAGGGAAGTGTATTTGTAATTTTTGTGAGGCAAAGCCACTTTTCTGAGCAAAATCTTTGAATGTGGAAAGTAGTGATAGGAAGTGTTAAGATAAATACAATGAACTGACACTACTCCAATTGTTAAAAGCTGTTACGTATGTATCTATATAAATAATTCTCACCTCCAATTCTGAAGCTCACTGTGTGGCAGGGAAACACTGAAGCCCTGTACTGTTGCAGCCCCTCACACTACTCATTCTCACTCTCACTCATACACCCGCCCTCAGCCACGCCCCATCTGGACACACTCGCACCAACTCTCAGTCTCTCACACACACACACACACACACACACTCGCACATTCACTCTCTCTCTCTCTCACACACTCACTTTCACACACACTCTCTCAAAGATATGCACTACGAGGAAAACCTTGCTAGCGCCCGTTTCATTTGTCTCAGAAACGGGCCTTTTTTTACTAGTATTCTATAACAGAATCTAGGCATTTAAGTTCCGTTATAGAATAGGTTCCTACCAGCCACCTTCAGACTCCTAAATGGAAGTGTCCAGTTATAAAATTGCCTCCATAGTGCTAATATCCAGTTAACTGCTTTCGAATACTGACCTCATCATTTCTGAGTTCCAGGTGGTTCAAAGGATATAAAAACAGTGCCCAGTAGGTCCTGACATACAAGAAGTACAGACTTTTGGGGTGTTCAAATTTGTTTCCTTTGACCCTTGTGACCCTCAAGGCTTCCATTTTCATGAAATTGAAGATAGGTGTCTGTGGGACTTTCTGACAACTGAGAATTTTAGATTAGTGATTCAAAGTATTGTGATGCCCCAGTTTAACTATTGTAATAGTCTTTTAATAGGAGTTTCTAAACAGACATTAATAGCTTTACAGATTGCACAGAATGCTACTGCTCAAATTTTGTTTGGGTTGAGTCGGATTGATCATATCTCTCCAATATTGATGAAGCTGCATTGGTTCTCGATAGAATTTTCAGATTCAATATAAACTACTGTTAGTAGTATTTAAAGTAGTAAACTGTGCCATCTGTTATCTCTGCTAGTCTGTATCTATATTTGCCAGTTAGATCCTTAAGTTCTGTTACAATGAATTTATTTGAATTACCTGTTTTATGGGTGGTGCGTTTGCAACAATATAGAGCCTCAATTTTCTATATAATGGAACCTTTATTGTGGAATATGTTACCTCAAACAATGCGAATGATTAGATCTTTGAATCAGTTTAAATGGATGCTAAAGACATATCTCTTTCAGTGTGCCTTCTCAGATTATCTAAGTAGTTAATTAGGTCGTAGATTATGCCATTTTGTTAAATGTCAGGTCGGTGATGTGAAGGGAGCGATTGTCTATTTTATGTGTGATTTTGTATGGCTTTGTTGTATTACAGTGATTTTGTATGTTTTGTTTTGCACTGCCAAGAACGGTAGATTGTGTGGTATAGAAATTTATAAAACCACTTTTTAAAAAGTATACCTGGGGTGTTAAAAGGCAAATAAATCCTTTTTAAAATGTCCCTGTGGTTCATGGATGAGTTTCTCCACATTTCCCCCACTCTCCCACCCAGTTAAAATAAAATAAGTACTTAAACTCGACCTCCTATGTTTCACGTCTTTCCCCTTAAGCATCAAAGTATCCCCTTTTCAAAAATAGTATCTGTTACTCCCAAGACTCACCCCAAGCTTACCCCCTGAAATCTGGGGGGGGGGGGGAGGGGGGAGGGGGGAGGTTAGTGCTGAATCTTCAGCAGTGCATTTTTTCTACTGAAAAAGGTGCCAGTACTCAAATGCCAGGCCACCCTTCAGGGGTGGGGTGATCACTGAGGGACCCACCTTACAATAGCCAGGCCCTCTGAAACCAGTCACAGAATCTATGACAAGGCAGAGTTGGTGTGTAGAGCCTGAGTTTGTTCATTAAAACTTGGTGACCAGTGGTCAATTTTAGCAGACAATAGCAAAGGTACCGGTACTCAGTACCCCCAAGTACCCCCTCAAAAAAAGCCCTGGTCTTCAGGGACAGGAGCAATTCTTACTTGGTTCTACCCCTCTAGTGCCATTTTCAAAATGATGCTGGCAGTCCCAGTGCTTCTTTACCTATAAACCATCAATTATTAGTTACCAGTGTGTGTGGGTCCTTGAAAACATGCAGAAAATTCATGCAGGGTGTAGTAAATTGTGCCTTGAACAGCTTTTACTAAGTTCCAGGCACTATTTTTTTGATACTGTAGTCCATTTTCAGTGGATCAGGTCATGGGTATTGCAGTGAACCAGGATTTGCCTTTCAAGGAAGAAACTGCATATGGAGAACACACGAAAACATGAGGTTACCACACCCAGTTCTCTAAATTTGGTGTTTTGTTCAGGGCAATGGTACCATATCCATAACAAAGATTGGAAGTAGAAGGGGGAATGTTGGTGGTCTTTAGATGGAATATTCCATTGAAAAAGCTAGAGATACAGATCTTGTATATTTATAAAGTATTGATAGAATCTGTCGGTAAATGGTATTTGGAGCTTATTTACTGTCCTCCTGGATTGTTACATAAAGATTATTCACTATTAATTGAATGTTTAGTTGTTACTCAGATTAGTTTGGAAAATTGATATTAATGGAAGATTTTAATATGCCCATAACTGATAGTCCTGAATACATTGCAAATTTTAAATTTTTACGAGTTTGCTTGGTTTTTATCAAATTTTATCAGACACATATTCATGGACCTATGTTAGACCTGATATTCGTTGATACTGTATTATATAGTAAATTAGTTTTATCAATTCACTGTGCATCTGAACTATAATCTGATCAATTTGTCCTTTCTTTTAGTCAAAAATTACTGGCCAATGTGCAGGCCACGAATTTATAAGAAATATATAGTAGAGGAATTGAGGGACTATGGTTGCCTTATTTGGAATCTATTAAGGATTTAAATGCCAATGAACATGATTGAAGAATTCACTAGATGTTTTTGCTCCAATGAGAATATCTTTTAAATGTAAACAATTAGCAGTATGGTACACTTCTGATTTGAAGGTAGCCAAACAGGAGTTGAGTAGAAAGGAAAGAGGGTGGAGAAAGACTTTCCCGATCTGAATATTGTAGGGCTAATACAGTTACCTCACCTCAGGTAGAGGGCAGGCAATAAGGAAACTAAGAACACTAAGAACAAATGATCGCAAAATATGAAAAAGGTAGCACGCCGGTATTTAGATTAGGTGTAACAAATATCCCTCCAACTATAGACCCAAGTTCTTTCAGCCCAAAATACACAC
Organism: Microcaecilia unicolor; assembly: GCF_901765095.1. Classification (NCBI taxonomy): domain Eukaryota; kingdom Metazoa; phylum Chordata; class Amphibia; order Gymnophiona; family Siphonopidae; genus Microcaecilia; species Microcaecilia unicolor. The sequence continues at coordinate 180,141,261 of NC_044036.1, forward strand.
CAAAAGGAATAGAGCACAAGGCTCAGATATTATAAAAATATGAGAGCTAATTTATTATTAGTAGAAGAAAATGAGTATTTATGTACCTGTCAAGGCAAGATAAAGAGGAAGCACACTTTATACCCTAAGTGCATTCACTCTGCAGCTTCTCAGTACCTCTCCACTCTCATCTCTCCCTACATTCCTCCCTGGGAACTACGTTCACTGGGTAAATCTCTCTTATCTGCACCCTTCTCCTACACTGCTAACTCCAGACTCCGTTCCTTTTATCTTGCTGCACCATATGCCTGGAATAGACTTCCTGAGCTGGTACGTCAAGCTCCATCTCTGACCGTCTTCAAATCTAAGCTAAAAGCCTACCTTTTTGATGCTGCTTTTAACTCCTAACCCTTGCTCACTTGTTCAGAACCCTTATTTTATCATCCTCACTTTAATATTCCCTTATCTCTTGTTTCTCCTGTTTGTCTGTCCTAATTCGATTGTAAGCTCTGTCAAGCAGGGACTGTCTCTTCGTGTTCAAGTGTACAGCGCTGCGTACATCTAGTAGCGCTATAGAAATGATAAGTAGTAGTAGTAGTAAGTCCTGAACTGATTAGGACTCCTAACTTTCCCCAGCACTATAGAAAAGACAGTTATGACCTGACTGATGATAAAGGGATCTCCAATTCTCACGGACACCAGAGGCAGAGAAGGTAAGGGAGCTGTTGAGTGCTATTTCTCAGCAGTATAACAGGGGCTGCAGCAGGAACAGTCAAACAGCAGGCAGGAGCAGGGAGACAAGGCTGTCAAGTGCTATCTCTCTGTCTCAGGATGGTAGTGCAGAGAGGAGCAGGCCTACGCAGGCAGGTAGCAGGGCCGTGTTAACGAGCTTAAAACGTCTTCATGATACAACCAGCTCAGATTGGACTGTCATCTGTTTCACTGACAATTTTTCAGATAACTACTACAGATGACAACCAGATAACCTCATGTTTTTTTTTCAGAGGCTTCTTATACCATTTCTTGGGTAAAACGAGCCTCAAAATTTGGAACAACAAGTTGTTGACTCCAATTGTTGTGATTTGGAAAACCAAAACACCAGGCTACAGGCGTCGTGTGGCAGAGTCATTCTGACCATGAAGTTACTGTTCATGTAAACAAAGTGTTGTTGATGTTGCTCTCACTCACCCTCAACCTTGGTCATGTTTAGCAGTATCCTTCTAACTGCATGCAAGTCTGAGGCATATTCAGTCAACAGGCCTTAGCATAAGAGTTGAAGATGGCCTGAGTCTGTACCTTTCAAAGTCAGTTTAATGAATAATGGTAAGTACTACTATTTAACATTTCTAAAGCACTACCAGGGTTGTGCAGCGCTGTACAATTAACAAAGAAGGACAGTCCCTGCTCAAAGGAGCTAACAATCTAAAGGACAAAAAGTGCAGTCAATCAAGATTGAGGCAGTCCAGATTTCCTGGATAGAGGTACAATGGTTAGGTGCCGAAAGCGACATTGAAGAGGTGGGCTTTGAGCAAGGATTTGAAGATGGGTAGGGAGGGGGCTTGGCGTATGGGATCAGGGAGTTTATTCCAAGCATAGGGTGAGGCGAGGCAGAAAGGGCGGAGTCTAGAGTTGGGGTGGTGGAGAAGGGTACTGAGAGGAGGGATTTGTCCTGTGAGCAGAGGTTACGGGTAGGCGCGTAAGGGGAGATGATGGTAGAGAGGTAGTGAGGGACTGCAGATTCAGTGCATTTGTAGGTTAGTAGGAGAAGCTTGAACTGTATGCGGTACCTGATCGGAAGCCAGTGAAGTGACTTGAGGAGAGGGGTGATATGAGCAAATCGGTCTAGGCGGAAGATAAGATGCGCAGCAGAGTTCTGAACGGATTGAAGGGGGGATAGATGGTTAAGTGGGAGGCCAGTGAGGAGTAGGTTGCAGTAGTCAAGGCGAGAGGTAATGGGAGAGTTGATGAGAGTTCGGGTGGTGTGCTCAGAGAGGAAAGGGCAAATTTTGCTGATGTTATAGAGAAAGAAGCGACAGGTCTTGGCTGTCTGCTGGATATGGGCAGAGAAGGAGAGGGAGGAGTCGAAGAGGTTGTGAGCAGATGAGCCGGGGAGGATTAGGGTGTTATCGACTGAAAATAGAGAGTGGAGGGAGAGAAGTGGGTTTGGGTGGAAAGACAATGAGCTCGGTCTCGGCCATGTTCAGTCTCAGGTGGCGGTTGGACATCCAGGCAGCAATGTCGGATAAGCAGGCCGATACTTTGGCCTGGGTTTCCGCAGTGATGTCTGGTGTGGAGAGATAAAGCTGGGTGTCGTCAGCATAAAGATGATATTTGAAACCATGAGATGAGATCAGGGAACCCAGGGAAGAGGTGTAGATTGAAAAAAGAAGGGGTCCAAGGACAGATCCCTAAGGAACTCCAACAGAGAGCGGGATGGGGGTGGAGGAAGATCCATGAGAATGTATTCTGAAGGTACGGTGGGAGAGATAAGAGGAGAACCAGGAGAGGACAGAGCCCTGGAACCCAAATGAGGATAGTGTAGCAAGAAGTAAATTATGATTGACAGTGTCAAAAGCGGCGGATAGGTTGAGAAGGATGAGGATGGAGTAGTGACCTTTGGATTTGGCAAGGAACAGGTCATTACAGACTTTAGTGAGTGCCGTTTCTGTCGAGTGTAGAGGGCGAAAACCGGATTGAAGCGGATCGAGGATGGCATGAGAGGAGAGAAAATCCAAGGCAGAGGCTGTGAACGGCGCGCGTTCAAGTATCTTGGAGAGGAAGGGTAGGAAGGAGATGGGGCGGTGGTTGGAAGGGCAGGTAGGGTCTAGTGATGGTTTTTTGAGGAGTGGTGTGACTACTGCATGCTTGAAGGAGTCAGGGACAGTTGCAGTGGAGAGAGAGAGGTTGAGGATATGACAGATGGGGGGGGGGGTGACAGTAGGAGAGATGGTGTTTAGTAAGTTAGTGGGGATGGGATCAGAGGAACAGGTGGTGCATTTCGAGGAGGAAAGAAGGAGGGCGGTTTCTTCCTCGGTGATATCAGGAAAAGAGGAGAAGGAGGCCTGGGTTGGTTGGTTGAGGGAGTAGGTTAAAGGGCGAAGAGGAAGAGGTGGCTTGGTAGTGAATTTGAGGTTGATCTTCTGCACCTTGTCGTGGAAGTAGTCAGCCAGTGATTGAGGAGAGAGTGATGGGGGGGGGGGGGGAGCGGAGGGCACTTTGAGGAGGGAGTTGAGGGTGGCGAAGAGACGACGAGGGTTGGAGCCGAGAGAATTAGTCAATTGGGTGTAATAGTCCTGTTTGGCAAGGAATAGGGACGACTGGAAGGAGGATAGCATGAATTTGTAATGAATGAAGTCGCTATGAACATGAACAAGTCCCAGAAAATGCTCCAACTGCCCAGATGACCACTGGAGGGAATCGGGGATGGCCTCCCCGGACTCCCCCAGTGGTCACTAACCCCCTCCCACCAAAAAAACCCCAAACTTTAAAAACTTTTTTTCCAGCCTGTATGCCAGCCTCAAATGCTGTACCCATCTCCATGACAGCAGAATGTGTTTGATCCTGTCACAGCCTTTCCCTGGGTCAGATGTGGCTCTCGTGTGCGGTTCAGGGTCACATCAGCATTGCATTGTGGTGGGTGTAGGGTATTGGGCTCCGTGATTTCATTAGCTTGTGTTACAGTCTCACGATGTTGGTAGTTGGTAGGCTCTTCTCCCATGGTGCTTTTCCCCCTGCCTACTGGGTCAGAGTGTGCCCTGTTGTGTTTCCTGTTGTAGTCCATGCGGTAGTGGCCATTGTTGTAAGCCAGTTTTAGTTCCCTTTCCTGTGTTAGCCACGTTAGAGAACTTAGTTCTTACCTTGAATGTGGCTGAAAGAGGGCATTGTACAACATTCTGCCAGCTCTGACCTACTGCTCATCTCAGTACCAGGGAGACTCGTTGCCAGTGGGGCACAACCTCTGATCTGCAGTTAACTGTGAGTTAACGCGGTTATTCCAATAAAGGACGTTTTCGGAGAGATTAGTCTTCAGGTGTCAACTGGTGTGCCAATGTTATACAGCAGCAACAAGTCCTAGAGGCCTGCGTGTATGCAGGTCCCTGGTGCACTTTTAGTGGGTACCGCAGTGCACTTCAGCCAGGTGGCCCCAGGCCCATCCCCCCCCCCCCCCCCCCACCTGTAACACTTTTGCTGGTAAATGGGAGGCCTCCAAAACCCACTGTACCCACATGTAGGTGCCCCCTTCACCCCTAAGAGCTATGGTAGTGTTGTACATTTGTGCGTAGTTGGTTTTGGGGGAGGGGGGTTGGGAGCTCAGCACCCGTGGTAAGGAAGCTATGCATGTGGGAGCTTTTTCTGAAGTCCACCGCACTGACCTAGGGTGCCCAGTTGGTGTCCTGGCATATCAGGGGGGCGAGTGTACTACAAATCGTGGCCCCTCCCACGACCAAATGGCTCGGATTAAGACGTTTTTGAGCTGGGCGTTTTTAGTTTCCATTATCGCTAAAAAACAAACAAACGCCCAGCTCAAAAATGTCCATTTTTTCAAAAATACGGTTCGGCCCGTCCCTTCACAGACCCGTTCTCGGAGATAAACGCCCATGGAGATAGGCGTTTGTGTTCGATTATGCCCCCCCCCCCACATGTACAGATTTTGCTAAATATGCAACTTCAATCACCAAAAAATCATTGTCTTCTGGAATAGTACCTCAGTTGTTAAAGAAAGTCTAGCATATTCCCTGTCTTGAAAAAAGAGTGACTCTAAATATTGATTACTTTAATAATTATCAACCAGTATCTTCTTTGGTGTTTTTTAAATAAGATTTTGGAGAAAGTTGTGATTAATCGATTGCAAGTTTTTGTATCAAAGGATAAATTGGCACACAATAATATTGAAACTTTGCTTTTGCCTGGTGTAATGAAATCTTTTGTGAGTTTGAATCTGGCCTCTCTTATGTACTTGTTATGCTAGGTATATCAGCCACATTTCACACTTTGGGTTATCTTATTTTGTTACAAAGATTATCCGAGACAGGGATAGGTGGTACTTATTAGAAAGGTTTATATATTTTCTGACTAATCATTATCAGCAAGTTTGTTTATGAACTTGAATCCAGGGGTTCTTTATGGTCCTTATTTCCATTATTATTTAAGTTGTATATTCAACCTATTTGTCAATTACTTTCTGGCTTTGGATTAAAATATATGATTTACACTGATAATGTACAATTTTATGTTCATATTGAGATTACTCTGGCTGAAGCTTTAGAATTTGTGTTCCTGTACCTCCAGATCAGTGAGGTAACTACGGGGGGGGGGGGGGGGGGGTCAGGGACCTTTGGGGGGCCTCCAACTTTGGGCTCAGCTCAGGCCCCCTTTAAAACTGCAGCAGCCATTCAATGGCCGGCAGAGATGCTGAAGCCCCGCCAGCCAAAGACATTTCCTGCCCAAACCAGCCCCCATCTTCCTCATGTTGCTCCTTGTTTCTCATTCTTACCCTTAAATACCCTGGTTAGGGTATTTCTGTCATTTTTAAAAGCTTTTTATTAATTTTTCTGCATTTGTGATTTTTATCATCTTTGGTATTGTAGAATAGTTCAGGTCAGTCATTTTCGGTTATTGCAGTTAAGTCCTTTGATTTTGCCTTGGCTATAATTTTTGTTGTGACCCAAAAGAATTCTGCTAGCTGTTAAAAAAATGTGGGAGGTGCAGCAAGCTAATTCCAAATCTGGCTGCCCACTTGTCATAGAACTAACCTTAAGCAATATTGTGCTTAAGGAATTGAATAGTGAGTCTAAAGTAATATCTGCAAAGAGGCAGGAGGAAAAGACTCAGTAGCTGAACTAACAAAATCAAGAGTTTGTATGTTGAAATCAAATAACTTATATTTATGTAGTTATACTGTTGAGCACTATTGTCACTGGTCTAAAAAACCTCCTCCTTATTATTCATTTTTAACAACTTTTCTGTAATCATTTAACAAAACTTCTTATTTTAATATATTAATCCATACTTGCTTTTACTTTTATCTTGAAATGCATCAAATGCATTGCAACAAAACTTGGCTAAAGAATAGCGGCTTATCTGACTAATTGGTCCTGCTCGACAGAGCACTGCCGTTTCGCTATGGCTTCCTCAAGAGCTTCACCAATTTCTCTGCCAAAAAGTCCTGTATCTCTACGAATGTTTTTGCCTTTCAATTCCTTGACCACCCTCTACCTTCCCGCAAGGAATGTGTGGCAGTGCTTATGTACAATGCTTATACACAAGTGGGAATGTGGGTAAATCCCATCTGTGTACACTCTGCAAGTAAAAGTCAGATGCTGTAGATAAGAGTCCTGAAGGCTCCCAAATTCAAAAACCAACAGCTGTTATAGTGTGTTGGTAGTTGAATTTGTTTGCAGGAGGACCAAGAGTATAAGTATCAGGACTCCAAGGGAGGGACGCTTGAGATAAAGATGTTTCAGAATGCTATGCTTTCTTTCCCTATAGTTTCTTACCAGCTCTTCATAAGCCAATACATGCAAGAAATTTTATTTAAAGTAGAGGATTTCACAGATTATCTATTTCAGAAAAGAATAGGGGAACAAAAGGAAGGAGTGTTGAAAGCTCATTCAAGAGCTTCTACTATAGATATCAGAAGTATGCAGGGTGCCTTTGATCTCTACTATGACATGAAGGAAGAACTTGCAGACATGCCTTGTAGAGGAGAGAATGTCTTCAGAGCTAAGCTAAAGGAAGGTGTTACACTCAAATAGAACTATGAAATGTTCCAGTCCCTCTCCAAAAACACTTTTGACCCATTCTCCTCATCTACCAGGATGTACATGAATGGTGTACCAAGAAATCACACTACCCTCAATGGAGGGTTATTCTCTGAGGACAAGCAGGACAACACTTGCCGCATATGGGTGACATCATCCAACAGAGCTTGGCACAGACATTACCCAGCATTCTACCACTTTCAGAAACTTTTAGTAGTGCCACACCATGCATGCATTTGTCTTCCTGCCTGATATGAGCATATGGGTCCAGCAGTCATAGTCTTTTTACAGAGCAGAGCAGTTGCGTTTTCTGCACAGCTCTCCTCATTGCATATTTTTCTGGTTGTGGTGCCTTCACAGTATGTGGGATTTTTCGCTTACTTTTTTCAGTTCTCTTTTCCCTTTGTTTTTCTTACTATTAGTCGGCCTGTTTAAGTTTTCTTTATTTTTCGTGTGGCTCCATTGGCCCTCTTAGGCCTTAGCACTTCCTTTATATATATAAAAAAAATTGAGCTGTTTGATTTCACTTTGGGTATTTTTTGTGCAATGTCCCTTAAAACTCCAAGTGGTTTTAAGAAGTGCACGAGGTGCAGCAAGGTCATTTCTGTGACTGATCCTCACAATTGGTGCTTGTCGTGTTTAAGACTTGACCACAAGGCCTTTAATTGCTTTCTTCTAAAATGTAGAGGAGAACCAACAAAAGTCGAGAGGCCCCATGTGTGAGAATTTTTTGGCGCTTCTAAATCCGAGACATTGGCATTGGAGGCATCAGTCCCTATGGCTGGCAGAGCTACATCAGATACTGCGGGCATGCCTACATCGAGGGATTCCAGTGTAGTGCACCAAGCAAAGATGAAGGAGCACGGTGCCAGAAGCTCTGAGTCATCAGCACTGCCGGTACCTGAAAAGCATCAGCGCCGAAAGGACTGCTCCTCCTACATGGAGTCTGTGTCAATGCACTAGTCTCTTCAATGCCAAGACCAGCCTACGAATTTAGGTCCATCTTCTTCTCAGGTTGTCCCCATATCGACACTGGCCCTGCCAATGCTGACAATAGCTCTGCCCCAGTTGTTTATTAAGACTCATGCCTTGTCTGTTGCCCATTTGTTGATGCCAGTGCCTGGATGGGTGCCAGCACTGGAAGAGGCAGTTCTCCTCTCCAGCCCATTGGCAGAGGAAGCTCCCCCAGTGCCCAGGAAAAGGCCTGTCTCAACACTCACTTTTGGAGTCTGGGTGCAAGTCCAATAGACTGAGATGCCAGAGGTACATAAAGGAGACCTACAGAGATGTTGTAGAGATGTCTCACCTCCAGTCTGGCAGCCCCTGTGCTTCCTTGGAGGAGGGTGGTCTCCTAGAAGGAAAGTATCACCCTGGTGAAGTAGGAAGTACTCCTGTAGACAGGACCTACCCACCAGAGGAAGTACTATCCTCTCACACTGAGGATATGTCTCCAAGAACTTCTGCTCAGGAGGAGTTAGGACGGCTGTTGTAGTTGATGATTCAATCATTAAGCATATAGATAGCTGGGTGGCTGTTGAATGTGAGGATCACCTGGTGACTTGCCTGCCTGGTGCAAAAGTGGCGGACCTCACACATCACCTAGACAGAATCTTAGATAGTGGGGAGCAGGGGCGTAGGCAGACCTGCCATTTTGGGTGGGCCCAGAGTTAACCTGGGTGGGCCCTTCTCACCCCCAACGCTACCCCTGTACATACATACAATATAGTGGGGGGTTTTTTAATGACCCATCTGCCCGTTTCTCTCTGAACCCCCTCCCCCGGTCCTACCTCAGAGCCGTTGTCCATCGCGATTCCTATAGGCATCCTGTGCCGGCCCTGCAGGCTTCTCTCTACCACATTCCCACCAAAAAAAACAAGAAGTGACATCATTGAGGGCGGGACATGATGCAGGATGCCGCCGGCAGTAGCTCTGAGGTAGACTGGGAGGGGGGTAGAGAGACGGGCAGATGCCAGGCCACAAGCGAAGAGGGAGAGAGAGTAGTGAGGTGCTGCCACTGAAGAGTTTTGGGGGCCTTATGGGCTGCTGAATGGGTGGGCCTGTGCCCACCCAGGCCCACCCTTGGCTACGCCACTGGTGGGGAGGAGTCGGCTGTCTTGGTACATGTCGGTACCAATGACCTAGGAAAATGTGGGAGGGAGGTTCTGGAAGCCAAATTTAGGCTCTTAGGTAGAAAGCTGAAGTACAGATCCTCCAGGGTCATATTTTCAGAGATGCTTCCCGTTCTATGCACAGGCAGGCAGAGCTCCAAAGTCTTAATGCGTGGTTGAGACGATGGAGCAGGGATGAGGGATTTAGATTTGTTAGGAACTGGGCGACATTCTGGGAAAGGGGGAGACTATTCCAAAATGATGGGCTCCACCTTAACTGAAATGGAACCAGGCTGCTGGCGCTAACTTTTAAAAAGGAGATATAGCAGCTTTTAAACTAGAATGAGGGGAGGGGAAGCCGACAGTCACCCTCCTGGGTGCATGGTTCAGTTGAAGGATACTATTGAAACAGGACATTTAGGGTATCCAAGTAGAGAGGTTTCAACAATGCTGAAAGTAAGCCAGGTGGGCTTAATGAGAGAACAGGATAAAGGATGCACATTATCCCTTTCAACTTCTAAGCAGATTGTAGATCAAAGGAAAAACACAATTTGAAGTGCCTATATACAAATGCTAGAAGCCTAAAAAATATGATGGGAGAGTTAGAATATATAGCACTAAATGATGAGGTAGATATAATAATAGGCATCTCAGAAATGTGGTGGAAAGAGGACAATCAATGGGACACTGTATTAACAGGATACAAATTGTTTCGCAATGATAGAGAGGATCAAATTGGAGGGGGGTTTCGCTATATGTTAAAGAGGGAATTGAGTCAAATAAAATAAACATTTCACATGACTCAGACAGCAGCGTGGAATTATTATGGATAGAAATTCCACGTGTGAAGGGGAGGAGTATTCTTGTAGGGCTATACTACCAGCCACCAGGACAGAACAAACAGACGGATGAAGAAATGTTTACAGAGATTAGGAAATTGGACAACACTTTAATAATGGGTGATTTCAATTACCTCAATATTGACTGGATAAATGTTACATCAGGGAGTTCCAGGGAGATAAAATTTCTAGATGTAATAAACGATTGCTTCTTGGAACAGTTGGTCCAGGAACTGACAAGAGTGGGAGCCATTTTGAGCCATACTGGGACAGACCTAAGGTCCATCAGACCTAGGATCCTGTTTCCAATAGTGGCCAATCCAGGTCACAAGTACCTGCAAGTTCCTAAAACAGTATAATGCATTTTATGCTGCTTATTCTAGAAATAAGCAGTGGAAATAAGCAATTATTCAAAAATACCATCTTGGAAGCCCAGTCCAGATGCATTTCATGTATTTGCAAAGGTGGAAAGAAGAGAAAATGTCAGCCTGCATGGTTAAAAGGTGAAATAAAAGAGGCCATTACAACCAAAAGATTGTCCTTCAAAGAATGGAAAAAGGACCCAAATGAAGAAAATAAGAAGCAACATAAGCACTGGCAAGTCAGATGCAAAGCTTTAATAAAGAAGGCTAAAAGAGAATATGAAGAGAAACTTGCCACTGAAGCTAAAACTCACATTAACAATTTTTTCAGGTACTTCAGAAGCAAGAAGCCTGCGAGGGAATCCATGGGACCGTTAATTCATGAAGGAGCAAAAGGGGCGCTCAGGGAAGACTAAGCCAAAGTGGAAAAACTGAATGAGTTCTTTGCTTCTGTCTTTACGGAAGAAGATGTAAGAGATCTGCCTGTACCAGATTTGGTTTTCAAGGGTGATGATGCAGAGAAACTGAAAGAAATCTTGATGAACCTGGAAGATGTTCTGAGCCAAATTGACAAATTAAAGAGTAGTAAATCACCTGAACCGAATGGCATACATCCAAGGGTACTCAAAGAACTCAAGCATGAAATTGCTGATCTGCTGTTAGTAATATGTAACCTGTCGTTGAAGATTGGAGGGTGGTCAATGTGACACCAATTTTTAAAAAGGGTTCTAGGGGTGATCCAGGAAATTATAGACATGCAAGCCTGATGTCGGTGCCGGGCAAAATAGTGGAAACTATTATAAAGAATAAAATTACAGAACATGTAGACAAACGTGGTTTAATGGGACAGAGTCAGAATGGGTTCAGCTGAGGGAAATCTTGCCTCATCAATTTGCTTCATTTCTTTGAAGGCATGAATAAACATGTAGATAAAGGTGAGCCAGTTGATGTATATCTAGATTTTCAGAAAGCTTTTGATAAAGTTCCTCATGAGAGACTCCTGAGAAAATTAAAGAGTCATGGGATAGGAGGCAATGTTCTAGTGTGGATTAGGAATTGGTTATTGGACAGAAAACAGAGGGTAGGGTTAAATGGTCATTTCTCTCAATGGAGGAGGGTGAACAGTGGAGTGGAGGGATCTGTACTGGGACCGGTACTATTTAACATATTTATAAATTATATGGAAATTGGAACGACGAGTGAGGTGATCAAATTTGCAGATGATATAAAACTATTCAAGGTTGTTAACAGTGCGGACTGTGAAATATTGCAGGAAGACCTTAAAAAATTGGAAGACTGGGCATCCAAATGGCAGATGAAATTTAATGTGGACAAATGCAAGGTGATGCACATTGGGAAGAATAATCTAAATCATAGTTACTTAATGCTAGGTCCACCTTGGGGGTCAGCGCTCAAGAAAAAGATCTGGGTGTCGTTGTAGATAATACGCTGAAATCTTCTGCTTACTGTACAGCGGCGGCGGCCAAAAAAGCAAATAGGATGCTAGGAATTATTAGGAAAGGGATGGTGAATAAGACCAAAAATACTATAATGCCTTTGTATTGCTCCATAGTGCATCCGCATCTTGACTGTTGCATTCAGTTCTGGTCGCAATATCTCAAAAAAGGTATAGCAGAATTAGAAAAGGTTCAAAGAAGAGCGACCAAAATGATAAAGGGGATGGAACTCCTCTCATATGTGAAAAGGGCTCTTCAGCTTGGAAAAGAGATGGATGAGGGGAGATATGATTGAGATCTACAAAATCCTGAGTGGTGTCTGGATGTCTCAACGCCACCTGAAATTAAATATGACCAAAACTGAGCTTCTCATCTTTCCCCCTAAACCCATCTCCCTGCTCCCCTCGTTTTCTATTTCTGTTGATGGGTCTCTCATTCTCCTTGTCTCCTCAGCTCGAAACCTTGGGGTCATCTTTGACTCTTCTCTTTCCTTCTCTACTCATATCCAGCAGATCGCCAAGACCTGTTGTTTCTTTCTTTACAACATCCGTAAAATCCGCCCCTTTCTTTCCTAGCACTCTACAAAACCCTCATCCATACCCTTGTCACCTCTCATTTGGACTACTGCAATCTGCTTCTTGCTGGCCTTCCACTTAGTCACCTCTCCAGTCGGTTCAAAACTCTGCTGCCCATCTCGTCTTCCGCCAGGGTCGCTTTACTCATACTACCCCTCTCCTCAAGTCGCTTCACTGGCTCCCTATCCGTTTTCGCATCCTGTTCAAACTTCTTCTACTAACCTATAAATGTACTCACTCTGCTGCTCCCCAGTATCTCTCCACACTCGTCCTCCCCTACACCCCTTCCCGTGCACTCCGTTCCATGGATAAATCCTTCTTATCTGTTCCCTTCTCCACTACTGCCAACTCCAGACTTCGCGCCTTCTGTCTCGCTGCACCCTACGCCTGGAATAGACTTCCTGAGCCCCTATGTCTTGCCCCATCCTTGACCATCTTTAAATCTAGATTGAAAGCCCACCTCTTTAACATTGCTTTTGACTTGTAACCACTCGCCCCACCTACCCTCCTCTCCTTTTTCCTCTACACATTAATTGATTTGCTTGCTTTATTTTTGTCTATTAGATTGTAAGCTCTTTGAGCAGGGACTGTCTTTCTTCAATGTTTGTGCAGCGCTGCGTATGCTTTGTAGCGCTATAGAAATGCTAAATAGTAGTAGTAGTGTAGAATGAGTAGAAGTAAATCGATTTTTTACTCATTCCAAAAGTATAAAGACTAGGGGACACTTGAGGAAGTTACATGGAAATACATTTAAAACAAATAGGAGGAAATGATTTTCCAGGACCAGGTTTGGGAACCACTGCTCTAAAGGCTTTCATAGATTGTGTGTTTGGATGAGGATAATTTTGCTCAACAGCCAATCAATTTGCAATGTACTATGTCAACAAGCAGGGAGGCACGAGTTTTTACCTCTTGTATCAGGAGGTGGTCAGAATGTGGCATTGGGCTTACAGCCACAACATGGTGCTCATAGCCACATACCTAGCTGTGAAAGACAACAGCCTGGCAGACAGAGTGATCTCTAAACATGTTTTATTTTATTCTATTTCTATTGATTACCTTTAAAAGTGGACTGACACGGCTACCACATCTCTCTACTCAAGCAGGATCGGGAAACCATGATTCTCATGCCCCAAACTGGCCGAGATAGATATGGTTCCTTCTACTTCTGAAGTTAGCTTCAGAACAGCAGTGGAGACCGGAGTGCTTTCCAACCCTTGTCACTCAGAATGAGGGGTTTTTCTTGCAGCCAGACTTCCAATCCCCGGCCCTAATGACTTGAATGTTGAGAGTGTAGAGTTGGCTTCTCTCCAACTGCATGAAGATGTCTCCTGGATACTGCTTGCTTCCAGGAAAGATTCCACTAAGAGGTCATACAGTTTCAAATGGAAGAGGTTTGCCATCTGGTGTGAGGGCAAGGTCTTAAATCCTTGTTCTTGCCCTACACAAAAACTGCTTGAATACCTTCTGCACATTTCTGAGTCTGACCTTTAGAGCAACTCTCTAAGGGTTCATCTTAGTGCAATTGGCACTTATCATCACAATGTAGAGGGTAAGCCCATATATGTACATCCTCTAGTTATTCAATTCATGAGAGATTTGCTTCTCACAAAACCCCCAATCAGACTGCCCACTGCATCATGGAACCTCAATTTAGGTTTTACCCAGTTAATGAATGCTCCTTTTGAGCCACTAGATACTTGCTACCTGAAGTTCTTGACTTGGAAAGTTTTGTTCTTGGTGGCCATCATTTCAACACGTAGGATCAGTGAGCTTCAGGCCCTAGTAGTGGATCTACCTTATACCATGTTTCATCATAACAGGGTAGTTCTTTGCACGCATCCTGTTCCTTACGAAAGTGGTGTTAAGGAATTTCCACCTTAATCAGTCAATTGTTTTGCCTACATTTTTCCTGAAATCTCATGCGCGTTCTGTTGAAAGTGCACTGTAAGTGAGCCTTAACCTTCTAGACTAAAGTCCATAGATAGTGCACCCTGCTTTTTCTATCTTTTGACCCAAACAGGATGGGGACAGCCATCGGTAAATGCACATTGTCTAATTGGCTAGCAGATTACATCTCCTTTACTTATGCCCAGGCTAGGGTGACTCTGGAGGGTCATGTCATGGTTTATAATGTCAGATCCACAGCTGCATTGGTAGCTTACTTGAGGTCAGCCTCTATTGAGGAGATTTGCAAAGTTGCAATATGGTCTTTAGTTCACACATTCACATCTCATTACTGCCTTGAGCAGGATTCCCGACGCACTAGTCGGTTCAGTCAGACAGTTCTACAGAATTTGTTTGAATTCTGGATTCCAATTCAACCCTCTTAGGCCCATTTTTATTGTGTTCCAGGCTGTACCCACATATAAGGATTATATATATATTCGTTCTAGGTTGATTGGTTCCTGGTTTGCCTTGCCTGTTGCAAGTCCCTGTTGTCAGTTCTTTGTTGTTTTTGGTGAACCTGGTAGCTAGGGCTTCCCATATGTGGCAAATGTCCTATTTGTCTTTGGAGGAAGCAAAGTTACTCACCTGTAGTAGGTGTTCTCTGAGGACAGCAGGACACATATTGCCACATCCTGTCCCGCCTCTCTTAGGAGTTATTCCTTAACTTTTTTTTTACTATACTGCTGATTCCGTGTGCTCACATCAGGCAGGAAGGCACCTGTGTATGCATGGTGTGGCACTACCAAAAGCTTCTGAAAGTCCTAGAATGCTGAGTAGCATTTGTGCTGGGCTCCATCAGATGATGTCACCCACGTGTGGCAATATGTGTCCTTGGATTAACTTTGCTTTCTGTACCCTTTTGTTCCTGGCAGTTACAACAGGGACCTTGCACTTGCCCAAGACAGCTGAGAGCATTAAAGCCACACCCTGCTTCTCAGCCATAACCAGCTCAGTAGAGACATAAGCAGTATCTGTTCTAGAAAACCTACTGGTTGGGAAGAGGTTACAGTTTTTACATAATCCATTATCTGGATAGCAGTCTGAATATTATCTCTTTCCTGATAACTGTTGGCTCTGCTCACACCCACCCCAGCTCTATCTGGATAGTGCTGAGCTGGTCTGTAAGTATATTCAGCAGATAGTACCTTTAAATACCAGACTCAAGATGTTTAGCCATGTTGGTGTAGCATCTGTGCAAACTGGGAGTGCATGTATTTCCCTATCTAAGTGACTGGCTGGTCAATAGCTCATCTCAGGAAGGAGCTCGATGACAGTGGGCAAAAACATCTGGATACTGGCATTTCTAGGGTTCATCATAAATTATCCAAAATCCCATTTGAGCACTTCAACATAACTAGTATTCACTGGAGCTGTGCTAGCAGGCAAAGACCTTTTTTCCTTCAGACAGGATCATCACGCTAGTATCCATGGTGCAGAAAATAACAGTAAATCAGCAGATGTTAGCATGGCACATGTTGAGATTATCAAGCTATATTACACTAACTATACATGTAACTCCTTTGGTGTCTTCTCAAAATAAGACAGGCATAATGTACCCTATGTTCCCAGTGGGTCCAAGCCACAAACAGTTTACAATTCATTATTCAGGTCACTGAACAATTCAGGAGTTCCCTATCTTTGTGGTCGATCCAGTCTGATCTGGTAAAAGGAATTCTCTTCCACATTCTTTTGATTCAAAAATCCACATATAATCTTCCCACCTGCCTTGAGTTATATTCCGCAGCCAATATGATATCATAGTAACATAGTAGATGACGGCAGAAAAAGACCTGCACGGTCCATCCAGTCTGCCCAACAAGATAACTCATATTTGCTGCTTTTTGTGTATACCCTACTTTGATTTGTACCTGTGCTCTTCAGGGCACAGACCGTATAAGTCTGCCCCGCACTATCCCCGCCTCCCAACCACCAGCCCCACCTCCCATCCACCGGCTCTGGCACAGGCACAGACCGTATAAGTCTGCCCAGCACTATCCTCACCTCCCCACCACCAGCCCTGCCTCCCACCACCGGCTCTGGCACAGACTGTACAAGTCTGTCCAGCACTATCCCCGCCTCCCAACCACCAGTCCCGCTTCCCACCACCGGCTCTGGTACAGACCGTATAAGTTTGCCCAGCCCTATCCCCGCCTCCCAACCACCAGCCCCGCCTCCCGATCTTGACTAAGCTCCTGAGGATCCATTCCTTCGGCAAAGGATTCCTTTATGCTTATCCCACGCATGTTTGAATTCCGTTACCGTTTTCATTTCCACCACCTCCCGCGGGAGGGCATTCCAAGCATCCACTACTCTCTCCGTGAAAAAATACTTCCTGACATTTTTCTTGAGTCTGCCCCCCTTCAATCTCATTTCATGTCCTCTCGTTCTACCACCTTCCCATCTCCGGAAAAGGTTTGTTTGCGGATTAATACCTTTCAAATATTTGAATGTCTGTATCATATCACCCCTGTTTCTCCTTTCCTCCAGAGTATACATGTTTAGTTCAGCAAGTCTCTCCTCATACGTCTTCTAACGCAAATCCCATACCATTCTCGTAGCTTTTCTTTGCATCGCTTCAATTCTTTTTACATCCTTAACAAGATACGGCCTCCAAAACTGAACACAATACTCCAGGTGGGGCCTCACCAACGACTTATACAGGGGCATCAACACCCCCTTTCTTCTGCTGGTCACACCTCTCTTTATACAGCCTAATATGGAAAGTGCTACATGAGTGTGGTTGAAGTCAAAGCTATGGGAAGTTTTCCTTTATGGGATTACTCAGATGATGTCACTCATCTGTGAGGGTTCCTGTCCTGCTGTTCACAGAGAACACTTGCAATGGTAAATAACTTGGTTTTTTAAAAAAAGGTGCCCTTTTTCTTTCCCTGGAAAATTACTTCTAGTGTTATTAATTTGTGCTGACAGCAGTAACATGCTTTATTAGTAACTTGGTCCTATTTTACCTGTGGGTAAAATAATGAGCGTTAAAGTGGTAGTGGACTTTAGTAACTCTAGCTGTTAGTTTTAATTAAAGATGTTCTCTCTTTTGCTTATTTAATGGGAAAGTTCATCTCTGTCTCCTGTTCTCTTTGAAGAGACCGTTCACCTCATTTCTTGTTGAAGCTCATCTGTAACCATATTGGAGAGAACCTTCAGAATTACTGAGAGAGCCTATAAACAGTCCTTGCTTAAAATATTTTCTTCTTTTGGGTGATTTCAGTTCGTCCTGGAGGATATGTTCATCAGTAGTACGCCTTTACTGGAGACAGTGGGTTTACATGAGCCTCCTGTGGAAGAACTGCGAAATACTATCCGCAACGCTGTACGAAAGGCAACAATACCCCTTTGTGCTTATGCTAAACAATATGAGAAGAACTTGGAGCTTAATAATATAGACCTGGAATCTTACATGAAGTAAGTGCTCTGTTCTGGTATCTGTTCTTTTGAATGATAATCTGTAGCTGGATACAATTACCCAAGGTCTGAATTTAGATACTGGTTTCATGGCCCACTATAGGTGTGAATTGACTTAACTATGTTTAGGGTATCTTAAGCTAGGGCCGGTGTTAATCATGCAGGGGCCTAGATCAGAACCTGGGGAGGGAATCTCAAAGCCTCCCTGCAGGGTATGCCACCTTCAACTTGAGGCGGGCTTGGGTCTTCTAGTGGCATGGGGTCCAGGGCAATTGCTCTGTTTGCCACCATCTAACACCTGTTCATGGTCTTATGTTGTGGTCATCCCATGAACATTTTGTGTTTGCAATGGGAGAGATAATGAAGTCAGCAGATATTAGCTTTGTTTATGAGAATGCTGGGCTTGATGGTCTCCATGTGACTTCTGTGGACTAATTAAATCCAAATTTGAATTTACTACAGCTGCTTGCTGCTATAATTTGCTATAATTTCTGTCCTCCTGCTGACTTTATAACTATTCTTTTGCCTTGTGAGTTTTTTGTGCTCAAATTGACTGTTCAATGAGAGTGCTTATTTCAAGACCTGTGTTTGAAACTTCTTCCTACTGCAGAGCTGATTGAAGTTTAATTTAATTAATTTGGCTCCTGTTGTACCTGGTGCCTAGTAGAGTCTCTATCTGTAAGGGAGGAGCTGCTTCCTGGAGAGTTGGGAATTCCTGAGAAGCACTACAAGCCTGAAAGCCAAGCTTTTCTGAATCTATATATCAAATTTTTGTGTTTTCTTTGATTCATAGATTCTATACTGCTGTCTTAGCTGTGTGTCTTTCTCTAATTTCTTCCTAGAACATTGCTGACTTTACCTCCATCTATCCAACATAACATAAGAATAGCCTGGTCCACCTAGCCCAATATCCTGTTTTCAACAGCAGCAAATCCAGGTCACATGTACCGGCAGAAATACAAATAGTAGCAACATTCCATGCTACCAATCCCAGGGCCAGCAGTGGCTTCCCCATGACTGTCTCAATAGCAGACTATGGACTTTTCCTCCAGGAACTTGTCTAAACCTTTTTTTAAAATCCAGATACACTAACTACTGTTATTACATCCTGTGGCAAAAAGTTCCAAAGCTTAACAATTCATTGAGTGAAAAATATTTCCTCCTATTTGTTTTAAAAGTATTTCCTTGTAACTTAATTGATTGTCCCCAAGTATTTGTACTTTTTGAAAGAGTAAAGAATCAATTCACTTCTGCTTGTTCTATACCTCTCAGGATTTTTTAGACCTGAACAAGAAGAAAAATGAAAAAAAAAAAAAAACTTCCTTCCCTCTCATTTGCAGAGGCCCTTTCTGCTATAATTAGCTATATTTCTGTCCTCCTGCTGGCTTTATAGTCCTCTCCTTCTCACCCCTAGGCTAGCTCTCCCGATATGGAAAAGCCAAAAAATAGTTATCTTCAATAAACCCTCTACTGGACTATCCTGCTTGTTGATTATCCCTTAACATGGTGTACCTTCTCACACTTATTAATCATATCAACATGACTTTCAGTCAATGCAATATTTTTTGTGGCTTGGTCCTAAGCCAAACCATCTGGAACCTTAGAGCTTGCCCCATCTGTCTCCAAATATCAGCTATGAAAAATGAAATCAACTGACTAAAGAAGGAATTGGCAGCAATTAAGGAATCATCCAGAACTACCCAATTCCCAGCCAATTTACCACCAGCACTGCCACAGAGAGTAAAACAACAAAGGAATAGATGGGGCATAGTAGGCTTTAGGTAGATGATGACCTGTTTCACAGAGGCATTCACCCTCCCAATCTTTGCCTCTATATAATTCCTTTGCTGCTTTGGAGCATTATGATGATCAGAAAAGAAGAACTGAGGTGGAGCCAGAGGCAAGGAATGCAACTCAATTCAAAGGACCTCCCAAAAACAATGACAAATGTTCTCAAAGCAGAAAATTATTACTGCTACAAGACTCTGTTATAAGAGGAATTAACTAAAGAACACAGTTCAAGGGTTCCAATCTAGAAGTACCAACCATATACTGAATATGTTCCGAGAAGAAAGTAAGGATTCTAATGTTGGTATTGTAATCTACCTGGGAACACATGACCTGGTCAACAATAGCGAGTTTGGAGAGCAGAGAACATCCAGAAGCTTGGAGAGGGACTCAAATCTTTGGTTCGGACTGTAACTTTTACTGAAGTTATTCCTACATATAGAAAGGAAGAGGAAAGAATAAGTAAAACAGAGGAGTTCAATAAGTGGCTTGAAGCCTGGTGCAAAGAAGAAGGTTTTAGATACATGAGGATGGAGTAGTATGTGGAAAAATAGCAGGCTATATACTGTAATGATGGGCTACATCTTTCTATGACAGGAAAAAGGATCCTTGGGGAGAAATCTAGACTATTTTTCTAGACATGTAAACTAGAGGGTGGAGGTGACAAAAAGAAGCAAGAGAATTCAGAAATCTAAACTCACTTAATAACACATGGAAAGCAATGAGCACAAATGCTCGTAGCCTAAGTAAAAAGGTTCAAGATTTGCAAGCCCTGATATTTGAGGAAGACTTTGATATTGTTGCCATTGCAGAGACATGGTTCAGTGATTCCCATGAATGAAATGCGACCATACTTAGCTATAATCTTTTTAGGAAAGATAGGGAGTGCCGAAATCTTGGAGGAGTAGCAGTGTATGTGAAAAATAATATCAGAGCGACAGAACCTGTGGAAAGAAAAAAGCTATATGGATCATCATGGAAAGAAAAGATGGAATGTGTATCTACACTTGTTTTATCTACAGACTTCAAGCTTAAATGGAGACAAGCATCTGATCAAAGATATCCATAAGCTTGGAGTGAAAGGGGAGGTGCTGTTGGTGGGAGATTTCAACTTGCTTGATGTGGATTGGAATGTCTCCTTGGCAGAATCGGAAAGAAGCAGAGAGATTGTGGATACTTGTCAAAGTGCTTTGCTCAGACAAATGGTGATGGAATCCATGAGGGAAAGGGTGACTCTGGATCTAGTGCTCACAAATGGAAGAAGTGTTCAAATGTCTGGGTAGTTGTCCCCCTAGGCAATAGTGATCATCACACAATATAGGTTGATATAAGAGCAAAAGTGGAGTGGAGATGCAGAAAACTCAATTTACTGATTTTCAGACTGAAGGTGCTGATGGCATGGGTAGGCATAGGAGACGTGGAAGGGCAGCATTCCAAGCTATAAATATGGCAATAGTTCTTTATGCAAGGAAAGTAAACAAAAACAAGGGAAACTGCAAGACTATATGGTTCTTCATACAAGTGGCCAAAAAAAAAAAAAAATAAGGGCAGAAGAGGCTACACTCAAGAAATACAGAAGAATGCAACCAGAGGATTACTGAAATGATTACCCAGTTAAACTCAAGGAAATATGGCTAGCGAAAACATAGGCAGAAGAAAAAATGACTAAAGATGTAAAGAGAGGTGACAAGACTTTTTTCACATATATTGGGTACAGGAGAAAAGCTAGGAATGGATTTGTAAAACTGAAAGATGCTGAGAACAGCTATTTTAGCATGATGAGAATAAAGGGAATATGCTAAACAAATACTTCTCTTTGGTGTTCACGGAAGAAATCCTGAGGAAGGACTGTGATCAGCTGCCAAGGGTATATCTGGGAATGGAGTGTATATTCTAACGTTCACAGAAGAAAATGTTTATAAACAACTTGAAAATCAAGGCAGGAGAAGCTGTAGACAGGCAAAGCTGGAACAATCGAACTGGAACCACAGGACTGGAACTAAAGCAGTAGGCAAGCAGGGAATAAGCAGGACAGAGCAACCGGTCTTCACCTGCACTTGACCGCCGTTTTGAGCCACTGAATTCCTACCATCTGAAGTACTTGACCTGGAAGGTCATTTTCTTGGTGGCTGTTATTCAGCTCGTATGGTCAGTGAGCTTCTGGCCTTGGTAGTACATGCACCTTATATCAAATTTCATCATAACAGAGTAGTCCTCTGCACGCACCCTAAGTTCCTTCCAAAGGTGGTGTCGGAGTTCCATCTGAACCAGTCAATTGTCTTGCCAACTTTCTTTCCCTGTCCTCATACCCACCCTGGCAAAAGCAGTTTACATACCTTGGACTGCAAGAGAGCATTGGCCTTTTCCGTGGAGCGGACAAAGCCCTTTAGGTAGTCTGCCCAGTTGTTTCTTTCGATCCCAACAGGAGGGGAGTCGCCATCGGAAAACACACTATCTCAAATTGGCTAGCAGATTACATTTTCTTCACTTATATCCAAGCTGGGCTGTCTTTAGAGGGCCATGTCACGGCTCATAATGTTAGAGCCATGGCTGTGTCAGTGGCTCACTTAAAGTCAGCCTCCATTGAGGAGATTTGCAAGGCTGCAACATGATCATCAGTCCACACATTCACATCTCACTACTGCCTTCAGCAGGATACGCGACGTGACAGTCGGTTTGGGCAGTCGGTGCTGCAGAATCTGTTCGGGGTTTAGAATCCAACTCCACCCCCTTAGACCCAATTTTGTTCTGTTCTAGGCTGCACTCTTAGTTGTCATGGTCAATCTATGTTATGTCCTTGCCGTTGCGAGGCCCAATTGACCAATGTTCATTGTTTTGAGTGAGCCTGGTTGCTAGGGATACCCCATATGTGAGAACAAGCAGTTTACTTGTCCTTGGAGAAAGCGAAGATACCTGTAGCAGGTATTCTCCGAGGACAGCAGGCTGATTGTCCTCACAAACCCGCCCACCTCCCCTTTGGAGTTGTTGTTGTTTATTTGAATTTATACTTTTTGATTAAACTGAGGAGGCACGCTCACGCGATGGGCGGGAAGTAATCCGCGCATGCGCAGTGCGCACTGTTCGTGCGCCAGAAGACTGGCAAAACTTCCCTTTTTTCTTGCAAAACTTTGCCGATTCCTGGGCTGACACAGACGTCGACCCACATGTGAGAACAATCAGCCTGCTGTCCTCGGAGAATACCTGCTACAGGTAAGTATCTTCGCTTTATCACTGGTTGCCTATTGAATATAGAATCCGGTTTAAAATTCTTGTATTAGAATCTAAAGGTTTTTATGAACTGCAACCTTCTTATTTGAGTACCTTTAGCCCCATGTGCCGCTTAGAATTTTCAGATCATTGCAAGATTTTAGGATGGGGGTACCTAATATGGCAAAGGCACAGTGGAAGAAATCTATGCGAAAGTGAGCTTTTATGTTTTTTAACACCAAAGATATGGAATGGACTTCCAAAATCTGTGTGAGTAGATGCAAATTTAATGAAGTTTAAAAGGTTGCTGAAAAGTTATTTTTTGTGGTAGGCATTTGATTTTCCCGATGAGGGAGAGATGAAGAAAATTTGTTGACGAATCTGCAATATGATGGACCCTTTTACTAAGTCGCGTTGGCGCCTATTTGGAACTACCACCCAGCTACCGCGAGCCCCGGGTGGTAATTCCATTTTTTTATGCGCTTCCGATACACGTGGAAGAAAATATTTTTTATTTTCTACCTACTGCGTAGTGTTAACCGGATAGTCATCGGCAGTGTATGCGTGCTGACGATTACCGCCCGGTTAATGCATGAAACCTTACCGCTAAGTCAATGGGTGGTGGTAAGGTCTCATGCCCAAATTGGACGTGCACAAATTTTTATTTTGCCACACGTCCATTTTCGACAAAAAAGGCCTTTTTTGCAGGTGTGCTGAAAAACGGACCTGCACACGTCCAATACATTCGTCTACACCAGAGCAGGCCACTTTTCGGCGCACTTTAGTAAAAGGATCCCTGAGTGTTCTTAATATGAAAGTTGTGGATTTTATCTGTTTGAATAATTGAGTTCTTTTCTTTTAAATTATTGTGTATTTTAATTTTAAACCGCCGTGATCTGAAGAAGCTAGGAGGTATATAACATTTTAATAAATGCAAACATTATAAGATTATTGTGCAAGCATTGATTGTATCTCATTTGGATTATTATAATCTACTCTATAACCAGTTGCACTGATAACATTTTTAAATGCTTGCAAACTGCACAAAGCATGGCAGCCATAAGTACATAAGTATTGCCATACTGGAAAAGACCAAAGGTCCATCAAGCCCAGCATCCTGTTTCCGACAGTGGCCAATCCAGGTCACAAATACCTGGCAAGATCTCAAAAAAGTACAAAACATTTTATACTGCTTATCCCAGAAATAGTGGATTTTCCCCTAGTCCATTTAATAATGGTCTATGGACTTTTCCTTTATGAAGCCGTCAAAACCTTTTTAAAACTCCGCTAAGCTAACCGCCTTTACCACATTCTCTGGCAACAAATTCCAGAGTTTAATTACACGTTGAGTGAAGAAAACCTTTCTCAGATTCGTTTTAAATTTACTACATTTTAGCTTCATCGCGTGCCCCCTAGTCCTTGTATTTTTGGAAAGCGTAAACAGACGCTTCACATCTACCCGTTCAACTTCACTCATCATTTTATAGACCTCTATCATATCTCCCCTCAGCCACCTTTTCTCCAAGCTGAAGAGCCCTAGCAGCTTTAGCCTTTCCTCATAGGGAAGTCGTCCCATCCCCTTTATCATTTTCGTTGCCCTTCTCTGCACCTTTTCTAATTCCACTATATCTTTTTTTAGATGCAGCGACCAGAATTGAACACAATATTCAAGGTGCGGTCACACCATGGAGCAATACAAAGGCATTATAACATCCTCATTTTTGTTTTCCATTCCTTTCCTAATAATACCTAACATTCTATTTGCTTTCTTAGCCGCCGCAGCACACCGAGAAGAAGATTTCAACATATCATCAACGTTGACACCTAGATCCCTTTCTTGGTCTGAGACTCCTAACGTGGAACCTTGCATGACGTAGCTATAATTCAGGTTCCTCTTTCCCACAAGCATCACTTTGCACTTGCTCACATTAAACGTCATCTGCCATTTAGACACCCAGTCTCCCAGTCTCGTAAAGTCCTCTTGTAATTTTTCACAATCCTCCCGTGATTTAATGACTTTGAAGAACTTTGCGTCATCAGCATTTAATTACCTCACTAGTTACTCCCATCTCTAGGTCATTTATAAATATGTTAAAAAGCAGCGGTCCCAGCACAGAGCCCTGGAGAACCCCATTAACTACCTTCTCCATTGAGAATACTGACCATTTAACGCTACTCTCTGTTTTCTATCTTTTAACTAGCTTTTAATCCACAATAGAATGCTACCTCCTATCCCATGACTGTCCAATTTCCTCTGGAGTCTTTCATGAGGTACTTTGTCAAACGCCTTCTGAAAATCCAGTGCAGTACTACAATATGCACTTCTTCCCTAAAATGCACGCTTTCATTAGCCAGAGCTTTGGGCCTTTGCCTTTTATATCCAAGCTAGAAATCTGACTTAAAAGTATACCACCAGGGAAAAATCTAATACTATAATGGTCTCTGTAGCACTCCATAGTGTGACCTCACCTTGAGTATTGCATTCAGTTCAGGTCGCTGTATCTCAAAAAAGATATAGTGGAATTAATAAAGTTCAAAGAAGAGCAACCAAAATGATAAAGGGGATGGAACTGTTCTCATATGAGGAAAGGCTAAAGAGGTTAGGGCTCTTCAGCTTGGAAAGAGACGGCTGAGGTGAGATATGATTGAACATAAGAGTAGCCATACTGGGTAAGACCAATGGTCCATCTAGCCCAGTACCCTGTTTCCAACAGTGGCCAAGCCAAGTCAAGTCACAAGTACCTGGCAGAAACCCAAATCGTGGCAACACTCCATGCTACCAATCCCAGGGCAAGCAGGTGCTTTCCCATATCTGTCAGAATAGCAGACTATGGACTTTTCCTCCAGGAATTTGTCCAACCCTTTTTTTAAACGCAGATAAGCTAACTGCTGTTACCACATCCTCCAGCATAGTGTTCCACAGTTTAACTATTTGTTGAGTGAAAAAATATTTCCTCCAATTTGTTTTAAAATTATTTCCATGTAACTTCCTTGAATGTCCCCTTGTCTTTGTACTTTTGGAATAAGTAAAAAAATAAATTTACTTCTACACCACTCAGGACTTTGTAGACCTCAATCATATCTTCCCTCATCAGTCTCTTTTCCAAGCTGAAGTGCCTAACGTCTTTAGCCTTTCCTCATATGAGAGGCATTCCATTCCCTTTATCATTTTGGTCACTCTTCTTTGAACCTTTTCTATTACCACTATATTTTCTTTTGAGATACTGTGACCAGAACTGAACTCAGTACTCAAGGTGAGGTTGAACCATGGAGCAATACAAAGGTCTTATTCACATTCCTTTCCCTAATAATTCCTAGCATCCTGTTTTCTTTTTTGGCCGCTGCTGCACATTGAGTAGAAGATTTCAGTATATTATCTATAGAAATCAAACAAAATAAAACATGGAAAAGAAAATAAGATGATACCTTTTTTATTGGACATAACTTAATACATTTCTTGATTAGCTTTCGAAGGTTGCCCTTCTTCGTCAGATCGGAAATAAGCAAATGTGTTAGTTGATAGTATATATAAGTGAAGCTTCAAAGCATTTCAATGATGGTCTAGCAAGGTGGGGGTTGGGTACATCAAAGCATTTCATTTCATTGGTAGTCTAACAGAATGGGTGTGGGTAGTTAAGAGGAGAGTGATAAACAGAGAAATACAACTTTATGGTTTATAATGGGCTAAAAAACCCAGATCCTTGTTAAGTCCTGTCTGTTGGGTGTCAAAATATTCAATCATTCTGACTGCAAAGGTCTTACGTTCCTATATTGTTTTAAAGTTACCTTTCAGGATTCTTACTGTGAAATCACTGGTGCAGTGTCCTGGTCCTGTAAAGTGTTGGCCTACAGGGGTGGGAATCTGACTGGCACCAGCTTTCTTCATGTTGTGTCTATGTAAATTGAATCTTGTCTTAAGCATCTGGCCCGTTTCTCCAATATAGCATTCTTCGTTACATTTTTTACACTGAATGATATATACCACATTGGAAGATGAGCATGTGAAAGATTCCTTTATGTTGAATGTTTTTCCTTTGTGAATAACTGTGGGGTCCTGTGAAATGTTTTGGCATAGCTTGCAGCTGGATCTGTTACAGGGAAACATGCCCTTTTCTTTTTCAGTCTGTGTTGGGAGTTTACTTCTGATTAGCTTGTGTTTTAAGTTGGGTGGCTTATTTGCTTATTTCCGATCTGACGAAGAAGGGCAACCTTCGAAAGCTAATCAACAAATGTATTAAGTTATGTCCAATAAAAAAGGTATCATCTTATTTTCTTTTCCATGTTTTATTTTGTTTGATTTGTATTGATTACCTTTAAGAGTGGACTAACACGGCTACCACACCTCTCTACTTAAGTGTATTACCTACAACAACAGCTAGATGTTTTTCATGGTTGCTGAACCCCAAGATGGACCCTAGCATCAGAGTTCTAAAAAGAAAAGTGTTACTTAGTTTGAGCAAAGATCTTACCTTTTTCAGATCTCAGCTGTATTCCCCTTTTTATTTTAAGACAGACTGAAAGCTAGGGATTCCTAACAGTGAGAAGACTACATCCTGCTTGTCCTTGGAGAAATCAAAGTTACTCACCTGTAGCAGGTGTTCTGTGAGGACAGCAGAATGGGTATTTCACTGCTTCCTTACCTCCCCTTCAATTTTATAAAGTATTGTATTAGACTGATCTAGTCCCACATTCGATGGCGGGCAGGAAAGTGCGTACTTGTACTATGAGCTGCTTCCATAAACTCCTGGAATAGATGCTGGGAAGCGTTTCCCATGATCAGCTTGTGCAGCGCTGCGTATGCCTTGTAGCGCTATAGAAATGCTAAATAGTAGTAGTAGTAGTAATCAGCTCCATCAGATGATATCACCCATCAATGAGAATACTCATCCTGCTGTCCTCAGGAAAACACCTGCTACAAGTGGGTAAATTCACTATACAGTATCTTATGGGTGGTTATACTCTGATAGCTGGAATATATCCTTGGCAATGAAATAACTTGACAGGCTAAACGAGTTGATTGGTCTTCTTCTGCCATCATGTGATGAGTTGACACAGTGCAGGGATTTTAAAGATTGTTCTTACTGTATATCTCTGTATTTGTAGAGGGTTCAGGAGCCAGAATATCTCTGCACAGGACATAAAAGTTGTTGTGGACATGCATCTACTAGAGAAAGAGCGATTGGATAATACCCTGCCAAGCACTATTGTCATTGGACCTTTTATGGTCTTGATTGAAGGTGTAAAGCAGAATCTGTCACGTAAGCGCAAGACACTTGCCAATGCTCTACTGGAGCTTCTGGCCAAGAATCTGCACAAGCAAGTAGAATATGTAAGTAGAAAAAACATCATATGTTGTACTGCACATAATAGTTAAGAAATAACACATAACTGGATATACAATAAAACCATGGTATGTGACAAACTTTGAAATGTTGTTTGATAGTCAAATGGCAGGATTGGTTAAAGGTTCCAGGTTTTCTAATCCTCTCCATAGGGGTGGGGGTAAGTCTATAAAGAGGGTGCCGACATTTAGGTCTTAAGAATGCACGTAAATGACCAGACTGCTGGCATGTACCTGCATATGTGTACACGTATGCGTGTAATTGCCAATATTCCAGCTACCTACTATTCTATAAAATGGTGCGTAAATGTGATGGCATGTAGTTTGAAGATGGGCAAAGTTATATGTGTAGAATACTATAATTACCTTCCATTTTTTGACAATCTAGGCACAAGTGTTTACACCAGCTTGTGTCTGGTTTTATTGGTTGCACCTAAATTATACATGCATCTTTTAACTGCTGTATTAGTATTTCATAAAGGAAAGTAGATCATAGGCATCATTTGCCTTCTTCAAATGGGGTGGGGAACAAGGGAATAAAATATTTTCAAGCCATTATATTTCTTTGTATTTTTTAAATTTGTTTACTCTGTTTAGATGTATTTTCGTTTCTCTAGTCTTCCCTTATTAATTCAGTGTTATCATTTTCTATATTTCCTTTCCCTTCTGATTTTTAAGTTTTCTTCTTCTTCTTTTACCCATTTTATTTTCCCAGCATTTATTTTAGATTCTTAGATTCTTCCATTGTTTTGTCAACTTTTTTTTGCTTATGTTATTTCTAGGTTTTATTTTTATTCCCCTTATTTCTTGTTTTTCTTTATCTTATCTATATCATTCTCCTCTCCCTCATCTTTTGCTCTCGCACACACACCCTTGCTCCTCTCCTCATATACATTTTTCTGTTCCACTTACTCACCCTTCCCCATCTCCCCATAATTCCATATCTGTCACTTGTTTCCCTTTTCTTCTTCCACACCTCCTTCCTTGTTCTTCTTTCCTCTACGCTCTCTCCTTCCTTTTATCCACTTCTACCCCTTATCTCTCATCTTTCCTCTCTGCTCTTCTTTCCCTTTCTTCTTTCCCCCTTCTTCTCCTCTTGCTTTTTCCCCTCCTTCATCTTCCCCTCCCCATCTCTTTCCTTCTCCCTCCTCCCACCCTCTCCTCCTATCTCTCCCATATCTCTCTTTCTACCAAACACACTCTAGCTTTTCCTGTCCCCTCCTGGCACTCTTCCTGCATCCCTCCTCCTCCCCCTAAACATTCTGTTTCTGTCTCCAGTGCCAGACACTGTGTGAAGTAATACAGTAACCTGAAAATGGACACCCAGAAGTTTACCATACCATACCATACTAACACCAAGAACTCAAACTGCAACAGCCCTAACTATGAAAAAGTCATCACTGCAATTTTTTTTATATGTTTATTAAAGAATGTGCAACAAGCAGTGGCGTACTAAGGGGGGGGGGGGCGGTGGGGGCGGTCCACCCCGGGTGCATGCCGCTGGGGGGGGGTGCCGCGCATCTGTCAGCAACGCTCATTCTCTGCTCCCTCTGGCCCCGCAGAGGGAGCAGGGAACGAGCATTGCTGACAGACGCGCGCCATCCCCCCCCCCAGCAGGTAAAGATGCACCAGGGGGGGTGTCGTTTCGCTGGAGGGAGCTGCCCCTTTCACATCCCCTGTCCCGCCCCTTCCACGCCCTCACCTCCCCCCTATCATCTCTCTCCTCCCCCCTCCCCTCTCCTTACTCTGCTATCCCTGGTGGTCTAGAGGTACCTCTTTGGGGCAGGAAAGAGCCCCCTCTTTCCTGCCCGGAGCTGCTAGCTGCCCTGCATCCTGTCCTGTGGTGAGTCCAGCTCTCGGCGTTTCAAAATGGCCGCCGAGAGTTGAAGTCTCGCAAGGCTGCTTCAACTCTCGGCGGCCATTTTGAAACACCAAGAGCCGGACTCACCACAGGACAGGATGCAGGGCAGCTAGCAGCAGCACTCCAGGCAGGAAAGAGGGGGCTCTTTCCTGCCCCGAAGACGAAGAGGTACCTCTAGACCACCAGGGATAGCAGAGTAAGGGGAGGGGGGATAGTCGCGTTTCGCCGGGGGGGAGGTCATGCTGCACCCGGGGGGCGGGGGGCACTGCACCCAGGGGGGGGGGGGGCGCGCATCGGCGATCTGCCCAGGGTGTCAGCCCCCCTAGGAAAGCCACTGGCAACAAGTAAAAACAGTTTCTAAGAGAAGCGGTGAACATAAATCCAACCCAACAGTTGCATCTTATAATTTCTTCATTTTAAGAAACACCTTCCCTCCTTCCCACTTTCTTATTGTTCCTCTCTACAACCCCCTCCCCCATTCCCACACATCCCCCTCCCTCCCTTTCCCCTTCTAAAGTTAACTTGCCATTAGGGCCTTGAAACCTATAACTCCTAGTAGGTAAGGTATGCAAGAGACCGCATATTCAAACCATCTTCTTCTTAACAAAGTAACCCCCTTCCCCAGTAAGACTGCAAATGCTGCCTATATCCCAGAACAGTGATCTACCCAGCTCCCAATCTATTAAGCACCAAACTCTACACTCTGGGGGACAGCAATTGGAGATAACTATCCCATATAAAGAAAAATTGCTTCTTGCATTTGGGTGTGCCCCTCGCATTTTGCACTTGCATTTAAAAAATGAGGGCATGAAACTTATTTTGCTAATTCCAGAAGAGGATAGGCTATCCCCCGATATTCATCTGGCAATGGGCAGCACTGTTAATGTCCGCCTCTGGTGTTGTACCCGGATATTCACTGGTATTGAATATCGTTGTTTTTTTTTTAACTGGCTAGCACATACCTGGTTGACTCAATATTCAGAGCTAACCAGCCATTCATTAGCATATAAAGATAGAACTTCAATTTTTTTGGTCTAAGATACTTGAACGTGTGCTGTTCACCGCCATTGTCTTGACTTTCTTGCATTTCAAGCTATTCTTGATTCACTTCAATCTGGATTTCGCCCTCTACATTCAACTTAAACTGCCCTTGCTAAAGTCTCCAATAAAGTCCAATAAAGTCTTCTCCCGTCCATCATGTCCTCCGAGTCTGTCGACAAGGCTGTTTCCACTTACAATGCCACGCTCTCCTCTGCCCTAGACACCCTTGCACGGTCCGTTTCCCATCCCACAAGGCGCACTAATCCCCAGCCCTGGCTTAACCCTTGCACCCGTTACCTTCGCTCCTGCACCCGATCGGATGAACGCCTATGGAGGAAATCTCGCACCCATACTGACTTCATTCACTACAAATTCATGCTATCCTCCTTCCAGTCCTCCCTATTCCTCGCCAAACAGGACTATTACACCCAATTGACTAATTCCCTCAGCTCTAACCCTCGTCGTCTCTTCGCCACCCTCAACTCCCTCCTCAAAGTGCCCTCCGCTCCCACCCCCCCCCCCTCACTCTATCCTCAATCACTGGCTGACTACTTCCGCGACAAGGTCCAGAAGATCAACCTCAAATTCACCACTAAACCTTCTCCTCTTCATCCTATCACCCACTCCCTCAACCAACCAACCCAGGCCGCCTCCTCCTCTTTTCCTGATATCACCGGAGAGGAAACCGCCCATCTTCTCTCCTCCTCGAAATGCACCACCTGTTCCTCAGACCCCATCCCCACCAACTTACTTAACACCATCTCTCCTACTATCACCCCCCCCATCTGTCATATCCTCAACCTCTCTCTCTCCACTGCAACTATCCCTGACACCTTCAAGCATGCTGTAGTCACACCTCTCCTGAAAAAACCTTCACTTGACCCTACCTGTCCCTCCAACTACCGCCCCATTTCCCTCCTACCCTTCCTCTCCAAAATACTTGAACGCGCCGTTCACAGCCGTTGCCTTGATTTTCTCGCCTCTCATGCCATCCTCGATCCAAGGTCATTACTCCATCCTCATTCTCCTCGACCTATCTGCCGCTTTTGACACTGTCAATCACAACTTACTTCTCGACACACTGTCCTCTTTTGGGTTCCAGGGCTCTGTCCTCTCCTGGTTCTCCTCTTATATCTCCCATCGTACCTTCAGAGTACACTCTCATGGTTCTTCCTCCACCCCTATCCCGCTCTCTGTTGGAGTCCCTCAGGGTTCTGTCCTTGGACCCCTTCTTTTCTCAATCTACACCTCTTCCCTGGGCTCCCTGATCTCGTCTCATGGCTGACGACACCCAGCTCTCATGGCTGACGACACCCAGCTTTATCTCTCCACACCAGACATCACTGCTGAAACCCAGGCCAAAGTATCGGCCTGCTTATCGGACATTGCTGCCTGGATGTCCAACCGCCACCTGAAACTGAACATGGCCAAGACCGAACTTCTTGTCTTCCCACCCAAACCCACTTCTCCTCTACCTACACTCTCTATCTCGGTTGATAACACCCTCATCGTCCTCGTCTCATCTGCCTGCAACCTCGGTGTCATCTTCGACTCATCCCTCTCCTTCTCTGCACATATCCAGCAGATAGCCAAGACCTGTCGCTTCTTCCTCTATAACATTTAGCAAAATTCGCCCTTTCCTCTCTGAGCACACCACCCGAACTCTCATCCACTCTCTCATTACATCTCGCCTTGACTACTGCAACCTACTCCTCACTGGTCTCCCACTTAGCCACCTATCCCCCCTTCAGTCTGTTCAGAACTCTGCTGCACGTCTTATCTTCCGCCTGAACCGATACACTCATATCACCCCTCTCGTCAAGTCACTTCATTGGCTTCCGATCAGGTACCGCATTCAGTTCAAGCTTCTGCTACTAACCTACAAATGCACTGAATCTGCAGCCCCTCCTTACCTCTCAACCCTCATCTACCTTACGTTCCTACCCGTAACCTCCGCTCTCAAGACAAATCCCTCCTTTCAGTACCCTTCTCCACCACTGCCAACTCCAGGCTCCGCCCTTTCTGCCTCGCCTCACCCCATGCGTGGAACAAACTCCCCGAGCCCATACGCCAGGCCCCCTCCCTGCCCATCTTCAATGTCGCCTTCGGCACCTAACCACTACACCTCTACTCAGGAAATCTAGACTGCCCCAACTTGACATTTTGTTATTTAGATTGTAAGCTCCTTTGAGCAGGGACCGTCCTTCTTTGTTAATTTGTACAGCGCTGTGTAACCCTAGTAGCGCTCTAGAAATGTCAAGTAGTAGTAGTACCTGTTTCTGGACAGATCCAAAGGTCTATCCTCATCCTTCTCGATCTGTCTGTTGCTTTTGACACTGTAGATCACCACCTACTCCTTGATAACACTGTCATCACTTGGATTTCAGGGCTCTGTTCTTTCTTGGTTTTCTTTTTTATCTTCCATTGCAATTTTAGTGTATGCCCTGGTGGATCCTTCTCCACTTCTGTTCCACTATGAGTTGATGTACCTCAGGGCTTTGTCTTGAGATCTCTTCTTTTCTCTATACTTCTTCCCTTGATGCTCTGATCTCCTCCCATGGTTTTCAATATCACTTTTATGCTAATGACTCCCAGATCTACCAGTCCACACCAGAAATTTCAGCTGGAATCCAGGCCCAAGTCTCAGCCTGCCTGTCTGACGTTGCTGCCTGAATATCTCACTGCTATCTAAAACTAAATATGGCAAAGACTGAGCTTCTTATCTTTCCCCCTAAACCCACCTCTCCTCTTCCCCATCTCTGTGGATAACACTCTCATCCTCCCTGTCTCATCAGCTCATAACCTTTGGGTCATCTTTGACTCTTCTCTCTCTTTCTCTGCACATAGTCAATAGACTCCTAAAACCTGTCGTTTCTTCCTCTATAACATCATCAAAATTCATCCCTTCCTTTCTGAGCACACTACCAGAACCCTTATCCAAACTCTTATCACCTCTCACTTAGACTATTGCAACTTGCTTCTCACAGGTCGCCCACTAAGCCATCTCTCTCCATTCATTCTGTTCAAAACTCTGCTGCACGACTTATATTCTGCCCTCTTCTCAAGTCACTTCATTGGCTCCCTGTCTTGTTTCTGCATACAATTCAAACTTTTCTTATTGACTTACAAGTTCATTCACTCTGCAACTCCTCTCTTATCTCTTCCTACACTCCTCCCCGGGAACTCTGTTCATTGGGTAAGTCTCTCTTATTTGTACCCTTCTCCTTCACTGCAGACTCTGTTCCTTTTATCTTGCTGCACTGTATGCCTGGAATAGACTTTCCAGCTTATTTTCAAAAGAGAAAGACGCCCATATTTTGACCCAAATCGGGAGATGGGCGTCCGTTTCCTGTGGGCGCCCAAATTGGTATAATCGAAACCCGATTTTTGGCATCCTCAACTGCAGTCTGCCATGGGGCGTGGCGAAGGCGGGACTGGGGCGGGGTTATCGGCCGAGGAGTGATGGGCATCTTTAGCTGATAAAAAAAGAAGGGCGTTTTTGACAAGAATTTGGTCCGCTTTATTTGGACCCTTTTTTATCAGGTCCAAGTCCCAAAAAAGTGCCCCAACTGACCAGATGACCACCGGAGGGAATCAGGGATCACCTCCCCTGACTCCCCCAGTGGTCACTAACCCCCTTCCACCAAAAAAACCCACTTTAAAAACTTTTTTCCCAGCCTGTATGCCAGCCTCAAATGCCGTACCCACCTCCATGACAGCAGAATGTGTTCTATCCTCTGACAGCCTTTCCCTGGTTCTAATGTGGGTCTCGGGTGAGTGTGACACCTTTTGGGCACTGCAGAGTCACATCAGCAATTGTCACGTTTTCACAGCAGGAAACTGGGTTGTGAGCCCTTGGGCCACTGCCGAAGAGCGGCAGCGGCAGGCAAAACCACCCCACACCAGAGGCAAGGCAGAACTCTGATAAAGAGTTAGGCTTCACCTGCACATGGCCACCTTTCACCAGGAGTTGAGCCCCTGGCTGCTGGCAGGACTTATAGGACAGGACAGGTCTGGATAACAGCTAGGCAGCACAGGGACTGAAGGTCAGAGGGAAAAGGAATATGAACATGGACAGCAAGGCAGGAAACTGGGCTAGGATTCACAGATAGACAACACAACACAAGGCAGGGAAGGAACAAGCTAAGGGACAGAAACTGGAAGCTGCAAGCAGCCACTACAGACAGACAACACAGAAATCCAAGCACTACACAAATGACTGCAAACAAGGAACAAGACTAAGAAACAAGCAAACCCTAAACTAAACATAGACTAACTAAAAACAGACAAGAATTTCAGGCAGGAATTAGACTGAGCAGAAGTGCAAACAGCACCCCAACAAACCTCAGGGCCTTAGACAATGCAATGGCAAAGGCAGAAAGATTCCAAATGGCTAATAAGCCAGCAGCAGCTCAGGCTCAGCTGCAGCAATCACCAGGCAACTATGGGAGCTGTGCAGGTTCAAACAAGACAGAGAAATCCGGCAGCCTGGAAGATCCGGACCGGACTAGGCTAAAGTCTGGAACGGGTGATAGTCCATAGCAGCCACCAGAGGGCAAGGTGAGCACAGACATAACAGCAGTGCATTGTGGTGGGTGTAGGGTATTGAGCTCCGTGATTCCACTAGCTTGTGTTAAATATTTGCCCCAGTAGCCTAATGAGGTTCGCACCCAAACGCTTCATAACAGATCTTACATCACACCTGAACTACATGCTACAGCACGGACTTTTCCCCAAGGACAAAGGAAATATATTACTTACACCCATACCCAAAGACTTCAAGAAAAAATTAAATGACACAACCAACTATCGACCAGTAGCATCCATCCCCCTGATAGTAAAACTAATGGAAAGTATGGTAACCAAACAACTCACCAACTACCTAAACAAATTCACAATATTAGATAAATCGCAGTCAGGATTTCGATCCAACCATAGCACCAAAACAGTGTTAACCACTCTCATAACCAAATTTAAACAAATAATTGCAACTGGAAACAATGTGCTACTCCTACAATTCGATATGTCCAGCGCGTTCGACATGGTCAGCCATCAAATACTCTCAAATATCCTGGACTACTTCGGGATTGAAGGAAACGTACTAAGATGGTTTAAAGACTTCTTAACAGCAAGAACTTATCAAGTGATCTCTAAGTCAAAAACGTCAACACCATGGAAACCTGAATGCGGAGTACCACAAGGATCAGCGCTCTCACTTACCCTTTTTAACCTAATGATGACACCTTTAGCCAAATCGCTATCCAACCAAGGACTCAACCCGTACATCTATGCAGACGATGTCACGATATACATCCCATTCAAACAAGACACAACAGAAATCACAAATGAAATCATACACAGCCTCCAAATAATGAACTTATGGGCGGACGCATTCCAACTAAAGTTAAATGCACAAAAAAACACAATGTCTCATCCTGTCCTCACAATATAACACAAACAAAACCAATATCATAAACACCCCAGACTACACCCTTCCGATCTCAGACAGCCTGAAAATTCTGGGAGTCACAATTGACCAAAATCTCACACTTGAAGACCATGCGAAGAATACAGCAAAGAAAATGTTCTACTCAATGTGGAAACTTAAAAGAATCAAATCTTCCTTCCCAAGGGAAGTATTCCGCAGCCTAGTACAATCAATGGTGCTAAGTCATCTAGACTACTGCAATACCATTTATGCCGGATGCAAAGAACAAATCATTAAGAAGCTACAAACCGGTCAAAACACAGCAGCCAGACTCATATTTGGGAAAGCAAAATATGAAAGCGCCAAACCCCTAAGAGAAAAACTACACTGGCTCCCATTAAAAGAACGAATTGCGTTCAAAGTTTGCACCCTGGTCCACAAAATTATTTACGGGGAAGCCCCAACCTATATGTCAGACCTTATAGACTTGCCTATTAGGAACGCAAAAAGATCATCACGCACATTCCTCAATCTCCACTATCCCAACTGTAAAGGGCTAAAATATAAATCCACATACGCGACCAGTTTCTCATACATCTGCATGCAGCTATGGATTGCACTACCGAAGGCCATAAAAACAACACAAGACC
This sequence comes from Microcaecilia unicolor, assembly GCF_901765095.1. NCBI lineage: Eukaryota > Metazoa > Chordata > Amphibia > Gymnophiona > Siphonopidae > Microcaecilia > Microcaecilia unicolor. The sequence goes on from NC_044036.1 coordinate 180,178,025, forward strand.
TAACCATCTTCCGAAGGCTACTGAAAACAGATCTTTTCAAGAAGGCATACAATAAACATCCATCTTAAATTCTAAATAATAACACTATACAAGATCTATACAAAACCGAAATCATGACTGATTTTAACCTCTTTGCTATTAATGATCAAGCACTACCACCTAAAACCTTATGTCGAATAGGGTCTCTCTACAGTCGGTGACCTAATGTATGTTACAATCCAATCTATTACTCAGGAACCCTCATGCAATATCTTAATGTATTCTTCTTTACCATGTACAGTGGGGGAAATAAGTATTTGATCCCTTGCTGATTTTGTAAGTTTGCCCACTGACAAAGACATGAGCAGCCCATAATTGAAGGGTAGGTTATTGGTAACAGTGAGAGATAGCACATCACAAATTAAATCCGGAAAATCACATTGTGGAAAGTATATGAATTTATTTGCATTCTGCAGAGGGAAATAAGTATTTAATCCCTCTGGCAAACAAGACCTAATACTTGGTGGCAAAACCCTTGTTGGCAAGCACAGCGGTCAGACGTCTTCTGTAGTTGATGATGAGGTTTGCACACATGTCAGGAGGAATTTTGGTCCACTCCTCTTTGCAGATCATCTCTAAATCATTAAGAGTTCTGGGCTGTCGCTTGGCAACTCGCAGCTTCAGCTCCCTCCATAAGTTTTCAATGGGATTAAGGTCTGGTGACTGGCTAGGCCACTCCATGACCCTAATGTGCTTCTTCCTGAGCCACTCCTTTGTTGCCTTGGCTGTATGTTTTGGGTCATTGTCGTGCTGGAAGACCCAGCCACGACCCATTTTTAAGGCCCTGGCGGAGGGAAGGAGGTTGTCACTCAGAATTGTACGGTACATGGCCCCATCCATTCTCCCATTGATGCGGTGAAGTAGTCCTGTGCCCTTAGCAGAGAAACACCCCCAAAACATAACATTTCCACCTCCATGCTTGACAGTGGGGACGGTGTTCTTTGGGTCATAGGCAGCATTTCTCTTCCTCCAAACACGGCGAGTTGAGTTCATGCCAAAGAGCTCAATTTTTGTCTCATCTGACCACAGCACCTTCTCCCAATCACTCTCGGCATCATCCAGGTGTTCACTGGCAAACTTCAGACGGGCCGTCACATGTGCCTTCCGGAGCAGGGGGACCTTGCGGGCACTGCAGGATTGCAATCCATTATGTCGTAATGTGTTACCAATGGTTTTCGTGGTGACAGTGGTCCCAGCTGCCTTGAGATCATTGACAAGTTCCCCCCTTGTAGTTGTAGGCTGATTTCTAACCTTCCTCATGATCAAGGATACCCCACGAGGTGAGATTTTGCGTGGAGCCCCAGATCTTTGTCGATTGACAGTCATTTTGTACTTCTTCCATTTTCTTACTATGGCACCAACAGTTGTCTCCTTCTCGCCCAGCGTCTTACTGATGGTTTTGTAGCCCATTCCAGCCTTGTGCAGGTGTATGATCTTGTCCCTGACATCCTTAGACAGCTCCTTGCTCTTGGCCATTTTGTAGAGGTTAGAGTCTGACTGATTCACTGAGTCTGTGGACAGGTGTCTTTCATACAGGTGACCATTGCCGACAGCTGTCTGTCATGCAGGTAACGAGTTGATTTGGAGCATCTACCTGGTCTGTAGGGACCAGATCTCTTACTGGTTGGTGGGGGATCAAATACTTATTTCCCTCTGCAGAATGTAAATAAATTCATATACTTTCCACAATGTGATTTTCCGGATTTAATTTGTGATGTGCTATCTCTCACTGTTACCAATAACCTACCCTTCAATTATGGGCTGCTCATGTCTTTGTCAGTGGGCAAACTTACAAAATCAGCAAGGGATCAAATACTTATTTCCCCCACTGTAAGTATGCACATGGTGTATGTATATATATATATATATATATATATATATATATATATATATATATATATATACCATGATCTGTTCCATATATGTTTTGTTCCATTTATGCTACCATGAATGTATGCACCTTAATGCAATACTATTTGTACTTCTGTTACCCGGAAATGGCAACCGCCATTACGGCAAATGTAAGCCACATTGCGCCTGCAAATTGGTGGGAAAATGTGCGATACAAATGCTACAAATAATAATAATAATTAATAAATGCTCACAATGTTGGTAGTTGGTAGGCTCTACTCCCATGGTGCTTTTCTCTCTGCTTACTGGGTCAGAGTGTGCCCTGTTTTGTTTCCGGTAGTCCATGAGGTATTGACCATTTCTGTAAGCCAGTTTTAGATCCCTTTCATATGTTAGCCACGTTACAGCACTTAGTTCTTACCTTGAATGTTGCTGAAAGAGGGCATTGTACAGCATTCTGCCAGCTCAGACATACTGCTAATCTCAGTACCAGCGAGACTTGTTGCCAGTGGGGCACAACCTCTGATCTGCAGTTAACTGTGAGTAAACGTGCGTATTCAAATAAAGGACGTTTTCAGCGAGATTAGTCTTCAGGTGTGAACTGCTGTGCCAAGGTTTTACAGCAGCAACAAGTCCTGTCCCTGGAGCACTTTTAGTGGGTACTGCAGTGCACTTCAGGCAGGCAGACCCAGGCCCATCCCCCCCCACCCGTAACACTTATGGTGGTAAATGGGTGGCCTCTAAAACCCACTGTACCTACATGTAGTTGCCCCCTTCACCCCTAAGAGCTATGGTAGTGTTGTACATTTGTCCCTCCCACGACCAAATGGCTTGGATTAGGACGTTTCTGAGCTGGGCGTTTTTAGTTTCCATTATCGCTGAAAAAAACCCCGCCCATCTCAGGACCAAATCCATGGCATTTGGTCCGTCCAAACCATATTTTCGAAACGAAAGATGGACGCCCATCTTTTTCGAAAATACGGTCTGTCCCGCCTCTTCACATACCCGTTTTCGGACATAGACGCCCATGGAGATGGGCGTTCGTGTTCGATTATGCCCCTCTTTATGAATCAGTACATCAAGCTCCAGCTCTAGATGTCTTAAAATCTAGGCTAAAAGCCCACCTTTTCTAGGCCATACTTCAGGGCTGATCACTGAGGGATCATCTTTCACGGTCAGTCACTTGTCCCCGGGAACAGCCTCTGGACGTGAGCCCTTATGCCGATCCTAGAACTACTACTACTTACCATTTCTATAGCGCTACTAGACTTGCACAGCGCTGTACACTTGAACATGAAGAGACAGTCCCTGCTCGACAGAGCTTACAATCTAATTAGGACAGAAAAAACAGGACAAATGAGATAAGAGATTTAAAGTGAGGATGATAAAATAAGGGTTCAGAACAAGTGAATAAGGGTTAGGAGTTAAAAACAGCATCAAAAAGGTACCAAGCCCGAATGCGAGGAATCAAGCCTAGAACAGGCAGTCGGAGAGGCCCAGGGCATCACCTGCGATGACCACTATTCCCCAGAGGTTGAGCCCCTAGGTTTGGGTGGCCGGCAGGACTTCAGCAGGAACTGGGCTTGAAGAGACTACCAGGAAAGGTATGGTATTGCCTGTAGAAAGGCAAACAATGGTCTTGGCTTGGAGATAGCAAGTAAGGTTGGCAGAGGAAGGCAGATACCCACAGAGGGTAGGGCAGGCCCTGGACTAAAGGAGCAGGCCTGGTCCAAGCAGAAGATGTTCCAAAAGCCAGATCAGGTTCAGGCAGAGGTCCAGGCAGACAGAGGTCCAAAGGGCAAGGTCAGGTTCTGGCAGAGGTCCAGGCAGGCTGTAATCCAAAGGAAAGGTCAGGTTCAAGCAGAGGTCCAGGCAGGTAAGTCAGCAGAGAATAAACGCACTAGTATATCCAACAAACAAATAGCTGAGGCAGAGAAACAGTGGATGAATCCTTGCTTAAGAGCTGAAGGCATCTGACGTCAAGGGAGGACCGCGCCCACAGGTGTGCACTGCCATTGGAAGACGCGCTGGAGTGATTTGGGCAGTCTACGGGCACACCGAGATGACAAGTCCAGAGAGGATGGAACCACACACATAGCGTCAACCTAGGGGCATTGCAGGTGCGTGCATTTGACTCCATGCGTCAGCCTCCGGGTTTGTGAGATCATCCCCACAATAGCAGGCCCCTTGCAATCAGCCACAGAATCTATGGAAAAGCAGAATTGGTGTGCAGAGCCTGGACTCTTTCATTAATACTTGAGGACCATGGGTCAATTTTAGTAGGCAGTTGAAAAGGTGCTGGTACTTGGTACCCCTGAGTACCCCCTGGAAAAGAAGTCTTGCCCTTATCCCTTATTTCTCCTGTTTGTCTGTCTTGATTATATTGTAAGCTCTGTCGAGCAGGGACTGCCTCTTACCTGTTCTTTCTGAGCACTGCTCAGTTCTGGCCTGCATGTGCACTTTTGCCCCTATACTGACAATATCAACAATATCCTGCTCGCCAACTGGATACTCACTTACCTCTGGGCATGTAACCTGCCCCACAAAATCCAGGGATCACACAGAAATGCACCTACAGACCAAATAAAAAAACATGATGGGTCACTTGCCAGTCACGGACACAGAGCTAATAAACTAAAAACTTTATTAACAAACAGAAACAGCTGACAGTAAAAATCAGATTTAATTCTGCAAAACAACCAACAGGTAATTTGTTGTATGTACCCAGTGCTTGGGGAAATTCAAAGATAGGTTGGAGTCACTAGGATGTGGAGATCTGAGACTGGGTCTTGCACAGATCTGCTTCTGCTGTACTTCAAAGCTAAGAGTGTAGAATGCTACAAATTACAATTCCCAGATAGAAGGAAGATTTTCTATGAGCAGAGATGCCTGGATATCTCAGAGTCGTACAATATAACAACCTAAAGCTATATATATAGATATCTATATATCTTAGGCCTGTTATATTTGCTGCTGAGATATCCAGATAGAGTTAACCAGATAGTGGTTGAATATTGTTGTTATCTGGCTAATCGTTCTCAAACAAATTTCACCAAAGGGTTTTGTACCAGCTCAGAAACACCACTACATAAGTACATAAGTATTGCCATACTGGGACAGACCACAGGTACATCAAGCATCCTGTTTCCAACAGTTACCAATCCAGGTCACAAATACCTGGCAAGATCCCCAAACAGTACAATTCATTTTTTGCTGCTTATCCTAGAAATAAGCAGTGGATTTTCCCCAAGTCCATTAAAATAATGGTTTATGGACTTTTCCTTTAGGAAGCCATCCAAACCTTTTTTAAAACTCTGCTAAGTTAACCGCCTTTACCACATTCTTTGGCAACGAATTCCAGAGTTTAATTACACGTTGAGTGAAGAAACATTTTCTCCAATTCATTTTAAATTTACTACTTTGTAGCTTCATCGCATGCCCCCTACTCCTAGTATTTTTGGAAAGCGTAAACAGATGCTTCACGTCTACCTGTTCAACTCCACTCATTATTTTATAAACTTCTATCATATCTCCCCTCAGCCGTCTTTTCTCCAAGCTGGAGACGTAGCCACTTTAGCCTTTCCTCATAGGGAAGTCGTCCCATCCCCTTTATCATTTTCGTCGCCCTTCTCTGCACCTTTTCTAATTCCACTATATGTTTTTTGAGGTGCGGTGACCAGAATTGAACACAATATTTGAGGTGCGGTCGCACCATGGATTGATACAAAGGCATTATAATGTCCTCATTTTAGTTTTCCATTCCTTTCTTATTAATACCTAACATTCTATTTGCTTTCTTAACCGCCGCAGCACACTGAGCAGAAGGTTTCAACGTGTCATGAACGACGACACCTAGATCCCTTTCTTGGTCAGTGACTCCTAACGTGGAACCTTGCATGACATAGTTATAATTCGGGTTCCTCTTTTCCACATGCCTCACTTTGCACTTGCTCATATTAAATGTCAATTTTAAAATGGTGCTTGTTTAAAACATGGCTTTACACGAGGGATTATTATTATTATTTGTTGCATTTGTATCCCACATTTTCCCACCTTTTTGCAGGCTCTTAATCCCCTGTTTATTTCTGCCTCCAAAGTTAAAGTACAGTTTTACTAGTTAATTGACGGCATTTATAGGTATAGATCTGTAAAATGGCCCCACTGTTCATACAAAGTGCTGGTACATTTATATGGAAGTTACTGATTTGATGCTTTTCTTTTTATACACGTATATATTTGCTTTTACTTTCACGTTGGAAGCACATATGTTTACACTTGTGGGATGTGTTACCTAATGTGATGTGAATATTCAACATTTGATAGGAAGCACCCTTTCTGATAGACCTCTTTACGATCCCTGATGCAGGCAATTCACCAAAACATGATCTGTGCCAGGTCCCTCATCAATAAGCTCTGTTTCCCTATTTGCTATTGCACTTGTGTTGGTTATATGTATATTTGCAAAATGGCTGATCCTGCTGTACATGCTGGCAAATATGGGTACATTCCTGCATGCCCTTTTATATATTTTGCAAAAGACTGCGTTTGGTAGAGGTTTTGGTAAAATATCCCAGAATCATGAATATTGTGACTTGGACGTTCCAATTCCTTTCTCAACAGTCTATGCAATACGGTGTTTGCAAGGATCAGAATACCACTTACAGCCTAGCTTTAAGGGAAATGAGTTAAAACTGCTAACTGCCTATCAGTTCAATAATTGCAAGAAGGGAGGTCTAACTCATTTCAGTGCACATAAAAACTCCAGTTCTTTACAGAAAAATGTATTTTTGATGCATAGTGGATTAATGTCCTGACTGATGTTCAGATTGAAGTTGATCTGGTCTCTAAAACATAATTTAAATATTTACTTTTCCATCTTAGCTCTCTGATGAATTCAGAGGAATCAGCAGAAAATTATATGAGAAGCCAAACAGCGTGGAGGAGCTGACGGAGCTGCGGGAATGGATGAAAGGAATACCTGAGCAGGTCAAAACTTTGGAGGTAATGAGCTCTCACCTATCGGGTGCTGTGAGTCAGGAAAGCTTTAAAATCTCAACTTCAGAGCTTTTCTGTAGTCTGTCTGAAAAGCCCCACTTAGAATAACTCACATTTCAGACTTGCTTCCATCCAAGACCAAGGCATGGTTACTGGTTACCTTAGGTGAATCTACAGCCTTGTGCCCTTCCTTTCCCCCATCACCATTACCACCACCACCATCACCACAGACACAGCTTCCCTACTAGCAGCAGGTCCAGCACTTTCCTACTGGTGGTTTATGGCACAGTGCTTCATTTTTTAATAATGGTGACTTTAGCACAGCATCCCTTTCACCACCCCCCAGTTTTTCCTACATCCACTTCTCTTATCTCCTGCCCAGCATCATACCCTCCTTTAACTCGCTCCTTCATCCTCTAAATAGCATTTCTCTCTGCCTTTCTCCCCATCCTCTCTGTGTGCAACATCTTCCCATTGACTCTTCTCCCCTCATACAATCAACTATTGTCCCTTTATTGCCTCCTTTGTCCTTCAAGATTAGTCTTGATCCTCTCTCTTCCCTAGCATCTGCCCTATGCCTCTCCTACTCCCTCCTATCCTTCCATCCTGAGCATCCATCATTCTCTGTTTCTCTTTCTTTCCCTTTGTAATATCTAGCTCCCGCCTTCCTCCCCCAGCTTCTGGCATCTACCGTATATCCTTGGGTCCCAGGAACTCCACCACTCTACCTATTCTTCAGTACCAGTACTCAAGCACATTGAATATGCGTGCTCACAGGCCAGCATGTCTTGATCCACAAGATTAGTGTTAAGACAGGCTGATCTGAGCACAGGTTTTGAACACAGTTGGCAATGTTAGCACTGAAGAACAGGTAGAATGGTGAGGAGCCACGACTCAGGCTTCTGCCACTCCACCCAGCCTGCTTTACAGAATTTTCTGCCAGTGGGTCTTAGAGATCCTCACCAGCTGCACTGCTACATCTGGCCAGCTCCACTGCTTCTTTGGCTGGCGGGGCCAGGAAATCATTACCAGCCATACTACTACTTTTTATTGTTGTCACTCCATAAAATCTGGCACTTTTGGTGACCACCTAGTTGGCCTTAGGGCAACGCTGGGCCTGTTCACAATCTGTGTCCCAGTGTGATGGCTAAATTTGTATGTTTTCATTGTAGTATTCATTCTTCAAATTGTTTCAGTACCACCTTTTTCAGTGCAGTTGTTTACTCTGCAAGCTGGATCAGAAGCAACTTTCTTGATATAATTGTTAATCTGTTGACTGACTGAAGCAGTGGTGCACAGCTACAGTTATTGAGAATTACAAACAGGTTTAGTTTTCAAGACATCTACAATGCATATTCATGAGATATTTGAATGTATTTGGGTTAAGAAACAGGTTAATTTACATAGCTTGGTTAGCCAGAAAGACAAACCATCCAAGACTAGAGTTGTACAAATCTGGATTAGAGCCACCCTATCTAGTGAAATGGTTCAGTCAACTTGGATTTATAACCAACCTCCTTAGTGGAGTAACTCAGATCTTAGGCTTAGGCACTCTCCCTCAGCAGGCTCATAGGTGACTATTTTTCCTTTAGAACTCTGGAGATTGAACCTACAACTAGGAATCTTCAGACCAAAAGTAATATGCCCTGTATTTCTAAATAGCAAAATGTATAATTACTTTGTGCAATAATGCAATGTTTAATTCTTAGTGCAATAATGCCCTTTTTTTTCTCTACAGGAGCAAATATCAAAGATTATTTTAGAATATGATGTCATTGATGAGTTCTTATACAACCTGTCCCAGGATGATTTTGATGCAAAGTGAGTGTTAAGCATCGTCCCCATTTACATTCCCAGTTTATTTTCCTATAATAGCAGCTTTCCCTTTGGGTTGAGACCTCTAGTGCTCTGATGTTGCTAGAACTTGGAACCTAAGCCCGAGGTGTTCCCTACAGAGGCAGAGTAGATCATGGTTGTTATATGGAAGGAGACGGGATAGACCGGTCATAGGAATACCATGGTCAGACCAACAAGGCAGTCTTGCGTAACAGAAGGAAGACAGCAGGGCTGGCAGAACTGGTTTATATGAGGAAGGCAGGCAAAGTGTCCAATTTCATATCACCAGAAGTAGCATAGTGCTCAGGAGCTCACAAGTAAGATCCAAGGGCATGGTAGAAAAGGAGCTTCATGATATAAATACGTGTAGGGAGCCAATTAGAACAGATGCATTCTAAAAACTAATTAGGCCAGAGTGCATTCTCAGTGGACCATTGGGGCAACTTGCATCATTAAGCTGGGACTATGAATGATATAAAAGACAGGAAGAGAACACAATTCACTTCTTATTTAAGGGGAGTCTTCTTGGGAGTAACTATATTACGGGGGGCCCTACAGCCTCTAGGACTAAGTTTGAAGAGATATCAACCATAGAATTACTGAAGAAATCAGTTGTTATGAGTATCAGAGGCATCCACCCTGGACTTCTCCTCAGGCCCACAGCCTGTCCAATGAACTAGATATTGAAGTTTGCCCCTTCAGTATTAAGAATTTACAGTACTTTGTATTTCATATATAAGTGCACTCATAAAACTATGTGAGCACTCAGGTGTATGTAAAGTTTTATATATGTAAAAAAATGTGCATAAAAGGGTGTTCCAGGGGCAGAGCCCACTATACTCATACTCTATCACTAATATTTGTCTAAATATATTTTAACATTCTGTACTAGAATATCTCTGAAAACACTGTGGAAGATAGGGTGTGAGGGAGTCTGTAGGAACTGCCATTTCCCCTTAATGACACTCCCTCACAAATAGGGGTGAATCTAGCCCTCTGATTTTGGGGAGGCCCAGGGATGGACTGGGTGGGTAATGTATTCCCATCCCACCCCCACCCCCGGTACATTAAAAATACCTTTACTGGTAGGGCTGCCGAGTCCCGTGAGTCTCCCCTCTCTCCCAGATGCAGCCTATCTCCTTCCCTTTCCCCTCTTCCCAACCCATGAATGTCACAACACCCTCCCCCTGGAACGTCCCCCTAACACCCCCCTGGCCTACCTTCCATCCCTGGTGGTTCAGTGGGGGCAGGAGCGAAGCCTACTTGCTCCTACCTCTTGCGGCTGCCTAAAGAAAATAGCTGCTGTGACCTCTAGCAGCAGCTTCTAGTACTACACAAGAGGAAGCCTTGACAGGGGTGGTGCAGTGGGAGTTATCAAACTAGGTTCACAATGCTGGACCTTTTCTGCTTTTCACTACTGTTGTCTACAATCTGTTTGAATGGTTAGATAAATCAGGCTGTCTAAAGTAGTGGAAGGGTTGACTGCATGGAATAATCCCTCCCTAACTACTGTCAATCCAAGCTTATATTGGTTTATCAGCATTGGCGCCCGGTAAAAGAGGCTTGGGGAGGCTAAGCCTCCCCTGCTGCAGCAGGATGGATCAGCTGTTTGTGTAACCAGTTGTAGAAATTAGGTTATGGTTTAATTTGTTTACCTTACTGCTGGGAGAGCAGGAGGGTTGGCTGGAGGTGTCCTGGGTTGCCAGGGAGATATTTAACGAGGATGGCTTCCTGCATGAGCAGTTCATACCAAAGAGACTACGTGATCTCGCCCTAAACTTAGGTACTCCCCGCTGTGCTGTTCTCGTTGTCAGTGCTGTATGTGTCTCCGTCTCCTGCCACCCCCCCTCTCAGGTTCTAATAAAGACAGATGCACTTTTTTGTAGCTTGCAATTTTCCAGCTAACCTTGATAAATGTTAAAAGCCTGTCAAAATACTCCTCTGATCTCTTAGGATTCACCAAGGTTCTTCACTCATTTTGTATTTGTGGGAAAAGACCGTGATGAATTGGGTCCTTAGAATCCCCCCCCCCCCCCAAAAAAAAAATAAAAACATTTATATAAAATAAGGAGCCTTCATTCCTCTCTGGTGAATCATGAAATAAACCAGGATTTAAAAAGGGAGATGAATTATTTTTAAAGTTCTGTGAGCATACAAATGATAAAATCAATTTATTATTAAGTTCACGGCTTCTGAATTCTTCTATGTAAAGAGAGTGGGAAGTGGACCAATGACTCCAGGGAAACGGGATATAGGATTTAGAAGTACCACTTTATTCAATGAGTCATTGAATAAAGTGGTACTTCTAAAATCCTATATCCAGTTTCCCTGGAGTCATTGGTCCACTTCCCACTCTCTTTACACTGTTATATTTGCGTGGGAGTTAGTGTTCATCCACCTAGGTAGATTACTTTCTCCTTGCTTTCTTCTGAATTCTTCTCACAGCAATAAACCAGTCATAATTTCTCCCCAAACACCATGCTTTCCCCCCCTGGTCATTTCCCACCCTTTATAGCTTTTTTTTTTTACCGACTGTTGCTTGCTTCTTGTATTGGGTCCCATAAGTCCTGGTGGTTCGTCGCATTTCAGATGCTGACAGCATATGGCGTCTGGAACAAGGAGGTTAGATTGAGAGGTATCCAGTGAGTTTCCATGCCACTCAGCTGTCATCCTCGTACACAGAGGAAGTATACCATACTTGTACAGCATACGGTGTCTGGAACAAGGAGGTTAGAACAGCATACGGATGTACACAGAGGATGCATAATAACGGAATAACTTTTCACAGGTAGAGTAGTAAATTGTTATAAATTGTAATCAGTGTGACATTTTGAGGGGCTGAAATAGGTTGAAACCTAGTTTTGGGGCCATGTCTGGCTTGTTATAGCTTTGACTATTGGAAGATATACGTTTAATTCTCCAAATAAAAACATACATTAATACATTAGAATACTATATTTATCTCTACCAAATATTCAGTCTTGAAGCTCCACTTAATTAAACCTTACCAAGATCACAACGGGCCCCCGGAGTTAAACCCAGATGTTCAATGTCGGGCTGTTTTCAGCGACTGGTACTGAATAGTGTGTGTGTGGGGGGGGGGGAGGGGGGTTAACCCCTATAAAGTTAACCGGTTAGCCCTGAATATCGACTTAACCGAAGTCAATAATCAGCGTAAGTGATTAACTTTTTAGTGGTTAAAGATAGGCCTGCTATTTATGCACCTAACCAGCTATGTGGCATGATATAGCTGGTTGGTAGCTAGCCGCTAACTGCAGATATTTAGTGGGGAATAACATGTTCTCTTCCACTGAATATCTGCAGTTAGGCACCGATATGCTATTTAGCCGGCATGCGTTTAATTCCCCAAATAAAAGCTTCTCTAAATAGAAAGACCTTTAAAGATTTTCGAAATTGGAGATAATTCTGTACATTATGCAACGCATCAGGAAGCTTGTAAGCTCTATTGAGCAGGGACTGTCTCTCTGTGTCGGGTGTTCAGCGCTGCGTGCGTCTGGTAGCGCTATACAAATGCTAATAATAATAATAATAGTTGGGTCTCTTCCATGTAAAACATCCTAGTTCTATAATCATCCAATTGAATGTGCCTGAAAGGTACATCCCATAACATTTTCTCACATGATCTTCATGCGTGTTGGGACAATGAATTCTCAGAGAGGTAGATAATACCACCAGAGTCTCTTTGTTCTCAATGCCTTATAAATAAGTGTCAAGATTTTAAACTGAATTCTCCACTTTGCTGGCAGCCAGTGCAGCTTTTCAAGAACTGGTATGATATGATATGATGAAACCTGATGGTCTTCGACAACAATCTTGCTAACACATTTTGAGCAATCAAAAGGAGTTTCAACAAATATCCTGGCAGTCCCCAAAATAAAGAATTACATTAATCAAAAAGTGGTGTTACCGAAGCAAAAACTACGGATCTGAAGTTTTGCTCTGAATGTAATCCCTTCAGTTTCCTTAACATTTTTAGCTTAAAAAATATTATTTTTACTAGAAAACTTGTGTGATTTAAAAGACAATGATGAATCTAATATTACCCTGAGATATTTAAACTCCTAACTAATGGGTATCCTTATCTCTCCCAGTGTAAATTCTATAGGAAAGGAGCTCTCTCCCGGACCTGAAAGAATCATAATCTGTGTTTTGGACTATTTAGTCTATTTGCTGACATCCAACTTTTAACTGATGAAAGACATCATTTAAAAAAATCAAATGCCTCTTCTATAGATTTGTCAGTAGGAAGGAAGAATTGTATATCATCTGCATACATGTGGTATGATGCTCCCAACCACCTAAGAAGTTTATACAATGATATATAAATGTTAAAGATTACCGGAGAAAGGGTTGAGTGCTGAGCCCTGATGCACTCCTGAGATCACTTTCTTCCCTTAACTCCTTTCAACCCCCCAAAGCATTCCCAATTAATTCCACATTATCTGATAGTAAAATCAATACATGAAATAACAATAGATTATAAAGCAAATAAAATGCAGTTACTTCTCAAACTAAAAGAAGCAAAAAGAATGAGTAAACTTAAATTTTAAAAATGTGATTAAAAATGTTTATTTTCAAAAATTCTAATGTACTGTAAGTTTCTATTACTTTTTGTAAGTTATTTCATACCCCTCTTGTCAAATGTAAAATATATTTTTTTGGCTGTATTCATAACAGTACTAGAATTTAGTCTCAAACCACTCAACCAAACTAGAAAAAACTAAAGAGGAAAAATGTGTTTCAGTGGAAGTGTCTGTGTTCCAGTAATAATGGAATCAATACTAGAATGTACAATTCTATTGATTATAATTGTCTATTCCATTCAATTGTTCAAAACAAGAAATTAAATGGAGAATGATGAGAGGTTTGGTTGTATCTATTATTTCTTGACCCAGGTGGTATATAATTGGCTGGCCACACAAAATCATGACACATATGGAGACCATTCAGGAGCAGCACTTAGAGGATGAGGAACGCTTCCATAAAATTCAAATCATGGATCAGAACAACTTCATGGAGCGGTTGGATGGTCTGCAGGTAAGAACCTTAGCACAAGTGCTTACCCTCTTGCAGCTGCAGAATATTTTGATACAAGCCTCCTATTTTGTGTTCCTTGTAATTTCAGATTTATTTTTTGGTATACTCCTATCAGATATAAGAGCCTGCAGCAGCTGCAGGCCCTGAAGTTCATATTTTCAGTAGGCAATGGCAGAAAAACACTAATTGGTGAATATTCAGCCAGTAGTGGTCAGAGATTTTTTAAAATGCTGATCTTTGCAGGCAGGATAAGGTCTCAGTCTTTAGTGCCGATCCATGCCCAGGCACCAGCACTGAATATTGGGCTATGACCAGCTAAGAGTGTGCTGCTGTTACTAAATGTGGGTCCCAGCTGATAATGCCCCCCCCCCAATTCCCATAGCATCCCCCTTCTGATCTCTGCCCCCCCCCGATCCCTCTCTATAGTGGAAGCCCCACCCGCAATTTAACCCCCATCCCCAACTTAACTCCCATCCCCACCCCTGAAGCCCTCTTCAGCTCTCTTACCCGGGGAGATCCTTGGTGTCTAGTAGAATGGTATTCTCTTGCCCTATTGACTCCGGCTCTGAAAAATGATGGTGCCTCTAGTAGTAGAATGGAGATAGTGCATGTAAAATTTATCTCATGTTTATGTTTATTAAAAACTTGTTATACTGCATATTGGATCTAAGCAGTTTACAACTTAAAGTACACTAAAATGAAATAATAGAAAATAAAGACATCGTTAAATAGGACAGAAAACAAATATCCAGACAGGTGCAGCCAATCCAAAATAAGTAAATTAAAGCCAACTAGGGCATCCCAAACCAAACTTCCTACAAACAACTCACTAGGGGCTATGCTGAAAGGCCAAAGAAAAATAGTGTGTTGTAAGAACAGACAAAGCAAGAAAAAGACAATTCAGAGCGAATGTGTGGAGGGAGAGAGTTCCAGAGAGTGGGTGCTAGAAAATAGAAGGCTGAGTGATGTGTGGATTCTATAGAAGAACCATGTGATAGGTATCAAGAGAATGCAGCAGACAGGGCAGGGTATATGGAAAAGTAGAGGAAGAAAAATAGACAGGAACACAAGAATAAAATGCCTTATGAGCCAAGATTAGGATCTTAAAGGAGATTAAAAAATGAACAGAGAATCAATGTAGATGGGGTAAAAGGGGGAACCTTTTAAAGAAAATGAGCAGCACAGTTCTGTGAGGTTTGAAGACACTTAACTTGTGTTGATTGGAGGTCAACATAGACAGAGTTACAGTAATCTAATCTAGATATAAGAAGAGCATGTAATACAGAAGTCCTTTTACTATAAGTACATAAGTAGTGCCATACTGGGAAAGACCAAAGGTCCATCTAGCCCAGCATCCTGTCACCGACAGTGGCCAATCCAGGTCAAGGGCACCTGGCACGCTCCCCAAACGTAAAAACATTCCAGACAAGTTATACCTAAAAATGCGGAATTTTTCCAAGTCCATTTAATAGCGGTCTATGGACTTGTCCTTTAGGAATCTATCTAACCCCTTTTTAAACTCCGTCAAGCTAACCGCCCGCACCACGTTCTCCGGCAACGAATTCCAGAGTCTAATTACACGTTGGGTGAAGAAAAATTTTCTCCGATTCGTTTTAAATTTACCACACTGTAGCTTCAACTCATGCCCTCTAGTCCTAGTATTTTTGGATAGCGTGAACAGTTGCTTCACATCCACCCGATCCATTCCACTCATTATTTTATACACTTCTATCATATCTCCCCTCAGCCGTCTCTTCTCCAAGCTAAAAAGCCCTAGCCTTCTCAGCCTCTCTTCATAGGAAAGTCGTCCCATCCCCACTATCATTTTCGTCGCCCTTCGCTGTACCTTTTCCAATTCTACTATATCTTTTTTGAGATACGGAGACCAGTACTGAACACAATACTCCAGGTGCGGTCGCACCATGGAGCGATACAACGGCATTATAACATCCGCACACCTGGACTCCATACCCTTCCTAATGACACCCAACATTCTATTCGCTTTCCTAGCCGCAGCAGCACACTGAGCAGAAGGTTTCAGCGTATCATCGACGACGACACCCAGATCCCTTTCTTGATCCGTAACTCCTAACGCGGAACCTTGCAAGACGTAGCTATAATTCGGGTTCCTCTTACCCACATGCATCACTTTGCACTTGTCAACATTGAACTTCATCTGCCACTTGCACGCCCAATCTCCCAGTCTCGCAAGGTCCTCCTGTAATCGTTCACATTCCTCCTGCGACTTGACGACCCTGAATAATTTTGTGTCATCGGCGAATTTAATTACCTCACTAGTTATTCCCATCTCTAGGTCATTTATAAATACATTAAAAAGCAACGGACCCAGCACAGACCCCTGCGGGACCCCACTAACTACCCTCCTCCACTGAGAATACTGGCCACGCAATCCTACTCTCTGCTTCCTATCTTTCAACCAGTTCTTAATCCATAATAATACCCTACCTCCGATTCCATGACTCTGCAATTTCTTCAGGAGTCTTTCGTGCGGCACTTTGTCAAACGCCTTCTGAAAATCCAGATATACAATATCAACCGGCTCCCCATTGTCCACATGTTTGCTTACCCCCTCAAAAAAATGCATTAGATTGGTGAGGCAAGACTTCCCTTCACTAAATCCGTGCTGACTTTGTCTCATCAGTCCATGTTTTTGTATATGCTCTGCAATTTTATTCTTAATAATAGCCTCCACCATCTTGCCCGGCACCGACGTCAGACTCACCGGTCTATAATTTCCCGGATCTCCTCTGGAACCCTTCTTAAAAATCGAAATAACATTGGCTACCCTCCAGTCTTCCGGTACTACACTCGATTTTAGGGACAGATTGCATATTTCTAACAGTAGCTCCGCAAGTTCATTTTTTAGTTCTATTAATACTCTGGGATGAATACCATCAGGTCCCGGTGATTTACTACTCTTCAGCTTGCTGAACTGACCCATTACATCCTCCAAGGTTACAGAGAATTCGTTTAGTTTCTCCGACTCCCCCGCTTCAAATATTCTTTCCGGCACCGGTGTCCCCCCCAAATCCTCCTCGGTGAAGACCGAAGCAAAGAATTCATTTAATTTCTCCGCTACGGCTTTGTCCTCCCTGATCGCCCCTTTAACACCATTTTCGTCCAGCGGCCCAACCGACTCTTTGGCCGGTTTCCTGCTTTTAATGTATCTAAAAAAATTTTTACTATGTATTTTTGCTTCCGACGCTAATTTCTTCTCAAAGTCCTTTTTTGCCCTCCTTATCTCCGCTTTGCATTTGGCTTGGCATTCCTTATGATCTATCCTGTTACTTTCAGTTGGTTCTCTTCTCCACTTTCTGAAGGATTGTTTTTTGGCTCTAATGACTTTCTTTATCTTACTGTTTAGCCACGCCGGCTGACGTTTAGTCTTTTTTTCCCTTTTTTCTAATACGTGGAATATATTTGTCCTGAACCTCCAGGATGGTGTTTTTAAACAGCATCCACGCCTGACGCAAGTTTTTTACTCTGCGAGCTGCAGCAAAAGGTGTTTTTGACGCACGCTGAGGCCTCTTTTTACCGGAGCAGGTAAAAGACTGTTTTAAAAAAAATGACCATGCAGCAAGTGAAGCACTTGCCGTGCTGCCATTTTGGGGGGAGTATTTATCGCCTGCCATTGAGGTGGTGCTAAGGGCTCCCATGCTAACCCAGTGGTAACTGGGCAGTGTGTGGCACTGCCTGATTACCGCTGGGTAAACACTGGCGCTGCAAAAGTAAAAAAAATTTGTATCACTGGAAGTGGCGCTCACTGGAGTGAAGGAGTGGCCTAGTGGTTAGGGTGGTGGACTTTGGTCCTGGGGAACTGAGGAACTGAGTTCGATTCCCACTTCAGGCACAGGCAGCTCCTTGTGACTCTGGGCAAGTCACTTAACCCTCCATTGCCCCAGGTACAAATAAGTACCTGTATGTAAGCTGCATTGAGCCTGCCATGAGTGGGAATGCGCGGGGTACAAATGTAACAACAAAACTACCACCGGGCTGCTGCAGTATCCAGGCGGTACTTCTGTTTAGCGAGTGGTAAGCCCACATTAGGCTTACCGCCACTTAGTAAAATCCCCACGGTGTATAGTGAATTAAAGTCAAGAAAGGCTCAAAGGGACTGGAGCAGAACCATAAAGCCAAATTTGATAGTGCCAGAGATTTTCTGCGTGAATGCAAGACGAGAGCCAAACCAGACACCTAGATAATGGAATGAAGTTACAGGAGCAATAGGGAGATCATAGAGAAGAGGTGTAATAGATGGTGGAGACAAAGAGCCAAGGATCCAGCAGGCAGTTTTCTTGTCTGGATTTAATTTCAGTTTATTAGACGTAAGCCACCTCGCCAATACATGAAGGGAAGCCTGGAGCTGTTGCAAATCAGTGCAAAGAGGTGAAACATGAGACAAAAGTAAAATGTCATCAGCATAAATAAAAAATCTAATATTGGAAGATTGAAACCGTGTAGCAAGAGGACTAATGAATAAGTTGAACAATAACCAGGGCAAAATCTTGTAGGCAAACTTGGTATCACAGTGGCCTTAGACTACTTAAGCGTCAGTTTCGGTAGGCCAAAGATCAATGGAGGAAATCTAAACATCTGACCTTAATATTTGTCATAGTAGGTGTCGTGAATGTAATTAGCATCTCCAGAAAGCAAAGCAATCTTATTTTACGACTAGGGTTTTTAAATTTAGCAGCCCAGCAAGAGAACTTTATTCTTTCTTCGGTTCCCTCTTTTGTAATGACACTGCAGGTTCAAATCTAGCAACTCTTCCCTCTCCAAGTTCACTAGCAGATTTCTTTGTTGTAAAAGTGCAAAGGTTGCATTGTTCTCTTCCCATTTTTTCTGTATCATCATCTTCTTGTTTAAATGGGGTAGATATTTTCTTCCCTATGGATTAATCCATTTTTCCTTCTTTGAAGTGGGATACATTCAATCCATAGACACTGATTTCTTTGGATAAGGTTAAGAGCTCATAGTCACGTTTTGTTCCTTAGATCCCTTACCATCGTCCTGGATCAAATTACCCAACTTGCTTCTATCTCCCTATTTATTGGCATTAGTTAATTCTAGTCTGACACTTGCAGGCTTATTTTCGAAAGAGAAGGGCGCCCATTTTTCGACACAAATTGGGAGATGGGCGTCCTTCTCTCAGGGTCGCCCAAATCTGCATAATCGAAAGCCGATTTTGGGCGTCCCCAACTACTTCCCGTTGCAGGGATGACCAAAGTTCCCAGGGGCGTGTCGGAGGCGTAGCAAAGGTGGGACTGGGGTGTGCCTAACAGATAGGCGTCCACGAACGATAATGGAAAAAAGAAGGGTGTCCCTGACGAGCATTTGGCCGACTTTACTTGGTCCATTTTTTCTTACGACCAAGCCTCAAAAGGGTGCCCGAAATGACCAGATGACCACCAGAGGTAATCGGGGATGACCTCCCTTGACTCCCCCAGTGGTGACTAACCCCCTCCCACCCTGAAAAAAAACAACTTTAAAAACTTTTTTTGCCAGCCTCAGATTATCATATTCAGGTCCATAGCAGCAGTATGCAGGTCCCTGAGGGTGGGGGGGAGGTGTGTGTGTGTCAACGGAGGCATAGCGAAGGTGTGGACGTCCTTCTTTCAAACATTTTGGACGTCCTGAACTGCCCCCCTACAGGGACGGACAAATTTCAAGGGAATGGAGTGGAGGAGTGGCCTAGTGGTTACAGCACTAGTCTTGCAATCCAGAGGTGGTTGGTTCAGATTCCACTGCTGCTACTTGTGATCCAAAATCCAAATAAATAAAGGGGGTATCGGAGGCATAGCAAAGGCATGGACGTCCTTCTCACAGAAACATACACATTTTGGATGTCCCACTTGGACGACCTTAGGAAGGAAATCGTGTGCAAGTGAGCTAACAGCGAGCAGCTCATTTGCATGCGATTTCCTTCATGCATGCCCGTTCCTTTCCAAATCGCTAAGGGATCGGTAAGGGAAAGGCTTTTTCCGTTCAGTTAGTGCATCAGTTAGTCCACTGCAGTGCCCCCTAGGGTGCCCGGTTGGTGTCCTGGCATGTCAGGGGGACCAGTGCACTATGAATGCTGGCTCCTCCCACAACCAAATGCCTTGGATTTGGTCCTCCATTATGGCCGAAAACCGGGGACGACCATCTCTAAGGTCAACCTAAATGTTGAGATTTGGGCATCCCCGACCGTATTATCGAAACAAGAGATGGCCGCCCATCTTGTTTCGATAATATGGGTTTCCCTGCCCCTTCACGGGGACGTCCTGCGAGGAAGCCCTCAGGAAAACTTGGGCGCCCCGTTCGATTATGCCCCTCTTGGTCATGTTCCCTTGGAGTGGAAGATGGCCACTGCTAAGCCAATTTTGAAAAATCCACTCTTGATCCATCTGTTCCTGCACATTACAGGCCTGTTTCTAATCTATGTTTTACTTCAAAGATAGTTGAGAAGGTGGTTTTTCTACAGCTTAGTCAATTTGTAGAACAAAAATTAGTATTTTCGTTCCAGGCAATCTGGTTTCAGAGCAGCCTGTAGTACTGAAACTGTTTTGGCTTCTGGTCTTGGTGAGGTTAGATCTAACCTAGACAGTCACAATCTTACTTTAGCTATTTTATTAGATCTTTCAGCAGCTTTTGACTTAGTGAATCACTCTCTGTTTTCTTTCACATTTGGAATCTTTGGGGATTTCTGGTTTTGTTTTGCGTGGTTCAATTCATTTCTTACAGATCATTCATTTCATGTCATGTTCCACTACTCTACTTCCTCTGATAAGTCATTGATCTGTGGAGTTCCACAGGGTTCTATTCTTTCTCCCCATTTGTTCAATATTTACTTAAGTCCTTTGGCCACTCTCATTCAGGAATTTTGTATTTCTTTTCACATATACGCTGGTGATATTTTACTGCTCTACGAGGTTAGTCCGTCTAACCTTGACTTACAACCTCCTTACAACAGTGGCTGGCTGACCAGTGTCTTGTGCTGACAGGGCCGTGCCTAGGGTCTCTGGTGCCCCCCTGCAGACTATCAGTTGGTGCCCCCCTGCCCCGCCCGTGTGGCACAAGATGCAAAGGAAATAGGAGCTGAAAGATGGAGTGCATCTTTGTGGGATTGCTCAACAAATAGAGGGTTTACAACCACTTAGCTTTTTGTGCTTTCATGTTCACAAAATTAGTAATTAAATCTTTGATATCTAACTGGGCACATATATCATTCTCAATAGCAATCATGGCAAGGCTTACAAGCCTTTCTTGCGAAATACTTGATTGCAAATAATTTTTTATGATTTTTAACCGTGAAAATGATTGCTCACCACTTGCCACACTGACAGGAATTGTCAGCAATATTCTTAGAAACAAATTGCTATACATTGCAAAATAAGATAGCAGATGTAAATTCTCAAAGTGGACATATTCCAAACACACTAAAATGAGAATTAAAATGATTTTTTTCTGTCTTTGTTGTCTGGTGACTTTCTTTTTCTGATCATGCTGGCCCAGTATCTGATTCTGCTGCTATCTGTCCTCTTAACTCCATTTCTAGGGCTTCCTTTCCATTTATTTCTTTACTTTCCTCCTTGCTTCTTCATTTCTTGCTCTATATCCATAAGTAAAAGCTGGGTCCTCCGCAGACTTGACTGTCCAGTGGATCCAGCTTCTACCTATTTTCTCCATCCTTGTGCAGTTTTTCTCCTCTCTTCCTTTTCCCTCATCTCATCTCCTTCCTCTCTCTTCCCTCCCCTCCATCCATGCCCAGCATTTCTTCTCTCTCCCTTCCCCTCCATCCATGTGCATCTCCTTCCTCTGTCTTCCCTTCCCTCCCCTCCATCCTTGTCCAACAATTCTCCTCTCTCCCCTCCATGTCCAGCAATTTCTCCTCTCTCCCTGGGTCCTGCCCTCCCATCCATGTCCATCCTTGTCCCTCTCTGCCCTTCCCTCCTCCATCCATATCCAGCAATTCTCCTCTCTCCCCTCCCCTCCTTGTTCAGCAATTTCTTCTCTCTCCCTGGGCCCTGCCCTCCCATCCATGTCCATCAATGTCCCTCTCTGCCCTTCCCTCCTCCATCCATATCCAGTAATTCTCCTCTCTCCCCTCCCCTCCATTTCCAGCAATTTCTCCTCTCCCTGGGCCCTGTCCTCCCATCCTTGTCCCTCTCTGCCCTTCCCTCCTCCATCCATATCCAGCAATTCTCCTCTCTCTCCTCCCCTCCCCTCCCCTCCATTTCCAGCAATTTCTCCTCTCTCCCTGGGCTCTGCCCTCCCATCTATGTCCATGCATGTGCATCCTTGTCTCTCTCTGCCCTTTCCTCCTCCATCCATATCCAGCAATTCTCCTCTCTTCTCTCCCCTCCCCTCCATTTCCAGCAATTTCTCCTCTCCCTGGGCCCTTCCCTCCCATCCATGTCCATCCTTGTCCCTCTCTGCCCTGCCCTCCTCCATCCATATCCAGCAATTCTCCTCTCTCCCCTCCCCTCCATTTCCAGCAATTTCTCCTCTCCCTGGGCCCTGACCTCCTATCCATGTCCATCCATGTCCCTCTCTGCCCTTCCCTCCTCCATCAATATCCAGCAATTCTTCTCTCTCCCCTCCCCTCCTCTCCATTTCCAGCAATTTCTCCTCTCCTGACTGAACCCTGACAAGTCAGTCGTCTTTCAATCTCTACTGTTCCACTTTTTGTATTTGATACCTGGATCTCTCCTATAACTAACTTTCACTATTTAGGGTACTTCTTGATTCTGCTCTTTCCTTTGAACCTCAAGTCTCAGCCTTATTTAAGACTCAATTGTTTTCTTTTACGCCAGTTAAGGTCAGTGAGGCCTTATTTTGATCATGATACTCTTCATTCTTTACTTCTCTTACTCTTCTTGACACGTTTGGACTATTGCAATATTATTTATTTGGATATTTCCACCTCACTACTCAAAAGATTACAGACAGTACAAAACACAGCAGTCCGTCTACTTTGTCATCTCCAGAAATATGATCATGCTACCCCTGCCTTGAAAGAACACCATAGGCTACTGGTCTTTTATAGGATTCATTTCAAAACCTTGCTCTTGGCCTTCAAATCCTTTCACTAGGGCACACCTTTATACCTTTCATGGTTGATCATTCCATACTCCTCGTTATGTGTACTACATTCTATCAATGACCATCGCATGGATTTACCAGGACCCCATTTTGCACAAATGGAAACTACGCAACATAGAGTTTTTTTTTCTTTACAGACCCTTATCTGTGGAACTCCATGCCATTACTTATATGCAGTGAAACCGATCAAGTAATTTAAGGTACTTTTATAAGGCATGGTTGTTCCAGCAGTTATATTCTAGTTAGTGAGTCACCTCTTTTGGTTGCTGGTACCTGGGAAGGAATGTACATGATTACCAGTTCTATTGGACACTATTTTTTATTAGTATAGCTTTCTTGTATGTGTTTTTTACTTTCCTATCTGATTACTATAGTTCTTTTCTGTGCTTTTGATTTTATGTTTGATCTGTCTGTCAGATAAAGCAGTATAAAGCCATGAATAAATAAATAAAGGATATAAAATCGAACCCTGAGCGATGCCACATTTAACAGGATAAGATGAGGAAACATTAGGCCTGAGTGAAAAGGAAAAGAAGTGATCAGTTAAGAAAGAAGAAAAACAACTAGAACTACCCCAGAGATACCTAACTGAGAAAGCCTAGCTAAAAGAAGAGAGTGATCAACAAGATTGAACGCTGCTGAAAAGTCTAATGAAATTGTGAGTGTAATGTTTCCACTCTCAAGGGTCCTGTGAAGTTCACTAAGAACCAAAGTGACGACCGTTTCGGTGTTATGTCGCTGGCAAAAAAACAGCCTGGTAGGAATATTGAGCCTTCTCAATAAAGTCAAGAAATTGAGAATAGATTACCTTCTCAGTGATCTTTGAGAGAAAGCAGAGGATGGAACCTGAACGATATCTTGAAAACCTGACTGGATGGGTGTGGCCCAAGGACTGGGTTGAGAAGCCCTGCTCTAGAGAAAGTAACTAGCGGGTTGTTTCCATTGCTGAAGTCTGCTAGTCCTATTCCTACCAATAGCATCCCAGTGTATTTCAGAAATCAACGGCATTTATACAAGACTGAACTGAACAGATTTATTAAGATGTGGGGTAAAGCATAGGTAGTTGCACTTGTGCTTCTTTAATCTACCTATGTGATACCTGAACCATTGGCCTCTGACAACTTGGCACTATACCTAAAACTTGGAGTGGACTATACGCAGAGCTGAATTTTTTTTAAATTTGCATTTCAAATAATACAGCAAGACAATATCTTGATAAGAAATTAATAACAATTCATAAAAATACAACATTAGAATAATTGAAAATAAGAAAAATATATCTTTAACTCAATCCACAATGGGGGTGGGGGGCAAGATATAGTAAATCCATAGGAAGATGGATACAAAAATAGGAGAAATAATAAAGAAGAAACTAAAGAGTAAGAAACCTTCCTCCTTCTGCACATAATAGACCCACAGCGGCCCTAGCAAACTGGGGGTCAAGTGAGAGTAACACCCTTGTCTTCCAAGAAGAATCTTAATTGAGCAGGTTCAAAGAAGGTATACTTAACATTCTGGTAACCACAAAACATTTATTAAGAAATCTAAGTTGGAAGGAAGCTTCTAATGAAGTTACTGCAGAACATAATTCCAAAAATTTCTTTTGTCTTGCTTGCGTCCACTTGGACACGTCAGAAAAGACCTGTTCCTTTCCTCCCATAAATGAAGTAAGCCTCCAAGTCATGCAGTTTCTATAAATGAAGTAAGCCTCCAAGTCTTGCAGTTTAATGGCAGAAGTAGCAGATATTGAAACAAAAGAGGAGCAAACCTAGCGAAGGCTCTCTAAGGCCATCCACAAAGTGTCCAGCGTCACCACATCCAGCTTTGCCAGTGGTTTCAGCAGAGGAGCAGCAGCCGAAGCCCGTGATGATAGTGCTCCAGCGACGGTCTCCACTTGCATTGCTGGTATCTGCACCATGCTCACCCCTGATAGCAGTGCCAAAGGCTTACTTGCATTGCAGTTGGTTTCATTCCTCCATTGTGCCCTTACTTCATCGGCCTTGCAACACCAAAATCACTGGCGTCCCCAATTCTCAGGGTGGGCAGGCTTGAGCGGCGGTTCCAGGAATCGGGGTGTGTGTGTGTGTAATTCTGTCCCTTAGCCCCCCAGGGAGGGAAAACACAGATAAGAAAGAGAACAGACTCAGTTAGGCGCAGCCAGTAAATTACCTTTATTAGTATCTCACAGAGCCAAAAATACAAAAAATAGTTCTCTCTCTTGGAGCAGGTTGTCAGTCAGCAATGCGTATCCTGAAAGACAAGGGACTACTCTCCTCACACCTCTCAGACATTACATATATACTTTTACAAGTTCTGCTTTCCCAGAAATCATGTGACTTTTCCCAAACTAGAATCAGAAAGTAGCCTCTTCCATATATGGGTATATCAGTCTCTCCAGATGTTGTGTGCACATGCACACTTGGTGGCCATCGGCTAATTACTTATGAGTTCTGCGTGAACAACCAGAACAATACCCTTGTGTCCTCTCTCTGTCTATCTCCCCAAAAGAAACATTCTGGACATGTTCGACTCACACTGTGTCCTCAGCCTGTCGCCTAGCAACTTACAAGGTTACATCCACCCTATATGAAAAACATACTCAGCTAAAAATAAATGTTATAAAGTGTCAGTTCTCAGCTCCTGAGAATGCAATGATTGTTACACAAGATGCTGAGTTAGTAGGCTAACATGTGAGAACCAACCTGACAGTATAGGCTTTAGGCCTAGCCCTTAGTAACAGGCCAAGCATAGGAAGGCATATACAGGGATCAAGAGTCCGGCTGAGCTCAGTGAAATCTCACTGTCCAAGATGGGGCTGTTCCCTGCCCCAGCATCAGAAGCGCCCAGCGAAGAGGGAACCGCGAAGGTGGTGATAGCGGTATGTCACAT
Organism: Microcaecilia unicolor; assembly: GCF_901765095.1. Taxonomy (NCBI): domain Eukaryota; kingdom Metazoa; phylum Chordata; class Amphibia; order Gymnophiona; family Siphonopidae; genus Microcaecilia; species Microcaecilia unicolor. Next base: position 180,203,798 of record NC_044036.1, read on the forward strand.
AGTTGAAGGAGCTGGAGGTGAAGGAGGAACTCCCCGCAGCTTCCCCCTGCATTTGGGCATGTAAAGGAAGAAATTTCACTGCAAACTTCAGTTAATAAAGCCAAACATGGGAGCATGTAAAACTAGCATCTTGCTCCAACGCCATCTTGTCCGCAGAGCTGAATTAATAGGAAGCACAAACATATCCTGGTCAGGACTCCTGGACAGGATATAAATAAATACAATATCAAGAACATAAGATTCTCTTGTTCTTTATATTCGGATCTCATCTTTTCACTACCTCATATTCCCCTGTACGGTAAGTTCTCTGTACACTCCAATTTTGTAGTCTTGTCTCTTTCATTCTTGTCCTCCCCCCCCCCCCCCCCCCCCCCCCCCCGCTTACATCAGTTTGTCTCTTCCTCTTTTCTGTTTTTTTTTTTTTTAAATCATTTGTAAACTGCTTTGAAGCCTATGGCAGGCCCTCTGTGATATATCCAGCCTGTGGAATAAATAAATAAATTAATTATTTAAACCAAATAAACATAATAGGCAGGGCTACTTAGGTACAGCAACATAAACTCTGTGACAGTGAATCTTGAATAATAATCATACCATTTTTATTATTTGTTCTTCTCTCTTCCCTCTTTCGTTTCCCCCCTTTTCCTCCCCTTTTACCCTCTCCGCACCACCCTCCCACCAACCCCTACCTCCCCATAGATGGCCCTTCTGTAAGATTCATTCATCCCACCACCTCTTCGGTGTGCCGCTTACATGCTTCCTCCCTCAATTGCCACATTTTCTCCCCTCCCCCCCCCACACACCCTGACTCATACGCCCTATATTCCAACTCATCCCATACTCTCCCATACACCGTTCTAGCCCATCTCTTGTTCTTAAAATTATTCAGCAAGCATGTGTCTTAAACAAGTGAGAATAGTATAATCAATGAGAAGACTCTACAGGATAAAATGGAGTGGAGCAGTAGCCCAATGGTTAGTGCAGTGGCCTGAGAACCAGGGAAACTGTGTTTGATTCTCACTGCAGTTCCTTGTGACTCTGGACAAGTCACTTACACTCAGATGATCAAAACCCCACGCTGTTCCAAACAGTGCTGCAAAAATAGTGCTGGAACAGCATGGGGCGTAATTAGACCTATGATCAGAGATAATTGCATGCAAATTTAAGCATGCAGTTATCTCTGATCATGGGGTAGAAATGCGTGAGAATTGTGCCTGAGCATGTGCTCAGCACAATCCTCCCGCACTTGTTTGACAGGTTTGGGCTGTCAAAAGCCCAAACCTGTCAAACACAGGGGCTGGAGGTCCATGGGACCACCAGGCCCCAACTACCCGTTCCTCGAGCAACGGGAGCCGGAGGTCCCCCGACGATCCCCTCCCCCAGGTTCAGGGAGGGCTGGAGATCCGGTGGGTCTCCGTTCCCCCCCCCTAACTCCCCTCAACTAACAGTCCCTGGTAGCCTAGTGGGTGACCTACCACCCCCCCCCCCCCCAGCAACAGGGGGGCTGGTGGTCCGCTGGACCGCCAGTCCACCCCGATGATCCCCCCTCCAGGTTCAGGGTGGGCTGGAGATCCGGTGGGTCTCCAGCCCCCCTAACCTCCCAGCAAAGGGTCCCTGGCGGTCCAGTGATCAGTCCGCCCCCCTCCCTCCCTACCCACCTCCCTACCTTGTGGATTGGAGGAGGGAGGTAGCCTGTTTTCCTCTTCCTTCGACTCCGCAAAATGATGACGCCCAGCCCTGTCCAGTGTATCCTGGGATGTGCTGGGCGGGGCTACATACCATATAAGGGAGAAACTACCTCCCTCCTCCCTCCCACAAAGTAGGGAGGAGGGCGGATTGATCATTGGACCACTAGGGACCCTTTGCTGGGGGTTAGGGGGGCTGGAGACCCACTGAATCTCCAGCCCTCCCTGAACCTGGGGTGGGATCGTCAGTCCAGCGGACCTCCAGCCCCCCTGCCTCTGGGGGAGGGGGGGTTGGTCGCCCACTAGGCCACCAGGGACTGTTTGTTCAGTGTTGAGGGGAGTTAGGGGGGGGGGGGGATCGTCGGGGACCTCCAGCCCCACGGACCTCCAGCCCCCTGACACTTGGGGGGGGGGTCCAAGTTTGCTTTGTTGGGGGGAATGGGGGCCTGCCAGCATGCAAAGGCATTCTGGACAGGGCTCACCATTCCTCCCTTCCTCCCCATTCCACCATTCCTGGTCGCTGATCATTGGGGATGAATATGTTTAGCCCTGTTTTGCATGCATTTGCATGCTAGTTGCGTTCAGAGCCCTCGAGCGCGTTGTTTCACGCACTTGAGGGCTCTGATCATGGGGCGGTAGCAAACGCCGGCGCTAGTATGGCACTAACAGCCTCTAGTGCCGGCGTTTGCTTCTGATCATCCCCCTGTTAACCCTGTATTGCCCCAGGTACAAAATAAAGTACCTGTATATAATATGTAGACCACTTTGATTGTAACCACAGAAAAGTAGTATATCAAATTCACTCCCCCCTTTAAACAAACATTGAGGAGGGAATTTTAAAATCTTTTTTGAGGCTTTCCTTTGAAAATTCAAGGGCCAAGGTTTCCCTGAATACATTCATATTCATTGACTTTGGAGATGTAGAATCAATGCTGTAAAATATGTACACAGATTTTAAAATGAAATCCCCATACATTACTTTCCAGCATAGGCGCCAACTTCGTGGGTGCTGTGGGTGCTCGAGCACCCCCAATATTTCACCCATCGGAAGTTCGTTCCATCCCTCCCTCCGAGTTCCAGGAACTGGAAGGGGGCGGACCCTGGAACTCAGAGGGAGGGAGGGACCGTGGAACTCAGAAGGAGGGGGGAGGGAAAGGAGAGAAAGAGGGGAGGGGAGGGACCTGGAACTCGAAGGAAGGGAGAGAGTGGGCCTGGAATTTGGAAGTAGGACGAGGGGGAGAGGGAAACGCACCACCTGTAAAAAAAAAAAAAAAAATTTCAGCACCCCCAATCATTTTGAAAAGTTGGCTGCTATGCTTTCCAGTTCCTTTGTGGGACGAGTAAAAGTATCCATGGTGTTTCACAAGACAGGCAGTTTCACCTGGAGAGATGAAAAATAATTTTAGCCATCTTATTTTAAACTAAGGTAATTTTCTGGCTTTTATAACAAGTGTCCTGCATGAGGTCTTTATTACAAGGTGGATTTTTAAAAAATATATTCTTTTTATGTATTGCTAGTTAAATTGCTGGATTATTTTTGTAGCTTTTTATAGGGGGCAGGGGTTCTTTTAATAGGAACTGGGGGAGTTTTCTTTTTCTCTTGCATTTAATCCTAGATATTCAAAGAAGGAGGAAGGCAATTAATGCTGTTTAAGACCCTGCACTCTTAACATATTAGTTCCTTTCCTCCCTATCCCAGTTCCCACCCAGCCCACTGTTCATTCTTGCTGAACAGGTAGCAGGTTGCATTAATTTGAGTTTATCTTGGAAAAGAGAATACTTAAGTACACTACAAAGGGCTTTGATTAAATTTTTTGAAATAATTCTACAAAGGGAACATACAGAAGCTTAGCCAAGATTGGGTGGCAAAGCCGGTGGGGGGAGGCGGGGCTGGTGGTTGGGAGGCGGGGCTAGTGCTGGGCAAAACTTCTACGGTCTGTGCTCTGAAAATGGCAGATACAAATCATGGTAAGGTATACACAAAAAGTAGCACATATGAGTTTATCTTGTTGGGCAGACTGAATGGACTGTGCAGGTCTTTTTCTGCCGTCACCTACTATGTTACTAGCATATACCTTAGATACATAAACATATTTTGTAGTCTGAAGGGATGAGATAAACTGGTACCTACCCAATAACAGGTAAATATGAAAGCAGGACTTCAGCCAGGGAATCAAAACAGAGATGATATATTTCACATAACAGAGACTTGCTGCCTTTTTTTTTTTTTTTTTTACTTACAGGACAGCTAAGGAAAAGTTAGGGAATTTGGTATTTCTCCAAGGACAAGCAGGCTGCTCGTTCTCACATGTGGGTCGGCATCCACAGCGGCCCAGGAACGGAGATTTTTCCAGCAAAAATCCATAGAGCTTTGCGACAGCTTCCGGAGCGCGGGGCACTCGCACCGCGCATGCGCGGCTATCTTCTCGCCCGTGCGCGTCCGTTCCCGCCTCAGTTTTTTTTTCTGTGGAGGAGAGTAACTGCGTGTCGGTCTCTCTCCCTCAGGCCCAGAGAAAGACTTTGGCGTTCGTGCTGTTTATTCGCGCTTTTCTTTTGTTTTAAGTTGCCTCTTTGTCTTTTCCAGTTAAAAAAAAAAGAAATCCTTATATTCTATTATTATCCCTTTTTAAGTTTTCTTTCGCTTTCGTAATGGCCTTTTTAGGCTGCGCGTATGCAGTTCTCATTTTTGTGCCCCTCTGTTGGCACAATCGAGCCTTTTGACTTCGCCGCCGCGATTTTTCTGCTCATGTCATCGAAACCTCCCAGCGGCCTCAAAAAGTGTGCTCGGTGCCAGCGGTCGATCTTGGGTACTGACCCGCACGCGTGGTGCATCCAGTGCCTTGGGCCTGACCGTTGCCCAGATGCTTGTAAGTTCTGTCTGAGCTTGAAAAAGCGGACACAGGCGTCGAGACGAGCTCTTCGGGACCATCTTTTCGGAGCTTCGACTGATTCCTCGGCGTCGACATCGGTACCCTGGTCGGCGGTGTCGATATCGGCACCGGGGATGGCATCGACATTGGGAGCGCAGGTAATGGCTGTCTGGACAACACCACTGCTGGGAGTAGTGAGCCGTCGAGTGGGTCTCCACCTGTCTCGAAGACTCCTGCTGTGCAGGCCCACCGGGACCGACTGCTGTCAGACCCGACCCTGAGGAGGCGTGTGGATTCCATGTCCTCCTCGTCGGTACCGAGAAGTACCAGTGACGTGCTTCGAGTGAAGGCGAAGAAGCATCGTCATCGGTCTCCTTCGAGGCACGGTACCGGGAGCTCTGGGGCGTCAAGAGATTCAGCACCCGAGAAGCATCGACGCCGGGAGGAGCGCTCACCCTCCATACAAGAGGTGTCGTGCGTCGATCTTCGGACAGCCTGGTACCACCTCCCAGGCCTCCACAGATTCTGATGCCGACTTCTGCACTGACCTCACAGCCTTTCCTGGCAGAGATTCTGGATGAGCACATCCGAGCCATTCTTCCAGAGCTTCTGGAAGGGCTGCTGCGTCAGTCTGTTTCGGCACCGGGGGTGCTTGCGCCCTCGGTACCGTTGATGGAAGCGGCAGCTGGCTCCAGGCCTGTGGTGAGGTCCCCGACGCCAGTGCTGCTTGCGGCATCGACCTCGGCTGTCACCCAGGTCGACTCCCCGTCGACATCGCTGGAGGGAGCTTCATCGCTGCCGGCACGGGAGTCAACTTCTCGACATCGCCATCGAGGATGTGGTTCCTCGGCGTCAAGATGGGCCCGGTTTCGGACTGCAGTCAGAGAACTCTTGTCCGACACTGAGGAGGATGTCTCATGGGAGGAAGAGGAGGATCCCAGATATTTCTCTTCTGAGGAGTCCGATGGTCTTCCCTCTGATCCTACTCCTTCACCAGAAAGAAAGCTTTCTCCCCCAGAGAGTCTTTCTTTCTCTTCATTTGTCTGGGAAATGTCTATGGGCATTCCCTTCCCTGTGGTAACTGTGGATGAGCCCAGGACTGAGATGCTCGAGGTCCTTGACTATCCTTCGCCACCTAAGGAGTCATCCACTGTCAATCTGCATAATGTCCTTAAGGAGACATTGCTAAGGAACTGGATGAAACCACTATCTAATCCCACCGTTCCCAAGAAAGCTGAGTCTCAGTATCGGATTCACGGAGAACCTGAGTTGATGAAGTCTCACGACTCTATGGTTGTGGATTCCGCTCTCAAGAGAGCCAGGAGTTCTAGAGACTTTGCCTCGTGCCCCCGGGACGGGAATCTAGAACCATGGACTCTTTTGGGAGGAAGGCCTAACAGTCCTCCATGCTCGTGTCCAAGACTCAATCATACCAGCTCTGCACGAGCATCCACATGCGGAACAATGTGAAGCGACTGGCGGACTTGGTGGACAAGCTCCCTGTGGAGCACGCCAGGCCTTTTCAGGAGGTTGTCAGGCAGCTGAAGGCGTGTCGTAAATTCCTGTCCCGGGGTGCTTATGACTCTTTTGATGTTGCATCCAGAGCCGCTGCTTAGGGTATAGTGATGCGCAGACTCTCATGGCTGCGTGCCTCTGACCTGAACAATCAACTCCAGCAGTGGCTTGCAGATGCCCCTTGCCGGGGGGGGGATAATATTTTTGGCGAGAAAGTCGAGCAGCTCCACCAGCGGGAAACCGCCCTCGACAACCTCTCCCACCGGGCGCCTTCAGCATCTACCTCATCAGGTAGACATTTTTTCAGGGGGAGGAGGAATGCTCCCTATGCTTATAATAAGCGTAAATACAATCCACCTTCCCGACAGCCTTCTCAGGCTCAGCCCCAGCGTGCTCGTTGATGTCAACAGCATGTGCCAAAGCAGGCCCCTGTGGCTCCCCAGCAAAAGAAGGGATGGGCTTTTGACTGGCTCCAGTTGAGCTTAGCTGCCGGACGATCTACTGGTCGGGGGGAGCTTACAAATTTTTCACCAAAGGTGGCCTCTCATAACCTCCGATTGGTGAGTTCTTCAAATAGTCCGGTTAGGATACTCCCTCAATTTGATCTCCACACCTCCAAATTGCCCACTGGGAGCTCAGTCCTTCAGCTTCCAGCACAGGCAGGTACTTGCAGAAGAACTCTCCACCCTTCTCAGCGCCAATGTGGTCGAGCCTGTTCACCAGGGCAAGAAGGGCTGGGATTCTATTCCAGGTACTTCCTTGTGCAAAAGAAAACAGGAGGGATGCGTTCCATCCTATGCCTAAGGTCCCTGAACAAATATCTGGTCCGAGAAAAGTTCAGCATGGTTTCCCTGGGCAAACTTCTTCCCATGAGTCAGAAAAATGATTGGCTATGCTCTCTGGACTTAAAGGATGCTTATACACACATCCCGATACTTCCAGCTCACAGGAAGTATCTTCGATTCCGTCTGGGAACACAACACTTCCAGTATTGTGTGCTGCCCTTTGGGCTTGCGTCTGTGCCCAGGGTCTTTACAAAATACCTTGCGGTAGTTGCAGCATTGCTACGCAGACTGTGAGTGCATGTGTTCCCTTATCTTAACGATTGGCTGGTGAAGAACACCTCAGAGGCAGGAGCTCTAAAGTCCATGCAGATGACTATTCAACTGCTGGAGCTGCTCGGGTTTGTTATAAATTACCTCAAGTCCCATCTTCTTCCTGCTCAGAAATTGCTCGTGCCTATCTTCCCGAGGCGAGGGCAGACAATCTTCTGTCCCTCATTTCCTTGGCCCGGGTGTCTCAGCAGATTGCGGCTCGGCAGATGTTGAGACTTCTGGGCCATATGGCCTCCACAGTTCATGTGACGCCCATGGCCCGCCTTCACATGAGATTTGCTCAATGGACCCTAATTTCCCAGTGGTATCAAACTGCAGGGAATCTAGAAGATATAATCCAACTGTCCACGGATTTTCACAATTCCCTTCAGTGGTGGACAATTCGATCCAATTTGACTTTGGGACGTCCCTTTCAAATTCCTCAGTCACATAAAGTGCTGACAATGGATGCATCCCTCCTGGGGTGGGGAGCTCATGTAGATGGGCTCCACACTTGAGGAGTTTGGTCCCTCCAGGAAACAGGTCTTCAGATCAATCCCCTGGAGTTGCGAGCGGTCTGGAACACTCTAAAGGCTTTCAGACATCGGCTGTCCAATCACATTATCTAAATTCAGACAGACAATCAGGTTGCCATGTACTACATCAACAAGCAGGGGGGCACCAGATCTCGCCCCCTGTGTCGGGAAGCTGTCCAGATGTGGCTTTGGGCTCGCTGTCACGGCATGTTTCTCCAAGCCACGTATCTGGCAGGTGTAAACAACAGTCTGGCCGAGAGGTTGAGCAGGATCATGCAACCTCACGAGTGGTCGCTCAACTTGCGTATAGTGCGCAAGATCTTCTAAGCGTGGGGCACCCCCTTGGTGGATCTTTTCGCCACTCAGATCATTCACAAGGTCCCTCAGTTCTGTTCCAGACTTCAGGCCCACGACAGACTAGCGTCAGATGCCTTTCTCCTTCACTGGGGGAAAGGCCTTCTATATGCATATCCTCCCATACCTCTGGTGGGGAAGACTTTGCTGAAACTCAAGCAAGATTGCGGAACCATGATTCTCATTGCTGCCTTTTGGCCGCGTCAGATTTGGTTCCCTCTTCTTCTGGAGTTGTCCTTCGAAGAACCGTGGAGATTGGAGTGTTTTCCAACCCTCATCACTCAGAACCAAGGGGCACTTCTGCATCCCAACCTCCAGTCTCTGGCTGTCAAGGCCTGGAGGTTGAGAGCGTAGATTTCGCTTCCTTGGGTCTTTCTGAGGATGTCTCCCGAGTCTTGCTTGCTTCCAGGAAAGATTCCACGAAGAGGTGTTACTCTTTCAAATGGAGGAGGTTTTACATCTGGTGTGACAGCAAGGCCCTAGATCCTCACTCTTGTCCTACACAGACCCTGCTTGAATACCTTCTACACTTATCAGAGTCTGGTCTCAAGACTAACTCCGTAAGAGTTCATCTTAGTGCAATTAGTGCTTTTCATTATCGTGTAGAGGGTAAGCCTATCTCTGGACAGCCTTTAGGTGTTCACTTCATGAGAGGTTTGCTTTTGTCAAAGCCCCCTGTTAAACCTCCACCGGTGTCATGGGATCTCAATGTCGTTCTCACCCAGCTGATGAAAGCTCCTTTTGAGCCACTGAATTCCTGCCATCTGAAGTATTTGACCTGGAAGGTCATTTTCTTGGTGGCTGTTACTTCAGCTCGTAGAGTCAGTGAGCTTCAAGCCTTGGTAATGCATACTCCTTACCTCTAGTTTCATCACAACAGAGTAGTCCTCCGCACTCACCCTAAGTTCTTGCCGAATGTGGTGTTGGAGTTCCATCTGAACCAGTCAGTTGTCTTGCCAACATTCTTTCCCCATCCTCATACCCGCCCTGCTGAACGTCAGTTGCATACATTGGATTGCAAGAGAGCATTGGCCTTCTATGTGGAGCGGACAAGCCCCTTTAGACAGTCCGCCCAAATGTTTGTTTCTTTTGATCCCAACAGAAGGAGAGTCGCTGTTGGGAAACGCACCATTTCCAATTGGCTAGTAGATTGCATTTCTTTCACTTATGCCCAAGCTGGGCTGAGTCTTGAGGGTCATGTCACAGCTCATAGTGTTAGAGCCATGGCAGCGTCGGTGGCTCACTTGAAGTCAGCCACTATTGAAGAGATTTGCAAGGCTGCGACGAGGTCATCAGTCCACACATTCACATCTCATTACTGCCTTCAGTAGGATTCCCGATGCGACAGTCGGTTTGGGCAGTCGGTGCTGCAGAATCTGTTTGGGGTTTAGAATCCAACTCCACCCCCCTAGGCCCATTCTTGTTCTGTTTCAGGCTGCACTCTCAGATGTTTCTTCGTAGGTCAATCTTTGTTATGTCCTCGCCGTTGCGAGGCCCAATTTACCTTCTTTTGTTGTTTTGAGTGAGACTGGGGGCTAGGGATACCCCACATGTGAGAACAAGCAGCCTGCTTGTCCTCGGAAAAAGCGAAGATACTTACCTGTAGCAGGTATTCTCCGAGGACAGCAGGCTGATTGTTCTCACCAACCCGCCCACCTCCCCTTTTGGAGTTGTTGTTGTTCTTTATTTGCTTTTTGATATAACTGAGGCGGGAACGGACACGCACGGGCGGGAAGATGGCCGTGCATGTGCGGAGCGAGTGCCCCGTGCTCCGGAAGCTGTCGTAAAGCTCTATGGATTTTTTCTGGAAAAATCTCCGTTCCTGGGCCACCATGGACGCCGAGCCACATGTGAGAACAATCAGCCTGCTGTCCTCGGAGAATTCCTGCTACAGATAAGTATCTTCGCTATCTCTGTGCTTGCACTATCCATTTACTTTAGGCCTGCATGTTTGGCAACCAGATTTTTGGATGTTTTTTGCAAAACTTGTATGAAAAACAGTGTGCCCTGTGCAGGAAATGCAGAGCAGATGCTGGTATCTCCCCTGCATTTACTGTACCTTTGCTGTTACCGTGTTTTTCTGTTTATGTGCAGTAAGTACAAATCCTACTGCAGTTTGGTACAAATGTAACAAAAAAATAAAAATAAATAAAAGAGCTCTATAGTCAAACTGCAGTAGGATTTGTAGTTACTGCACATAAACAGCAAAACATGATAAGAGCAAAGGTACAGTAAATGCAGGGAAGATACCAGCATCTGCTCTGTATTTCCTGCACAGGGCAGAGTGATAGTGCACTGGCACCATGTTACATGCGGTGGCAGATAGCATGGGTGTCGCTGCACTTTCTGCCACTGCATGTAATGAGGTGTGGCCCCACTGAAAAATAATTAAAAGGAAAGAACTGCCATAGCAACATACCCTCTCCTAACATCTGTCCCCTGCTCAGATCCCCCTAGATTTTAGAATCCTATGCCTTGATTCCCCCCCCCCCCCCCTCACAATCCAGTCCCTCCAAGAGTTGAGAATCCCATATTTTGATCTTCCTCCTGATCTGCTCCCATTTAACTTCCCAAACCCCACTCCTTAAAGAGTCCAAGATTTTGTCATATTTTTTAAATTTCTCCATTCATTTTCACCCACATGTCATAAGTTGGGCCTTGTTGATTCCTCCAGGTTCTTGCAAATGTCATTTTGGCAACTAAAAGCAAGGTAGATATCAAATGGTCTTTAATTTCATTTTCTGGGATCCCAGGAAAAATACTTAATAAACAAATCTTTGAATCTAAGGGCCCCTATTTTCTTTTCCAACATTGAATTTGCTCCCAAACTGCCTGCCAAAATGATTCTCTTCACGCATTCCCACCACAGATGTTCATATGTACCCCATTGTCCATGGTGCCTCCACCAAGATATGTCCCCTGTGTTAGTAGCAGGACCTTTTTGTATTTTATCAGGGTAGCAATTAGTCTGTGCAAAGATAAGTGGAACAATTATAGAGGAGAGCTAACTGAACTGTTAGTTGCTTTGTGAATGTCAAATGACGAATGAAACAAAGAAATTTAAAAAATGTACAAAAAGTAAAAAAATAAATTAATAAAAAAATAAAATAAAAAAAGCAAGAAGGGCATTCAAATCTATACTCGAGGCACGAGGAGGCTGTAGAGGTCAATGATTATCCATAATCACAAAAAAGGGATTGATATATTTGAGATATGCTATTCAGCAACAGATCCCAGTGATTTATGAGACTATCTATCCTCATGTTAAGATAAAGACATTTGTATACAAGAGTTTAAGTAGAAACAGTGTATTGTTATAAGTCTACTTTGTTTGATGTTTATTCCAAGTTGGACATCCTTTCTAAAATGCCTGGACATCCTTTCTAAAATGCCATTCAAAATCAACTACTAACAATCCCTTCCTGATCTTTATCAGTGGAATGCCTTAAAATAATGATTAAACAACATTTAATCTCTAACAATTGACAGAATTCCATATAGTGTAATTTGTCCCTAGTCTGCCCTGGTAGATTATTCCAGAAAGTTGACGCCATTCCATCAAAAGATGTGCCAATTTGTCTTTTGGTCCTAGAAGGCACATACCTGGGCATTTTATTCTTCAAGTATCCTAGCCCCAAATCATGTACAGCTTGACTCACGAAACATAGCAGTTTAAATTTTATTCTTGCCTCCACTGGCAGCCAATGTAATGGCCAGAGTAGTGGAAAAATCTTGTCTTTAAGATAACTTCTTGTCACCATTCTTGCCGTGAAATTTTGTACTTGCTGCAGCTGAGTCAACAACCTTTGAAGGAAGCCAACATAAATCATACTACAATGATCTAAATTGCTTGTCACAAACTCCTGAATGAATGTAAAATAGCGGAGGGCCAGGTAAGAATGCAGCCGTCAAACCAACCACAACTTCCACCATGATATTTTTGCTACCGAAAGAACGTGTGGTTCCAGTGTTACTGCAGAGTCCATGATTGCATCTGACATGTAACCACCGCATCGTGGCCATTTAAATTTAAGACCAAAAGGCTAGCAGGAATAATCTTTGTCCTTGCTCATAAGATCTTGAGGAGGAGTAGCCTTGTGGTTAGTGCAACGGACTTTGATCCTGGGGAACAGGGCTTGATTCCCACTGCAACTCCCTGTGACTCTGGGCAAGACATTTAACCCTCAATTACCCCAAGTACAAATAAGTACCTGTATATACTATGTAAACTGCTTTAAATGTAGTTGCATATTAAGTTCCTTTTCCTTTCTGCATTCAGTTGGTCTATTCTAATGTAGACATTTTTTCAAGGATTGCAGATTCTGATTTAATTAGATATTGAGTGGATATTCTATCATACCATCGATGTATCTGAATTGTATTGTTAAAAACCTTTCTGACAAATTGTATATAGATAGGAATATATGAAAAGCCATCATGCCCAGCGTCTGATTATCTCCTGCTGAATATCTGCAGTTAGATGCTTAAATTCTGTTTAACTGTCCAGGAGCCATTCCTGGGGGTTTATGTTTAAATCTTTTTTATTCAAAGCGTTAAGAGATAGTAAACATATGGGGTCTTTTACAAAGTGGGCTTACCGTCTTACTGAATGCTAAATTGAGATTACCGCTGGCCCAACGCAGTTCCACCCTGAGCGTGTGCCATTTCCAGGGGAAAAAGAAAACACCCAGAGTTGGCTTGTGCGGTGGTAACCCGGCGATAATCGAGCATTACTGCACTAACTACTAGGCTACTCCTCCACTTCCACATATTGCTTAATACACATATACCACAGATCAACAGAAGAACCATGTTCATAAGGAGATATGCAAAATAGAGCATCAACATTTTAGAAGGCTGCAATTTTACTTCTATAACAATTATCCCTCCTAATAACCCACCACCCCTTTTTTTTCATGGTTGGCTACAGGGGATAAATTCCAAATTTCAGTTTGATTTAATTGTTCAGAAGACAACTACGTGCTAAGGGAGTAGAGTGGTCCTAAAGTGTTCCCACGTTTGTTGAAATAAGACACCAAGGCAATATTCTATACTATAATACTAAGGGTTTTCTATCCCACCAAATCCCAATATTACAGGTTCAAAGCCGGTTTACAACAATCTTGTACAACTAGCTTCTTCATTCGCATTTGAACAATCATGTGTGAGACTGCCAGGCTCATTAAATTGGTGCAATAGGCAGGAGCCAAGCCATCAAAATAGTTTTTGTGGCCAACAATATAGCTTTTTTTTAGAAATCTACTCATTCTTGGAGGCATCGGGATCTCCAAAAAGTAATGTCCAAAGAGAAGCAGGGGGTGCAAGACTAGAGGTTAAAAATAGTAGCAAGTAACTGACACCAAAACCATTGAGCAATGCCAAAATGTGGCCCAGTGTAGCATCTTAAGGCTGGCACTTAGGGCATGCACTGGAGCGAGTGAAACCCGCCTGACATGCACATTGAGGGGGCATGCATAAACGTAGAGCAAATTTACAGAGTATTTCTCAGTTGTACACATGATCTTTTTTTTTTTTGGATGGATTTTACAAATGCTGGTATTTTGACTTGCAATTCCCTGTTTCAAGAAGAGGAGAGTCTGGAGTAGTCTTAATGTGCGGCGTTCAGTTTGTTAAGACAAACGTTCGCATCTCCAACTGAATTAAATGTAGTCCATTTGTCATCAAAAAATACTTTCAGCATGGTGAGAAATAAAAGCATGAAACAAGTTTTTCTTTCAAATAACAAAGCAGAGATTGGATTAAAACATTTGTGAAGCTTTTGAAGTGCTTGCGAATAATCTTGAAAGATTTTAACTGGGACCCCATCTTTCTGAAGAGAGTCCATTTTAAGCATGTAGCCCTTCAGAATCTCCATTTGTGTATAATTGTGGATCTTGGCCACTACTACTCTGGGGCATTAGTGGCCTTCCTAGTGACCATCCATGCAGTGTGTGCGTTCTACACAGAACGGCCCTGTTCCCTCTGGTAGATGGAATTCCGCGATCAGCCGGCGCTGTAACAGAAAAGGCAATTTTTGTTCAGGCAGATGTTCTGGGATGATATGCAGATTACCCCTGAAAGATCCATCAAGTTTAGCTGTGTAGTCCCGAGGTTGAGTTTGTATGGTAACCAGTTTGGCGCACGCTGAGTTAGTAATCCACAGAAGACACTCTGTGTTCTAGTTCCCCAGTTCTGCACATGGTCTCCGCAAGTAAAGATTCCAAATGGGATATCTGTCCTGACAACTTTTCCATTCGGGGTTCCAATGCATGGCCCACTTCAGTTATTCAAGTTGAGCATCAGTAAACATAGGTGCCACAGGAGTTGGTGATTCCTCCATCTTGTTGTCCCCACTTTGCTGGTTGCCACATCATCCCCTAGATTTGATATATACCTGTCTATAAAGCATTGAGGGGCAGATTTTATTAGGTAGTTGGGGCATGTGTCCAATTTACAGTGGGTCTTGGCGAACCTGTTAATTGCTTGAATGCCGATTTCATCGGTAAGTAGAGCGAAGTTTGTCCAGATTTGGTCTGCTGGGTATTCACCGAGGGTTGGATCCAGACAGTCAATGAATTTTTCAATGTCAGTGGAGTTCTGTGGTAATGTGTTGCGTAGGTTTATTATTTTCTCATTGAAGTATTTAGCAAGTTTGTCTGAAGATGGGGTGTCTGTGTTATTTGTGGTAACCAATGTGGTATCTAGTAATTTGTTCACGAGTTGATATAGTTTGTTCGTGTCTTTGTAGTCTGGCCCTATTTTGGTTTTGTAGTAGGACCTTTTGTTTTGTCTTATTGCATATTTGTATTTTCTTTGCATTTGTTTCCATGCATTGAGTGTGTGTACATCTTTTATTTTTTTCCCATGCTGTTTCACGCCTCCTTGCTTGTGTTTTTAATTTTTACAGATAAATACTATCTGGTCCAGGCAATTTGTTGTTTTGAGCTTGCCAATTTATTACCACTTCTAAGACTTAGTAATATATTATATATTTGTTACATTTGTACCCCGTGCTTTCCCACTCATGGCAGGCTCAATGCGGCTTACATGGGGCATTGGAGGGTTAAGTGACTTGCCCAGAGTCACAAGGAGCTGCTGTTGTTGCTCCAAATCTTCATTATCAAAAAGGTCTCTGATGTGAATATTGTAATAGGATCAATTACAGCATACGGTGTCTCCTCGTGCACACTGTTTGAAGGGTCGGAAGATTAGGTAAGGGTAGGCACTCTGGAATTATTTAATTACTTATTATGGCCCTTTGATCATGTAAGTCTGCGTTCTAAGCTCCTGAATGATACACTGACAAGCAATGAAACAGGCCAATTATTATAAAAAATAAAAGCTGATTTATTTAAGTTTATTCATGTTTCAAGTTTATTCAGAATTTACTATTCCACCTATCAAAAGCATCTCTAGGCAAATAAATAAAACCAAAGATAAAATGGAGGTAGCTATAATGTAAGACTAGACTGCAAATACTAGGTAGCTCATAAAGAAATAGTACACAAAACTCTGATCGGCAGATGCGTCAGAGTAAACGCCCAGAAATTGGGCTACCTGCTTTTACCCAACAGCAATAATAGAACCAGTGTTTCTACTACTTGGGGAATCTCTTTTCCCACGATGTCGGCACAGGACACCAAATGAGCAGCTGGATTCAGAAGAGCTCTGGAGAGTCCCAGCAGTGCAGAAATGCAAAGAGGAATCCAGTGGAGTTCTATGAGCTGATAGGTAGTTGATGGTGACTGTTCAGATCTGATGAAGACACCAGATGACTTTTGGTCTCCACAAGTGCTTCTTTGATACAGTTCTGATAGAGTCCTTATCTCTGGAGATCATAAGAATGTCCGTTTTACGTCACTGAAGATGTAGTTCTTGGAACTCAGAAAAGTCCCCAGATCAAGGCTCTGCAGCATTTGGAGTAAGACAACCAGTGGTCTTTATCTTTGCATAAGCGGTTTAGGGCACAATGGTTGTGCAATAATGACATCAGCTAAGAAGGCCAGAAACAGTCTGCTAATGAGCAAAGTCAAGTTAAACTTCACTTTTGCATTGGGGCACTGTCTGAAACCCAACTTGCAGGAGTTTGTCAAGCCAATTTCTGTATTATAGCTACAGTATATAGGCATGGGGCTAGACCCCTACAATATGACCTCAGCATCCTCACTAAAGATCTAGACAAAGAAATAGTTTCTGCTATTACCTTATCCTACATGAGCACTCATTTTACCTCTTGATTGTCCAGCATTCTGGCTGACTCCCTCACAGTCTCTATGTTTCAGATGATCTTGAAAATGTTTTAAGGCTTAGTTCTTGCCTCTACAGCAAGTTATTTTCAAAGTCCCTTTCCATTTTCCAAATTGACTCTGCCCATCATTTGGCCTTGTTTTGATCTCTTGATGTGGGGAACATAATTTATTTGGACTTCCAAATTGACCTTTTTAAAAAAATGTCCACACCTTATGCAGAGTTTTGACACTGGCAACCATTCCTGTT
The DNA here is from genome assembly GCF_901765095.1 of Microcaecilia unicolor. Taxonomy (NCBI): domain Eukaryota; kingdom Metazoa; phylum Chordata; class Amphibia; order Gymnophiona; family Siphonopidae; genus Microcaecilia; species Microcaecilia unicolor. Next base: position 180,220,348 of record NC_044036.1, read on the forward strand.
TAGATTTTATATCAAAATAATTTCCATTAACAGTTGCTTATTTTTTAGTTTCCTTGATAACTGTTCTGCAGGCACTTATTCCATTTAGTAAGCTTTATATATATTGGTCATAGTTTATGCTTTGTCTTCAACGGAATTCAAACATGCGTGGGATAAACATAAAGGAATCCTGTTCAGAAGGAATGGATCCTCAGGAGCTTAGCCGAGATTGGGTGGCAGAGCCGGTGGTGGGAGGCAGGGCTGGTGGTTGGGAGGCGGGGATAGTGCTGAGCAGACTTATACTGTCTGTGCCAGAGCCGGTGGTGAGAGGCGGGACTGGTGGTTGGGAGGCGGCGATAGTGCTGGGCAGACTTATATGGTCTGTACCAGAGCTGGTGGTGGGAGGCGGGGCTGGTGGTTGGGAGGCGGGGATAGTGCTGGGCAGACTTATATGGTCTATGCCAGAGCCGGTGGTGGGAGGTGGGACTGGTGGTTGGGAGGCGGGGATAGTGCTGGGCAGACTTATACGATCTGTGCCCTGAAGAGGACAGGTACAAATCAAGGTAGGGTATACACAAAAAGTAGCACATATGAGTTTATCTTGTTGGGCAGACTGGATGGACCGTGCAGGTCTTTTTCTGCCGTCATCTACTATGTTACTATGTAATTGTGCTTAGACTCTAGTTGTGTGCAATAGTATTATGTACTTTTTGGTTTGTATTCATTCATTCACTTAGTTCCTTGATCACTGGCAGTGTTTTATATTTCTAACATACTCCTTGTCAGCTTTTTGCTTGCACAGAGCTTTTCTTGTTCATTGACACTATCTTGTGTTTACAGATGGCATTGGCTGGGTTGCCAGCATATATGGATATTAGCCGAGCTCATGAAATTGCCAATGAGGTGAGACGACTCCAAAAACAGCTAAAGGAGTCACAGCAATTGGCAATGCTGTATAATAACAGAGAGCGACTCTTTGGGATGCCAGTTACCAATGTAAGTACCCATGTTTCTGGTCTCTTAAAGTTTATCTTCTTAAAGCAGATAGGTACTAATATAACCAGACAGTATAACTTCAGCATGGCAGCAAACACTGCAAGTCACTTATCTTTTTCTGAAATTTAGTTTTATTGAATAAACATAGCCAATTTACCTACAGTTAGTAGAGTCTCAGAAGTTACTGCCCCGAGGCAAGAGACGTAGTTCTGAGAGCTGTAATGGAGGGTGAAGATGAAACTTTGAAGAGAAAGAATCTTTATGGCAGAGGTGGGAGAGCTGACAGATGAATGAAGGTGGTTGAGAGATGGGATGCTGAACGAGCAGAGCTAAAGAGATGAGTTCACTGCAGGGGAGCAAGAGGACATGTGCTGTCCGAGGCAAGATGGAGAACATCTGCCTCATCTCCATGAGACAGGGAGGTCAAAACAAGACACACATAAGCGCAGGGAGAGGGAGGTAAAGGGACCAATGGAGACAGAACCTGAGACCAGGTAGCAGAGGTGGTCCTAGAAGGCAGTCCTCGATTGGAGAGAAAGGTCATAACTAGCTCACCCATTAGGACAAAGATAGTAGATAGTAGAAATAATCAGGAAATGACAGTAGGTAAACAAAGGAATCAAGCTTGGCTGAAAAAGGGAGGTGGCCTTCGCAGGAAAATAGACCACTAGTCGCAAACGTTATACAAATAAGCATTGGTGGCTGCAGTACATTTGAGACATTTCACACAATGCCTTGCTCATATATCTTTGGAGGAAGTGCCTGCATCAGAAATGAGAATAATGGTAAAGGCATTAAACATATTTTAGGGCTACACTACAAAACTAGTGTAAAGACTGCCGGGAAGCAGAACAACCCAGCCTATTTCAGGTATAAAATAACAAGGAGAGGCTTTTGAGGTTGTCATGAAGACTCATCCTCTTGTGAGTATTGCCCAACAGGGAGGGTGTGTGTGTGAATATGTTTGTAGATACAAATGTCTGTATCTGTGTGTGTAGATCTGGATATGTGGATATAAATTATGACCCTTTTCAAAAATGCTATCAACAGATGCAGCACTGCCCCCCCCCCCCCTAATTCCAAGCCTATTAAATAACAGGGTATGGTCCACCAGATTGAAAGCCATGTTAAGCTCTAAAGAAAGCACTAAGACATGTTTTCCACTATCTACGTTATGGTGGATTTCTACTGCCGTAACAAAGTATCAGGGTCATTGGCATGAAGTCCCAAAGTTAGGTCAAATTTCAGCCGTACAATCAACATGTAATTTGAAATGTCTGATTTTATTGGTTTCAAATCATACGTGTACTCAGTGACAATATCTGTTTAGGTAGTGCTGCTGAATATCCATATGTAACTTGAAACATCTAGGTCAGGGGTTCTTAACTTTTTTTGGTTCCTACACCCCTTTAACTGATCAATGAAACCCTTGCAACCTCTTCATTTCCACTTGTCCACTAGTTACTACCAACAGCTACATATGTCGCTGTTAGCTGCTAACAGTGCTAACTTCTAACATTTTGCTAAAATTACAGTAGCACATAGTTATATTACCAATAACTGTCCTAATAACTGCCTTCACTCTGTCTAGGAAGTTTCAATAAATTGCCTCAGATTTAAAGACTCTTCTCTGCACCCTGTTTGACTTCTTCCTGCACCCTTTGGAAATGTGGGCACTACTAGTTAAGAATCCCTGATCTAAGTAAAATGTTTCAAGATAAGTTAGAAAGCTAGGTTGCCACACCTGGAAAGGCCCAGATCCTGCCTCTTTGGCAAACAGATAATTTGCTGTATAATAATTATGGGGATAATTTTATAAACTTTTTCCATGTATAAAATAGCCTGTCTAAAATTATCCCATGGGTTAAGTATATAAAAATGTGTAGATATTTTTAAGCACCAACTGTATGTTTAAAAAAATGTATATATTCAGCACCAATACACGTTTTTTCAGTTATACTGAATGCACATATTCGCTGCTAACTGCCGGCCAATACACATTTCCTAACTGCCAGCCACTAATATTTGACTGCTCTATGGATAGCCTAGATATTCTACTTTAGGACTAGTCTTCAGCAGGCTGAATATTGCTGCTGTATGGATAATACATAGGAAAATGTGGGATACAAATGCAACAAATAAATAAATAATATATTGTTCCCACCCTTTCTCCTCCCCAGCTCTGTACAGCTAGTGCTGGGGCAGTTAAAACAATTTTTGCCCCAACACTATCTGTATCAGGGCTGAATACTAGTGAATAGCAGATTTATATGTTTACTTGAGGCTAATAAACGTATGTATAAAGGGCATCCCAAATGGGATCACAAAATCTGTGTTTTTAGTTGCAACTTGTGAAGGACAAAGGAAAAAAAACATTATTGCCCCGCTTCTTTCGATGAGCCTGTGCTTTTTAACCTAATGATGACCCCCCCTAGCCAAGTCATTATTCAATCAAGACCTTAACCCGTTCATATATGCAGACAATGTCACAATATACATCCCATACAAACGTGATCTAATAGAAATCACTAAAGAAATCAAACTCAGCTTAAACATGATGAACTCATGGGCGAATGCATTTCAACTAAAACTTAACACAGAAAGAAACACATTGTCTCATCCTCTCATCCCAATAAAACACATATAAACCCACCAACATAATCACCCCCAGATTGCACCCTCCCTATATCAGCCAGCCTGAAAATTCTCTGAGTCACAATCGACCGAAACCTCACGCTAGAGAGCCAAGCGAAAGCTACAGCAAAGAAAATGTTCCACTCAATGTGGAAGCTCAAACGAGTGAAATCTTTTTTCCCCGAGGGAAATATTTCGCAACTTGGTTCAATCTATGATACTAAACCATCTTGACTACTACAATGGAATCTATGCGGGATGCAAAGAACAAACCATGAAGAAACTCCAAACTGCTCAAAACACAGCAGCCAGGCTCATTTTTGGAAAAACGAGATTTGAAAGCGCAAAACCTCTATGAGAAAAACTACACTGGCTCCCAATCAAAGAACGTATTGCGTTCAAAATCTGCACCCTGGTTCATAAAATCATCTATGGCGAAGCCCTGGGATACATGACAGACTTCATAGACCTACCAACCAGAAACACATCAAGATCATCACGAACATACCTAAATCTCCACCACCCAAGCTGCAAAGGACTCAAATACAAATCAATCTACTCATCCAGCTTCTCCTATATAAACACGCAACTATGGAACGCATTACCAAGCGCCGTGAAAACAACATATGACCACCTTAACGTCCGGAAACTACTAAAAACCAACCTGTTCAAAAAGGCATACCCTAATGATCCAACTTAAATGCCTTAACACTGCAACATAACATTAAGCCTGTGTGGGCTCCACAGAAGGCAGAACATGATGGCAGCATCTGCTTTGATGCTGTAGGAGGGCTGGGAGCAGCAACATGGATGAAAAGTAGTCCATTGGGTGTCATGTACTTTCTTTGGCTTCGATACTGAGATTGCAGCCACAGAAAGTTTGATAAGTATGGTGAAAGTCCTTTTGAAGTTTCCCCCATTGTGAACACATGAAGTATCTTATAATACAATGCACACTGATTGTATGATGTAAAGAAGAAAATGTTAGAATTATTGATAGTAGTAATAGTTTATAGTTTATTAAAAGACTTTCTATACCACCATTTATGGGTAGGTCAAAGTGGTGTACAGGCTAAAAAACAAGTTAAGAAAGGAACACCATTTGTAAAAAGGAAAGAGAGAAGGACAAAATACATCCATTCAATAAGTAAATTCAAACAGTATATAATATAATGTAATAATACTACAAAAAATAATTGGTATCTTTCCTAAGGACTTGATTGATAGAGGTTGCAATTCTCTCTTTCTATGCAGTATGATGTGTTAACCAAAATAACAAAGGAGTTTCAGCCATTCCGTGACCTCTGGACTACAGCATCTGACTGGTTGCGTTGGTATGATAGTTGGATGAATGACCCAATTACTCTTATTGATCCTGAACAAATAGAGAAGAATATAACAGAGTCCTACAAGATTATGCATAAGTGTGTGAAACAGTTCCGGGACTTCCCAGGTAAATGCTTTCTTTCATAGGAAACAATGAAAATTGTACTTAACAGGTTTAGCTACCTGATTTTAGGAGTTAGCTAGGCGAACCTTGGTTTTTCAAATTCCACTCTTCCTCATCCCTCCAGCAGCAGTTAAAGTTTGTCTGGGCAAATTGTTATACAAAATTTACCCAATTAAAGAGATGCAGTTCTAGGCTGTCTTTCCAGGGAGTGCTGAACTTTGGCTGGCCAGTGCTCAGATTCACTTATCAGTAACCCAGATAACTCTGACTGACAAAACAGCTGGACAACTTGTTTTCGTTGGATTTGATACTCTGCTTGAACACACTGGGGCTGAATATCCAATAAAATTAACCAAACAAAATTGTAATATTAACTTTATGCACTGATTACTGCCTGAATATTGTCCTCAAATATATCTGAGCACTAGCCTGGCATATGATATACGTACACTGTGTCCGGAAAAAAGAGAGCCCCCTAAACATTTTGCAATAACAACCTCAAACCTGCACCAAATTAATTAAAACTTTACATTGCACAAAGTGACATCTATTTGCGTCACCGATGCCAAATTACATAGGAATCCCTTGTCCTGTTTAAGAAAATTTTAATGTTTACAAACTGCTGTCACAAAGCTCAGTTTCCAACACGATTTGGAGGGGCATTTTCGAAAGAAATGTCTAAGTTGGAATCTGAACGTCTTTGTAAAACACCCAAATTCGGAAGCGGGGAAAAGGTCATTTTCAAAAAAAGATGGATGCCCATCTTTGTGTTCAAAAATACCGTGGATGTCCTTGGATTTGGACATCTTTGATTTTCTGCCATTTTCAAAACCAAGGATGTCCAAATCTAAAATGTCCATATTCAAGCCATTTGGACGTTGGAGGAGCCAGAATTTGTAGTACACTGGTCCCCCTGACATGCCAGGACAGCAATCGGGCACCCTAGGGGGCACTGCAGTGGACTTCATAAAATGCTCCCAGGTACACAGCTCCCTTACCTTGAGTGTTGCGCCCCTCAACCCCCCCCCCCCCCAAAACCCATTACCCCCAACTATACACCACTACCATAGCCCTTATGGGTGAAGGGGGGCACCTATATGTGGGTACAGGGGATTACTGGTGGGTTTTGGAGGGCTCGCTGCGACGTCAGACGCCGAACTGGATTCAATGAATCAGCACTGCAGCGTTACTTCCTTGAAGCACATGGCCACGGAGGAAGACGAAATATGGAGATTGCGGGTTGGACCTCGGCTGGCGGGGGTTGGGGCCCCCCGCCAGCAAAAGTAAGCAGCGGGGGAGGGTTGACAGCGGGGAGGGGGGCCAGGGCGAAATCTGCGGGGGCCCAGGCCCCTGTGGCCCCACGCAGATACGCCCCTGGTTAGGACTGTGTTTTGTGCAGTCCTATCTGCCCGTTTAGCTATGCAGACCCTATACTGAAAGTTGCTGGCACTTGCATAACTGATGACTCCTCTCCTCCTCTTCTGCCTGGTTTCAAGATGGCTGGTTAGTGCAGACATTCAGCGGCACTGCCCAGTTAAGGACTGCTGAATATCATTGACCAGCCCATTAAGTGCAGTTAAAGTGGGGCGGTGAGGGGGGGGGGGGGTAAACCCCATTCAGAGCTCCTATAAACAAACCCTGCAAAAACAAACACATTCTAGACCTATAGAAAACCTGTCATAGTAATAGAAATAGAAATACAAGATATCAGAGATGCACAGTTCCCAAAGCTATCATAGTCCAATTAATACATTCAGAAAAAATGCATTTGTCTACCTTTATTGTCCGAGTATTGCTTTTGTCCCAGTGTCTCTTTTCTGCTTTTCTGGGTTTTTTTTACAACTCTTTCCAGGGTCTTCTTTCCTTTTCACATTTCTTCTGTATGTATCCCCACCTACCTTTCCTCTGCATCACTTATCTGTCATATCCCACATTTCCCTTCTGTGTCCCTGTCCCTCCCCCTGTGTCCAGCATTGCCCCTCTGTGTTCCCTGTCCCTATGCTCCCTCAGTGCTCTCCATATCATCTCTGAATCCTTGTCCCACCCATGTACAGCTTCTTCCCTCTCTCTTCCTTTCCTCTTGCACCTTATCCCTGACTTCCTACCCCAGGGCCATCATCTCTCACCCTCTTTTCCTCCCTATTTTGGTGCCAGTCTGTTTCTCTGTCTTCCCTCCACATGCCCACAGGTCGAGTATCTTCTCCTCTCTCCATTCCACTTCCTATCCCCATGCAGGCCCGGTATTTCTGCTGCTCTCTCCCCCCACCTTCTACGCATCTTGGCACCTTTTTATGTACCTCTCACCCCCTTGTGGGTCTCCCTTCTCTCTCCTACCCTTCTCCTGTGAGTCCTGCAAGTCTCTGCTGTCCCATATCACCCTGTAGTCTTTCCTCTCCCCCCATGTTCTTTCAGAGTCCCAGCGGCTGCCTGGCAGAGGCAGCGATATAAATACTTCTGCCTGCGCCCAGCTCCATCAGGGCCTTTCCTCTGCTGTCCCGCTTCCTCTTATGTCAATTCCTGTGAATGGAACTGGCAGAGGAAATGACCTGGTGGAGCTGGGAGCAGGCAGAAGTGTTTATATCAGTGATACCAGACACCTGTGGGGGGAGGGAGAGAAGTGTTAAGGAAGGGACAGAGAGGTGACTTAAAGCGGATAGAGAGTAGAGGGTAGAAGATGGCCCCTCCCATGCTGAGTGCGCTATGTAACCAAAAATATCTTCATCTTTCTGAGAACTTCCAGGATAACTGAATTTCTCCAGTTTACCATTCTTTCTTGTGAAATGAAGGAGGAAGATTTTCATCATGCCCCGCAGTTAGTGCACAGAAAAGGGGAAATTACTTTAAAATGCTTCAATGCATTTTGATGTCAGTTAGTTGGCTGCAACTGTGGCAGATTTGGCCTTGCCTACTCCTGGAACCCGGAAGGTGACGTGGAGGGGCATAATCGAACGCGAACGCCATCTCCATGGGCGTTTATCTCCGAGGACGGGTCTGCGAAGGGGCGGGCCAGACCGTATTTTCGAAAAATATGGGCGTCCATCTTTTGTTTCGATAATACGGTTTGTGCCGGGCAAATGCATCGCATTTGGGCGGATTTGAGTTGGGCGGTATCTGTTTTCAGCGGTAATGGAAACCGAAGGCGTCCAGCTCAAAAACAAACAAATGCAAGGCATTTGGTTGTGGGAGGGGCCAGGATTCGTAGTGCACTGGTCCCCCTCACATGCCAGGACACCTACTGGGCACCCTAGGGGGCACTTGTAACAATTTTAAAAAAATGAAAATACCTCCCAAGTCCATAGCTCCCTTACCTTGGGTGCTGAGCCCCCCAAATCCCCCCCCCCCCCCAAAACCCACTGCCCACAACTCTACAACCATAGCACTTATGGCTGAAGGGGGGCACCTAGATGTGGGTACAGTGGGTTTTGGGGGCAGTTTGGAGCGCTCCCATTTAGCAGCGCAAGTGTAACAGGTAGGGGGGGATGGGCCTGGGTCCACCTGCCTGAAGCCCACAGCACCCATTAACAACTGCTCCAGGGACCTGCATACTGCTATGATGGAGCTGGGTATGAAATTTGAGGCTGGCATAGAGGCTGGAAAAAAAGTTATTAAAGTTCTTTTTTTTTTTGGTGGGAGTGACCACTGGGGGAGTCAGGGGAGGTCATCCCCGCTTCCATCCGGTGGTCATCTGGGCAGTTGGGGTACTTTTGGGGGACTTGTTCGTGGAAAAAAAGGGTCCAGAAAAAGTGACCCAAATTCTCGCTTCTGGCGCCCTTCTTTTTTCCATTATCGGCCAAGCGCCCATCTCTCCTCGGCCGATAAACACGCCCCAGTCCCGCCTTCACCATGCCTCCGACACGCCCCCATCAACTTTGTCTGTTCCCGCGACAGACTGCAGTTGGAGGCGCCCAAAATAGGCTTTTGAGTATACTGATTTGGGCACCCATGGGAAAAAGGCGTCCATCTCCCGATTTGGGTCGAAATATGGGCGTCTTTCTGTTTCGAAAATAAGCTGGGCTGAAGCATAAAAGTTACTGTCATTTATGGCACACACTGCATGGTGTGCACATAAGGAGCAGGTCATGCTCCTTAATGCACGCCTAATTGTGCACAATTCTACTATGTTGCCCGTGTGTTTATTTCCGGGTCTTAGTCTGATCCTTCTCTGCTTGGAGCCCTTAACAGACCATTTTGTTTTTAAGTGTAACATTCCATTGTCTAGGATCGCAGACTGACAAGACAATCCCACTGACTAGCCTCGGTTAAGGATGCTGATTCCTATTGCACTCTGTTATGCATCTTTGTCTTCTGCTGATTCTCTCCTGCTCTCAGATATACGGGTGGCAGTGGTGTTCCTAGGGGGGCTGACACCCGGGGCGGATCGCCAATGCGCCCCGCCCCCCCGGGTGCAGCACCCCCCCCCCCCCCCGGATGAAGCGCAAACCCCCCCCCCCCGGGTGCACGCCGCTGGGGGGGGGGGGGGGGGGGGTGCCGCGCGCGCCTGTCCTTCGTTCGTTCCATGCTTCCTTGCTCCGGAATAGGAAGTAACCTGTTCCGGGGCAGAGGGAGCATGGAACGAACGAAGGACAGGCGCGCACGGCACCCCCCCCAGCGGCGTGCACCCGGGGCGGACCGCACCCCCCCCCCCCCCTAGGAACGCCACTGATGGGTGGGCCTACTAAATGTGTTCTCCCTTAGTAGTAAACACTATGGGCCCAATATTCAGACCACGGGAGATAGTCGGGCTGTCTCCTGCTGTCAGTGCTGAGCCTGGATATTCAATGCCGGACCGTTAGTTCTTCCACTGGCTCTAGAAGGAAGAAAGAACCCTGGCTTTAAGAACAGCTGAGGCTGTTGAAAAAGCAGCTCTGACACTTTTTTTTATTACATTTGTACCCCGCGCTTTCCCACTCATAGCAGGTTCAATGCGGCTTACATATTATATACAGGTACTTATTTGTACCTGGGGCAATGGAGGGTTAAGTGACTTGCCCAGAGTCACAAGGAGCTGCCTGTGCCTGCAGTGGGAATTGAACCCAGTTCCCCAGGACCAAGGTCCACCACTCTAACCACTAGGCCACTCCTCCTTTGAGCGATTTGGGAGGAAACGTAAGACAGACAAATCGCGGTTGAGTAGTTTGGCTCTTTGTTACAAGAAGGAGAATAATGCGGCTAATAGGCGTTACTTCTCAGACCTAATCTCTAAGGTGTCAAATTCCAAGAACTAGTATGCTATCTTGAGGGTTTTGACTACCCCATCTTGGGTGACTTTACTGCCCACTCCATTTTCAGCGAATAATTTGGCTGCTGATTTCTTAGAAAAATTACTAACACATGCCAGGCCCTGGAGCAGTGTGCCCCGAGTCAGTCTTTACTGGCATTGGTTCCTACGGCTCAGTCTTTTAGAGTTTCTTCAGTACAACATACTGCCTTTTCCAGGGCACTTGATATTCTGTCTTCAGTAGTATGTGGGTGGTGGTATGTGGTCCATTCTAATCCTTTGCCTACATTTTTTATTTAACGCTATGCAACGTTCTTTCTCCCTTATGTAAATCAAATTGTGCAGAATAGTATTGCAGGGGGATATTGTACCCTCTGGTTGGAAAATTACTATGATTATGTCAGGTTTTCAAAGCAGAAACTAGATTTATGAGCCCTTTGGCCGCTGCCAAGGAGCAGCAGTGGCAGGCAAAACCACCCCAACCAGCACTGGGCTAACGCACACACAAAGCAGAGACTGCAGACAGGGATAAGCAAAACAGGAACACACTGGAGAAGAACACTTGGACTGGAACACAGAACTGGAGCAAGGCTTCACCTGCACTTGACCACCCTTCCCCAGGAGTTGAGCCCCTGGGTGCAGGCGGCCGGCAGGACTTACCGGACTGGGCAGGAACTGGATACCAGCAGGAAACACACAACAGAGTCAAGACTACAAGCTGCCAGGCAGCCACTAAGGCAGAAACACAGACAGGAGGGAGTCAGGACTAAAAGCTGCCAAGCAGCCACTAATAAAGAACACAGACACAAGGCAAGAAAATGCAGACCAGAAACAAGACTAGGAACTAAACAATAAAACCAAAGCTAACTACACGCAAACAAGAACCAGGCAAGAACTCAGAATAAAACTGGACTAAGCAGACGTGCACAGAGCACACCCACATACCAGGGACCTTAGACGATGCAAAGGCAAACACAGAAGTTTCTAGGTGATAAATAAAGCCCATCAGCTGCTAAAGCTCAGCTGCAGCAATCACAAGGCAACTACGGGTGCTGTTCAGGTACAAACAGGGAAAGCAATTCTGGCAGCCCGGAAGATCTGTACTGAACTGGGCTGAAGTCTGGAATGGGTGACAGTAAACAGACAGTCCATTGCAGCCACCAGGTCTGGCCACCAGAGGGCGAGGTGAGCACAGACAAGGAAACGGTCACAAACGTGACGACCCTCATAAGAGTTAGGGACCTTGTTGCCAACTATAGGCCCATCACTCAGCTTTCTTTTCAGGGTTACTAAATAGATTTTGCTGATCATTTGACCACTTTTCTTGAGTCGCACGGTGTGTTACATCCTTACCAAACTGTCTTTTGGCCAAATCATAGCACGCTAGCTAGTAATGAAGCTGTCACCTTGATATCAATGGTACTAAACCAGGCAGACTACTACAATGGTATTTACGCAAGATGCAAAGAACAAATTATAAAGAAACTTCAGACCACTCAAAACACAGCAGCCAGACTCATATTTGGGAAAAAGAGTTTTGACAGCGCCAAACCCCTCCGAGAAAAACTGCACTGGCTCCCAATCAAAGAACGTATTGCTTTCAAAATCTGCACCATGGTTCATAAAATTGTATACGGTGAAGCCCCGGGTACATGATAGACCTCATAGACCTACCAATCAGAAACACAACAGTCTCATCACGAACATACCTAAATCTCCACTACCCAAGCTGCAAAGCACTCAAATACAAATCAACGTATGCATCTAGCTTCATAAGCGCACAACTCTGGAACGCACTGCCAAAAGTCGTAAAAACAACGTATGACCACCTAAACTTCCAGAAATCACTAAAATCAAACCTGTTCAAAAAGGCATATCCCACCGACCCAACATAAAAACTGAACACCTGCAACACAATGAAGTCAAAGTACGTAACGGACATACTTAACTATTCCCCTCTAAGATCACCAACGTTTATATCATATACGATCCTTATTCAACCATATCATCACGGTGCCATGTAAGCCACATTGAGCCTGCAACTAGGTGGGAAGATGTGGGATAGAAATGCAACAAATAAATAAATAAATATCATTGGATTAAACAGCTGCTTTTGACATGCTCGACCATGATCACCTCTTATCTTGATTGACAGCTACGAGGATAGCCACTCAGGCTTTCCTCCGGTTCCTCTCATCACTTTCTTTGGCAGGATGAGCTCTCAGACCTTTGGCAGGATGAGCTCTCAGACCCTTTTTTACTCTTTGTGCACACTTTAACATCTTTATGTCCCCGTTAGCCTTTTTAATACAGTCTTTAAGGCTAACACCATATATCTATACAGACAACGTTCAAATTCTTGTACCTTTGAATACCCTGGATGATACTACTTTTTCAGTACTCAGTACTAAAGTGCTCCAAATAGTGACCTGGCTTAGAACCAATAAAATGGATGTTAATGTGCAAAAAACAAAATTTCAAAATTTTCACAGGGGCTAACCACCTTCAGTGTTGCAGACGCTTAGGTTTAAAGCTGTGACCCTCTAGGCTAGCGACATAGTTAAAGTCATGGGTGTGTTTTTGGACTCATATTTTATCTGTGGTCAGTGCTTGATTTTCAAGCTGCACCTGATTAGATCTGTTCAGCATTTCTTTGACAAAAAGGCCCTCCGTATTTTTATCCATGCCCTTATCATTATATAAGTACATAAGTATTGCCATATTGCCATACTGGGAAAGACCAAAGGTCCATCAAGCCCAGCATCCTGTTTCCAACAGTGGCCAATCCAGATCACAAATACTTGGCAAGATCTCAAAAAGTACAACGCATTTTATACTGCTTATCCCAGAAATAGTGGATTTTCCCCAAGTCCATTTAATAACGGTCTATGGACTTTCCTTTAGAAAGCTGTCCAAGCCTTTTTAAACTCCACTAAGCTAACCGCCTTTACCACATTCTCTGGCAACGAATTCCAGAGTTTAATTACATGTTGAGTGAAGAAACATTTTCTCAGATTCGTTTTAAATTTGCAACATTGTAGCTTCATCGCATGCCCCCTAGTCCTAGTATTTTTGGAAAGCGTGAATAGACGCTTCACATCTACCCGTTCAACTCCATTCATTATTTTATAGACCTCTATCATATCTCCCCTCAGCCGCCTTTTGTCTAAGCTGAAGAGCCCTAGCTGCTTTAGTCGTTCCTCATAGGGAATCTGTCCCATCCCCTTTATCATTTTCGCCCTTCTCGGCACCTTTTCTAATTCCACTATATCTTTTTTTGAGATAGGGCGACCAGAATTGAACACAATATTCAAGGTGCGGTTGCAACATGGAGTGATACAAAGGCAAAATAACATCCTCATTTTTGTTTTCCATTTCTTTCCTAATAATACCTAACATTCTATTTGCTTTCTTAGCCGCAGCAGCACACTGAGCAGAAGGTTTCAACGTATCATCAACGATGACACCTAGATCCCTTTCTTGGTCCGTGACTCCTAACATGGAACCTTGCATGACATTAGCTATAATTTGGGTTCCTCTTTCCCACATGCATCACTTTGCACTTGCTCACATTAAACGTCATCTGCCATTTAGACGCCCAGTCTCCCAGTTTCATAAGGTCCTCTTGTAATTTTTCACAATCCTCCCTGGATTTAACGACTTTGAATAACTTTGTGTCATCAGCAAATTTAATTACCTCACTAGTTACTCCCATCTCTAGGTCATTTATAAATATGTTAAAAAGCAGCGGTCCCAGCACAGACCCCTGGGGAACCCTACTAACTACCCTTCTCCATTGAGAATACTGACCATTTAACCCTACTCTCTGTTTTCTATCTTTTAACCAGTTTCTAATCCACAATAGAATGCTACCTCCTATCTCATGACTCTCCAATTTCCTCTGGAGTCTTTCATGAGGTACTTTGTCAAACGCCTTCTGAAAATCCAGATACACAATATCAACCGGCTCACCTTTATTCACATGTTTGTTCACCCCTTCAACGAAATGTAGTAGATCGGTGAGGCAAGATTTCCCTTCACTAAATCCATGTTGACTTTGTCTCATTAATCCATGCTTTTGAATATGCTCTGTAATTTTGTTCTTAATAATAGTCTGTACCATTTTGCCCAGCACCGACGTTAGACTCATCGGTCTATAATTTCCCGGATCTCATCTGCAACCTTTTTTTTTTTTAAATTGATTTCTTTATGCATTTTACAAACATTAATTCAAGATAAATCGGCGTTACATTGGCCACCCTCCAGCGTTCCGGTACCACACTTGATTTTAAAGATAAATTACATATTTCTAACAATAGCTCTGCAAGCTCATTTTTCAGTTCTATCAGTACTCTGGGATGAATACCATCCGGTCCAGGAGATTTGCTACTCTTCAGTTTGTAGAACTGCCCCATTACATCTTCCAGGTTTACAGAGAATTCATTAAATTTCTCCGACTCATCAGCTTCAAATACCATTTCCAGCACCGGTATCACTCCCAAATCTTCCTCGATTATTGTAACATGCTTTTTAAGGGTATCAACCAGAGAGAAATCAAACGGCTTCAGTTGTTACAGAACATTATTATTATTATTAGCATTTGTATAGCGCTATCAGACGCAAGCAGCGCTGAACACCTGACACAGAGAGATAGTCCCTGCTCAATAGAGCTTACAATCTAAAATAATATAGACAGACAAGACAGTTAAGGGCCAGGGAAGTACTGGGTGAGAAGGAACATTGCAGTCAGATTGGTTTTTAAACCTGTAAAGTATGACCTTGTGATTCCCTTATTGAAAGCCAAACATTGGCTGTCCCTGGAATTTCATATTTTGTATAAAATTTTGTTGTTGGTTTTTTTAATTTGTTACCGTAGCACCCTGCACAGGTCCTGCACTTGGCACATCAACAGTTATTAAGTGTCTGTTCAAGTACATTTCACAACTCCATGTTCAGTATTGTAAGGCCTACTCTGTGGAATGCACATCCTCTGTCTCTATGAACGGAGGTTTCACTTCCATTATTTAAAGCTCTCCTGAAAGCATATTTTTTTTTCAAAAACCATTCAATGATTGACATTGGCCCACTCGCCTAGGGTGGTTGTTGGATGCTAGGACCTGAGAGACACAGGTTGACTTTGTTCTTCTTCTGGTAATTTGTATTTTCCTCCTTCTTATTATAACTGTACATCGATTTTGATGGCTTTGCCTTTAGAGGTCAGTCAAATAAATGGAACCTTGAACCATTTTCTTATGCATTAAGCACAGGTTAGGGCTTAATGCCATTTAGTAAAAGACTCCTAAGTTAGTTTTCCTGGTCTAGGATCCTTGCATTTAAATGAACCATCTCCACCTCTAATACTGAATCACATTGTCCAGTGATCACGGGATCCCAGATAATCACCTGTTTTAAAATCAGAAACACTCTCCCCATTTATAAGCACTAGGACCAATATTACTCCTTCCACATAAGATCAGTTAATAGTTGTCAGAACAGTTCTGGATTCAGGATTTCCTTACTTCTAGACAACACCGCAGTTGGAATGTCCCAATCAACATGTGGCAGATTGAAATCACCTATCAATAGCAATTTCCCTTTCATTGCAATATTGTGAATGTCTTTTATTCAGTCAGTATCTATTTCTTCTGCCTGCAAATGAAGTCTGTATTTGATGCTAGTATAAAGAGATGGTGCATTCCTTCTTCCCAGATTAACCCACAGTGCTGCCTCTTACCTTGATAACTCCTCAGTTCTTTTGCTTTAATCCTGTTTTATATATATAGTGAGAACCCTCCCCCTTTCTTTCTATCTAGTTTATTGATTGTTTAATATGTATTAATTATTTGTCAATATTGCTTAACTTATATAAGGGTCCTTTTAAGAAAGCTTAGTGTGCATTAAATACTAAGAAGCCCATAGGTATAAAATAGGCTTCTTAGCATTTAGCGCATGCTAATTCTGTTAGCTTCTGCTAAGTTTTAGTAAAAGGGCCCCATAGTTATTGAAAGTAATAAAAAATTTAGTTCACACCTTTTTCTGTAGTAGCCCAAGGTGAGTTATGTTGAGGTAGAGGGCAACTGAAACCAAATCTGCAACTGAAATGTACCTCTTGGTTTCAGCCGAAACCGATGCTGAAACCAACACTAGCCACTGCTGTCCT
This sequence comes from Microcaecilia unicolor, assembly GCF_901765095.1. NCBI lineage: Eukaryota > Metazoa > Chordata > Amphibia > Gymnophiona > Siphonopidae > Microcaecilia > Microcaecilia unicolor. Next base: position 180,236,785 of record NC_044036.1, read on the forward strand.
GAATCAGCAGCATGGCACAACATGGCATTATATTTCTGACTTGTATCCTGCTAAACCTCACAGTTCTAAGTGGTTCACAATAATCAAGAGGACAGGATAATCCCTAGGAATTACATGTAACCAACAGAAATAACAATAACTAACAGTTTTAAACTTCTCCTAACACATGTCTCCTGAATAAACATGTTTTAATCTTCTTTCTAAATATAATATACTGTTGGGGAAATACAAAAAGTTTACCAAAATCCTTCCAAAGCCTTGCTGCTTGGAAAGCCCATGGTTTCTCAAAAATTGTTAATCGCTTCTTTCCCTTAGCCAAAGGAAAGGTAAACAACATAGTTTTACCCACTCTCCTGTCTCAAAACAGCTCCAAAACAAAAATGAGATAGGAAATAAGCTGGAACCAAATCTTGTAATACTTTAAACAGAAAGCAAGCATATTCCAAGGTGATCCTAGCTTCCACTGGCAACCAATGTAATTTAAGATAGAATGGGGATATACTTTCATACTTGGAAAGTTCAAAGATGAAACGAACCGCCGTATTCTGCACTGTTTACAACTTTTTCAGAAGTTTCTTTGCACAGCCCAAATAAATTGAATTACAGTAGTCAAGCTAAGATAATATGAGCTTGAGTTAAATGCTCAAACTGATCTATATTAAAATATTTCCAAACGGTGTGCAATTTTCTCATCATAAAAAATATTTCTTAACAAAAGAGTTAAAATATTTCTTAACAAGAGAGTTAACCTGCATTTCCATTGAAACTGTACTATCAAAATGCCCACCCAAAATTTTTATAGCTTTAGAAATAACATAATTACAAGTTAACCGTGATAGTTTCAGGAATATGCTCTAAATTTATATTGAAATACAGAAATTTTGTTTTATCTGTATTCAATTGTAGCTTATGACAACACATCCAACCTTCCAATAAATTCAAACAAAGAGAAATTCTAGAGAGAACAGCATCAGTACTCGATATAATGGACGAGGGAATACAGCAGTATTTCTAGGATGGGTGGGACAAATTGCTTGTTCTTTTGGCCGCTGTCGGTGACAGGGTGCTGGGCTCGATGGACCCTTGGTCTGTCCCAGCATGGCAATGCTTATGTACTTATAATACCGAGATATCATCCACAAAAATATAATGCAGAAAACCATTATTCTTCAAAAGTCATCCGAGAGATCGCAAAAATACATTAAATAATACAGGAGAAAGAGGAGAACCCTGTGGTACACCAAAGGGATTACTCCATTGCAAAGACAAACCATCAATCCATTTAACTCTGTAGATTTGTTTAGTTAAGAATCCCTCAAACCAATTCAAGACATTTCCAGTAATTACCAATTCTTCCAAGTTCAGCAATAGGAGAGAATGGTCTACCAGGTCAAAGGCAGATGACAATCAAATTGAAGAAGTAATACTCTTTTTCCTCACTTAGTAGTAACCTTACTTTATCTAACAATGAGCTTACCACTGTTTATGTACTAAAATAGTCTTGAAAGCCTGACTGAGATGAAGGAAGAATATCATACTACTCCAAATATTGTGACAATTGCATCGTAACAGATCCTTCTAATAACTTTACAAAGAGCGGAATTGAGGCAGCAGGCCTATAATTAGACACTAAAGATGTTGAGTGTTTTAAATCTATTAAGATAGAGGTTACAATTATTTCCTCAAGGTTATCAGGGAACTTACCCAAAGATAGTTGTAAACTAACCCAAGAGAATACGGTAGTTCAACCTGAAATAATGATGGTGCCACCTCCATCAAATATGGAGGACAAGTATCTAATATACAATAAGTTGAAACATATTTCTTAAATAATTTGGAAAAGTCACTCCACTGATTAGCGGAGAAATCCCTCCAAATTCGATCAAGGGAATGGGTCCGGAAGGTGGCTAATTTTGTTTCAGGGGAGAAGGATTAGGGGCTGCTCTTGTTTGGGGTAGAAGGAGGAGGGAGCAGCTCGCTGGGGGGAGGGGGGAAGCTACAGAACACACAAAGTTTCAGTTTCAGCTGAAAACACACTGGCATTTTTGGCCAAAACCAAAATAAGGCCAGATACGAATTTCAGGCTGGTCTCAGCGCCAAAACCAAATCCAAAATTCGATAAGCCTCTATGTAGGTTATTTCTTTGTCCTCAAAGGGATACAATCTGTTTGTACCTGAGGCAGTGAAGGGTAAGTGACTTGACCAAGATCCTAAAGAGTAGCAGTGGGATTTGACCTGGGCTTCTCTGGTTGTCAGCTCAGTTCTTTAACCACTGGGCTACTCCACAGTATGAAAATTTTGTTGGCTACAGTTACAGTCGTGTAACATCAGGGGATGAGTAACTGTATATAATTGCATAACACTGTGAAACCACTGGCAGTGCACAAATTAAAGCAGGTATAATCATTCATGTCTAACTTTAAAAATGGGGGGAATGATGTATCTTAGTGAACAAGACTGTTCAATGGAAATGAAAGATTCATGTTTTCCCCTGATGTCTGCAGGATGCCAAAATGTAGCTCAGGTGATCAAAGACAAGATTGAAGAATTCAAGCCATACATCCCACTGATTCAGGGCCTGCGCAATCCTGGTATGAGGGATCGCCACTGGCAGCAGCTTTCAGATCAAATCCAGATTAAGGTCAAACCAAAGCCCAGCTTGACTTTCAGTCGCTGTTTGGAGCTGAAACTGCAGGATCACATTGACAGTATTGCCAAGGTTGCCGAAGTAGCAGGAAAGGAGTTCTCCATAGAGCAGGTAATGTATATCCTGGTATTTTGGAAAAGGAAGAGATGTTAGAAGTAATACACTTGACTTTTCAAATCCTCCTTGATAAATGTATTTAGCACATTTCTATCCTACTACTACTACTACTTATCACTTCTATAGCGCTACAAGGCATACGCAGCGCTGTACACCACACACATAGAGACAGTCCCTGCTCAAAGAGCATCTTTATTTGTTCTGTTTAGTAGGACGAATCTATTTTTCAGTTTTCATTTTTGGAGTTTTAAAATTCTACCTTGTCTAAAGAGTCTTGTAGGAATAAACAAGGGCATATAAAGATTTTGAGAGTTCTAGCTAATTTCAGTATCAGTAGAGATGGACCTAATTCAGAGCTTCCCAAACTATGAGTCAGGAGGGTATGTGACATTTAGACCCCACCGTTTAGGCATCGCTGTTTATGCACTAGGACATTTAGGCCCGATTCTTTTACTCTGTGTCCTAGCTTGAGTTCCCTTTCCGGTGCCCTGGCTGTGCCCCCTCTCTGCTTCTCCCCAGCAGTGCTGCTGCCTCTCGTAGGAGCTTGCAGGGTTTTTGTTGGGGTGTAGTACATATTCTTCTGGATGACAGGTCCATCAGCATCCATTAAACTGTACAGCTCTCACCACCTTAGGGGCCAAAAGTGGTCGACATGTGGTAGTAGCTTGTCTGGCCTTGTGTATTAAAAAGAGCCCAATAGGCAGTTTATATACTTCCATAGCAAGGGGATAGGCAAAGGGCTTGTCTTGTTAATGATAACCTATATGAAGATCCTCTCGGATGGAAGGCCAGCTTTATAGGACTGTATTCATACTTAGGCACTAGTTGTACAGTTTGATGAGCAAATGCCTTCACTGTGTTCAGGTGTTGTGTTTAGCATTGCAAATCATTATGTGAAGTTGGTGCCTATGACATATTCAGGGCACTGACACCTGTGATGTCCCATGGGTTGTGGATTAGGCAATGGGAACTGCTGTCTCTTTTTGGGTGGTAGGAAAACAAGATTCCAGGCAGCTGGGAAGGAGCTGGAGAGGCAGCTGCACTCTTTGGGAAGAAGTGGGGAGGAAGCGCAGCCGGGGTTTATTGATTCTGAGTGCTGTCTTCTTTCCCCCTCCTATCCTATCTTCTGTTGTAGTTCTTTTCCATCTCTTAATCACGCCCCAGTCCCACCTTCACTACGGTGCAGACATCCCCGCGACAGAAAGCAGTTGAGTACGCCCAAAATCGGCTTTTGATTATACCAATTTAGGCGACCCTGAGAGAAGGACGCCCATCTCCCGATTTGTGTCGGAAGATGGGCGCCCTTCTCTTTCGAAAATAAGCCTGTATTAAAAAAAAAATCACAACTCATATTAAATTCAGAATGCTGATATTAGTGCTCAGCCTTTGTCAGTCCTAAAGTTTACAAATGGGGATATCATCCAATGAATCAATCTTAAGGAACCCAATGCCAAATAATATTTAAATAGCAGGTATCCAGACTCAAAGACCTCGGCAGTGACTCTTTTCACACAGGGACATAGCCTCGTGGCCCACTGGCACCACCAGCAGTCCACCCAATCCCCCTCACCAATTCCGATGTTTTGAATACAATCAATATTCAATACTCTCAATACTTAACAAAGAGGGGCATAATCGAACGTCGCTGGCGAAATAGGTCACCGGCGATCTATTTTGGCGGCAGCGCAACAGCTGGCCGGAACCGTATTTTCGAAAAAGATAGCCGGCCATCTTTTTTTTCGATAATATGGTTTAGCACGGCCAAATGCCAGAGTTTGCCGGGTTTTGTTTTTCATCGATAATGGAATAAACTGCTGGCCATCTCAAACCCGGCGAAATCCAAGGCATTTGGTAATGGGAGGAGCCAGCATTTGTAGTGCACTGGTCCCTCTGACATGCCAGGACAGCAACCGGGCACCCTAGGGGGCACTTCTAAAAATGTTAAAAAATACACAAATAGCTCCCAAGTGCATAGCACCCTTCTCTTGGGTGCTGAGCCCCCCAAACCTACTCCCCACAACTCTACACCATTACCATAGCCCTTATGGGTGAAGGGGAGCACCTACATGTGCGTTCAGTGGGTTTTGGGGGGGTTTGGAGGGCTCAACACTTAGCACCACAAGTGTAACAGGTAGGGGAGGGATGGACCTGGGTCTGCCTGCTGGAAGTGCACTGCACCCATTAAAAACTGCTCCAGGGACTTGCATACTGCTGTCAGAGAGCTGGGTATGACATTTGAGGCTGGCATACAGGCCGGTAAAAAAAGGTTTTTATTCGTATTTTTTTAGTGTGGGAGGGGGTTGGTGACCACTGGGGGACTAGGGGGAGGTCATTCCCCATTCCCTCCGGTGGTCATCTGGTCAGTTGGGGCACCTTTTTATGCTTGGTCGTGAAAATAAAAGGACCAAGTAAACCCGGCGAAATACTGATGAACGCCACTTTTTTTTTCCATTATCCGCGAAAGTCGGCCATCTGGTAGCCACGCCCATGCCCGCCCATGTCCCGCCTTCACTACGCCGCCAACACGCCCCCTTGAACTTTCACTGGCATGGTGATGGGAAAGCGGCGATGGTGTCAAAAACGCCGATTTCGATTATACCGATTTCGCCACTTTTGAGAGATCGCCGGCGATCTCCCGATTTATGTCAGAAGATCACCGGCGATCACTTTCGAAAATAAGCCTGAGAGTAACATAGTAGATGACGGCAGATAAAGACCTGTATGGTCCATCTAGTCTGCCCGAGTAGATAAACTCATTACTTAATGGTATGAGGTGATATAACATATGATTTGTTCATGCTATTTTTAGGGCATACAGTGGGGGAAATAAGTATTTGATCCCTTGCTGATTTTGTAAGTTTGCCCACTGACAAAGACATGAGCAGCCCATAATTGAAGGGTAGGTTATTGGTAACAGTGAGAGATAGCACATCACAAATTAAATCCGGAAAATCACATTGTGGAAAGTATATGAATTTATTTGCATTCTGCAGAGGGAAATAAGTATTTGATCCCCCACCAACCAGTAAGAGATCTGGCCCCTACAGACCAGGTAGATGCTCCAAATCAACTCGTTACCTGCATGACAGACAGCTGTCGGCAATGGTCACCTGTATGAAAGACACCTGCCACAGACTCAGTGAATCAGTCAGACTCTAACCTCTACAAAATGGCCAAGAGCAAGGAGCTGTCTAAGGATGTCAGGGACAAGATCATACACCTGCACAAGGCTGGAATGGGCTACAAAACCATCAGTAAGACGCTGGGCGAGAAGGAGACAACTGTTGGTGCCATAGTAAGAAAATGGAAGAAGTACAAAATGACTGTCAATCGACAAAGATCTGGGGCTCCACGCAAAATCTCACCTCGTGGGGTATCCTTGATCATGAGGAAGGTTAGAAATCAGCCTACAACTACAAGGGGGGAACTTGTCAATGATCTCAAGGCAGCTGGGACCACTGTCACCACGAAAACCATTGGTAACACATTACGACATAACGGATTGCAATCCTGCAGTGCCCGCAAGGTCCCCCTGCTCCGGAAGGCACATGTGACGGCCCGTCTGAAGTTTGCCAGTGAACACCTGGATGATGCCGAGAGTGATTGGGAGAAGGTGCTGTGGTCAGATGAGACAAAAATTGAGCTCTTTGGCATGAACTCAACTCGCCGTGTTTGGAAGAAGAGAAATGCTGCCTATGACCCAAAGAACACCGTCCCCACTGTCAAGCATGGAGGTGGAAATGTTATGTTTTGGGGGTGTTTCTCTGCTAAGGGCACAGGACTACTTCACCGCATCAATGGGAGAATGGATGGGGCCATGTACCGTACAATTCTGAGTGACAACCTCCTTCCCTCCGCCAGGGCCTTAAAAATGGGTCGTGGCTGGGTCTTCCAGCACGACAATGACCCAAAACATACAGCCAAGGCAACAAAGGAGTGGCTCAGGAAGAAGCACATTAGGGTCATGGAGTGGCCTAGCCAGTCACCAGACCTTAATCCCATTGAAAACTTATGGAGGGAGCTGAAGCTGCGAGTTGCCAAGCGACAGCCCAGAACTCTTAATGATTTAGAGATGATCTGCAAAGAGGAGTGGACCAAAATTCCTCCTGACATGTGTGCAAACCTCATCATCAACTACAGAAGACGTCTGACCGCTGTGCTTGCCAACAAGGGTTTTGCCACCAAGTATTAGGTCTTGTTTGCCAGAGGGATTAAATACTTATTTCCCTCTGCAGAATGCAAATAAATTCATATACTTTCCACAATGTGATTTTCCGGATTTAATTTGTGATGTGCTATCTCTCACTGTTACCAATAACCTACCCTTCAATTATGGGCTGCTCATGTCTTTGTCAGTGGGCAAACTTACAAAATCAGCAAGGGATCAAATACTTATTTCCCCCACTGTAGATCGTAGAGGTCTGCCCGGAACTTTCCTAGTTCTTCTGAAGATGTCATCGAAGCCGTTGAAAAGCTCCAGTGCAGCTTACCCATATTCAGGCCACGATCAGGGTACACACCTTAGAAGTCCGCCTAGATCTGGCTTTGCTTCCCAATTACCAGTGTTTCCCCCTAGTTTCCGCTAAGCTTCTTTGGATCAATTCTTTCTAAATAGGATTCCGGTGCGTTTATCCCACATATTTTTTAATTCTGCTATCGTTTTCATCTCCACCACCTGCCGCAGGAGAGCGTTCCAAGTATTCACCACCCTCTCAATGAAAAAATACTTCCTGAGTTTGCCCCCCTTCAAACTCAATTCATGTCCTCTAGTTCTACCATCTTCCCGTTACTGGAAGAGGTTTGTTTGCAAATTAATACCTTTCAAATATTTGAACATCTGTATCATATCACCCTTGGTTCTCCTTTCTTCCAGGGTATACATCTTCAGGTCATCAAGTCTTTCCACGTATGTCTTGATGTGCAAACCGCACACTATTTTTGTTGCTTTTCTTTGAATCGCTTCTATCATTTTTATATCTTTAGCAAGATACAGCCTCCAAAACTGAACACAATACTCCAAGTGAGGCCTCACCAACAACTTGTACAGGGGCATCAACACCTCCTTTCTTCTGCTGGTTACACCCCTCTCTATGCAGCCTAGCATCCTTCTGGCCACGACATTGTTTTGCCAACTTGAGATCCTCAGACACCATCACCCCAAGGTTCCTTTCCTGAGCTGAGCTTACCAATCTCTCCCCTCCTGTCTAGTACATCACTTTTGGATTTTTGCATCCCAAGTGCGTCACTCTGCATTTCTTAGCATTCAGTTTTAACTACCAGACCCTTGACCATTCTTCCAACGTTTGGAGTTCCCTTCTCTTGGTTTCTACACCCTTCAATGTATCCATTCTATTTGATATCTTTGTGTCATCCACAAAAAGACAAACCTTTCCTTCTAACCCACCAGCAATGTCTCCTACAAATACTTTACACAGAATCGGCCCCAGCACCGACCCCTGAGGCACTCCACTGCTCACTTTCCTTTCTTCTGAGGTGATTCCATTTATCACCACTCTCTGTGTCCTGTCAGTCAACTAGTTTCCAATCTATTTCCCCACTTTGGGTCCTAAGTTCAGCCCTCTCAGCTTATTCACAAGTCTTCTGTGAGGGGCCGTATCAAAGGCTTTGCTGAAATCCAAGTAGATTACATCTAGTGCATGTCCTTTAATCCAGTTCTTTGGTTACCCAGTCAATGAAGTCAATCAGATTCATTTGGCGGGATTTTCCTTTGATAAAGCCAAGTTGCCTCGGATCCTGCAATCCATTGGCTTCTAGAAAGTGCTAGGCCCCTGAGAGAAAACTTGCACTGGCTTCCTCTTAAAGAATGTATAACTTTCAAAATATGCACTCTGGTGCATAAAATAATTCACGGTGATGCTCCGACTTACAAGAACAAATCATTAAGAAGCTTCAAACAGCTCAAAACACAGCAGCCAGACTCATATTTGGGAAAGCGAAATACGAAAGCGCCAAACCCCTAAGAGAAAAACTACACTGGCCCCCACTAAAAGAATGTATTGCGTTCAAAGTTTGCACCCTGCTCCACAAAATCATTCACGGAGAAGCTCCGACCTAAATGTCAGACCTTATAGACTTGCCTATTAGGAATGCAAAAAGATCATCACGCACATTCCTCAATCTCCATTATCCTAACTGCAAAGGGCTAAAATATAAATCCACGTACGCGACCGGTTTCTCATACATCTGCCCGCAGCTATGGAACGCATTACCGAAGGCCATAAAAACAACACAAGATCTAACCATCTTTCGAAGGCTACTGAAAACAGATCTTTTCAAGAAGGCATACCATGAGCATCCATCTTAAATACTAAACAACAACACTATACACGATCTATACAAAACCGAATTCTTACCAAATGACTGATTAACCTCTTTGATGTTAATGATCAAGCAATACCACTTTAAACCTTATATGTTGAATAGGGTCTCTCTATAGTCGATGACCTAATGTATGTTACAATCCAATCATTACTCAGGAACCTTCATGCATACCATAATTTATTCTTCCTTACCATGTATGTATGCACATGGTGTGTGTGTGTGTGTGTATATATATATATATATATATATATATATATATATACCATGATCTGTTCCTTTTATGTTATGTTCCATGTTTGTTACCATGTATGTATGCACCTTAACGCAATGCCATTTGTAATTCTATTACCCGAAAATGGCAACTGCCATTACGGCAAATGTAAGCCACATTGAGCCTGCAAATTGTTGAGAAAATGTGGGATACAAATGCTACAAATAAATAAAATAAAAAAAATAAAATGTTAGATCTTATTGACCTACCATCCAAGAATGCTAAAAGATCGGCATGCACATTCCTAAATCTTCACTTCCCCAGCTGTAAAAGTCTAAAATATAGACTAATACATGCATCCAGCTTTTCATACTTGAGTTCAGAAATGTGGAATGCTCTACCATTGGACCTGAAAATAATTCACAACCTAATTAACTGAAGACACATCTCTTTAATATGACATACTATAATGACTTATAATTGGAACTGTAATTCACCATCATTTACTTAACAATAGGATTACTCTCTTCCTATACCGTATTGTTGAATTTTAATATGCAATCCATGTTCAATATGTGATACCATTTGTATATTTTCCCTTTTTTACCCGACTTTTCATTTAGCATTCATGTTCTATATATATTACCAATTGTATATGTGGGCATCCAGTGAGGGCCTCTTGCTGTACTATAATTATACAATTCTGAAATGACATAAGTCATGACGGAAAAATTGTAAGCCACATTGAGCCTGCAAATAGGTGGGAAAATGTGGGATACAAATGCAATAAATAAATAAACTATCCTTTCCTTCAGTAGCGACTTAATTATTTTTCCTATCACCGACGTGAGGCTTACCGGCCTGTAGTTTTCCACTTCTTCCTTGTCCCTGCTTTTATGAAGAGGGACCACATCAGCTTGTCTCTAGTCCAGAGGAACTTCTCAAGTATCTAAAGATGTATTAAATATATCCTTAAGAGGTCCCATGAGGACTTCTCTGAGCTCCCTCAGTATTCTGTGATGTATTCCATCCAGCCCCATAGCTTTGTCCACTGCTAGATTTTCAAGCTGCTTATAAATGCTTTCTTTCATGAATGGTGCAATATCCACGCCATTCCCAGATATACTTTTGGCAGCCAGCCATGGTCCTTCTCCAGGGTTCTCTTCCTTGAACACAGAAGAGAAGTATTTGTACAGCATGTTTGCTTTATCTTCATCACTCTCCACATAAAAATCAAATCAGAGTCTCTAATTCCAAACCTGCCATCCCAAACTTGAATCTTTTATTTATTTAAAAATTTTTCTTGTTCCATCTACTAGAAGTTCAGAGTGAGATACAATACATGGTACATGGCACATCTGGTAATAAGCAATCCAGTACATAATAAAAGTTGCATACAAATATCAATGGGGTCGATATTCAGTGTGGTTTGAGCAGGCAGGAGAGTCTCCTTCCAACCATTGATATTCAGCTCTACTTAACCAGGCAGTACCGCTGAATATGAGCTCTAACCACATATATTAAAACCAACCAGTAGAGGGACATTATGGGGCAGAGACAGGAAGAAACCTGAAAGTATGTGAGCAACAGCCTCATTTAATGCCAGTGCCTGCATAGCTAAGTGACCAAATAGGACCGCACAAAAAATTATTCTAAATTTAGTCTCTTAGCTATGTGGGTGCAAGCGCTGAATATTGTCTCCATAACGATAAGTACATACATAACTACACAATTGTTGCCATACTGGGACAGACCAAAGTGGCCAATCCAGGTCACAAGTACCTGTCAAGATCCCAAAACAGTACAATACATTTTATGCTGCTTAACCTTGAAATAAGCAATGGATTTTCCCATTTTAATGGCTTTTTCTCCTAGGAAGATATCCAAACCTTTCTTAAACCCCGCTAAGCTAACTGCTTTTACTACGTTGTATGGAAATGAATTCCAGAGTTTAATTACACGTTGAGTGAAGAAATATTTTCTCCAAATCGTTTTAAATTTACTACTTTGTAGCTTCATTGCATGCCCTCTAGTCCTAGTATTTTTGGAAAGAGTAAACAAGTGATTCACTTCTACGCATTCCACTCCACACATTATTTTATAGACCTTTATCATATCTCCCCTCAGCTGTCTTTTCTCCAAGCTGAAGAGCCCTAGCCGTTTCAGCCTTTACATACGTAAGTATTGCCATACTGGGACAGACCAAAGGTCCATCAAGCCCAGCATCCTGTTTCCAACAGTGGCCAATCCAGGTCACAAGTACCTGGCAAGATCCCAAAAAAGTACAAAACATTTTATATTGCTTATCCTAGAAATAGTGGATTTTCCCCAAGTCCGTTTAATAATGGTCTAAGGACTTTTCCTTTAGGAAGCCGTCCAAACCTTTTTTAAACTCCGCTAAGCTAACCACCCTTACCACATTCTCTGGCAAAATTCCAGAGTTTAATTGCATGTTGAGAGAGGAAAAAATTTCTCTGATTCATTTTAAATTTACTACTTTGTAGCTTCATCGTATGTCCCCTAGTCCTAGTATTTTTGGAAAGCATAAACAGACGCTTCACATCTACCCGTTCAGTTCCAATCATTATTTCATAGACCTCTATCATATCTCCCCTCAGCCACCTTTTCTCCAAGCTGAAGAGCCCTAGACACTTTAGCCTTTCCTCATAGAGAAGTCGTTCCATCCCCTTTATCATTTTCTTTGCCCTTCTCTGTACCTTTTCTAATTCCACTATATCCTTTTTGAGAATGGTGACCAGAATTGCACACAGTATTCAAGTTGCAGTCGCAACATGGAGCAATACAAATGCATTATAACATCCTCGTTTTTATTTTCCATTCCTTTCCTAATAATACTTGTTTGCTTTCTTTGCCGCCGCAGCACACTGAGTAGAGGGTTTCAAAGTATCATCAATGATGACTCCTAGATCCTTTTCCTGGTCCTAAACATGCTCAGTTAGAATGAACTCATCACTGTTCTTTCTTTTTCACTGCTCCTTCCTTTTGGAATTATCTACCTTTGAATCTCCATGCAGAATCATCCTTTAAGAATTCTAAATCTGGTCTGAAGTCCTTGGTCTTTACCCAAGCTTTTATCTCTTCTTAAGCTATTGGGATAAATTGCTGTTGTCCTCCTCCTCCCCTCCCCCTCCTTCTGTTACTTCTTCCTCTACCATTGCCCCTCCCTTTCCCGCCTCCATCTGCCTTGCCTCTCTTTGCACAACCTTTCCCTCTCCCTCCCCTCTTACCTTTTCGGTTATGAACGTGTGCCTTCTTCTCTTTCCTATTAAAATATTTTAGTTCCTTTCCTGTTTTCTACTATTTTAGATATTGTAAACTGCTATGACCTGCCAGTCAGTCTTGGCGGTATAGTAAATGCTAATAAACCATAACACACATAACTTTGTCTCCTTCTCCCTCCTTCAGGCAAGATCTGAGACCACTTTTGGACCACTCCCCCCCCCCCCCCCCCCCAAAAAAAAAAATAATTCTTTCAGAAATGGTATACAAAAACGTAAAATTCTTGTGAAGAAGCATAAAAACAATTATAAATCAGCTTATGAAGTGAAATATGCGGTAATATTGAAAAGCGAAAGTGCCAAAAAAATGCAAATTCAGGAGCTAAATAAACAATATGAATGGAGACATACAGCTTTATGGCTTATAATGGGCTAGGAACCCCAGATCCTTGTTAAGTCCTTTCTGTTGGGTGTTAAAATATTCAATCATTCTGACTTCAAAGGTCTTACGTTCTTGTATGGTTTTAAAGTTACCTTTCAGTATTCTCACTGTGAAATCACTGGTACAGCGTCCTGGTTCTGTGAAGTGCTGTGCCACCGGGGTGGGGGCCCTACTGGCTGTATTGTTCATGTGATGTCTATGTAAATTGAATCTTGTCTTAAGCATCTGGCCTGTTTCTCCAATATAGCATCCTTCGTTACATTTTTTACACTGAATGATATATACCACATTGGAAGATGAGCAAGTGAAAGATCCCTTTATGTTGAATATCTTTCCTTTGTGGATAACTATGGGGTCCTGTGAAATATTTTGGCATAGTTTGCAACTGGATAAATTACAGGAACGTGTGCCCTTCTGTTTCTTTTCAGTCTGTGATGGAAGTTTACTTCTGATTAGCTTGTGTTTTAAGTTGGGTGGCTGTCGGAAGGCCAGTACTGGTGGGGATGGGAATATCTCTTTCAGTAATTCATCCTCCTGGAGTATAGGTTGTAGATCTCTTATGATTTTCCTCAGTTTTTCCAGCTCTGGATTGTATGTCACTACAAGGGGGATTCTGTCTGTGGATTTTTTCTCCTTGTACTGTAGCAGATTCTCCCTGGGTGTTTTGAGGGAGGAGGCAATATTCTTGGAGATTATTTTGGGGTTGTAGCCTTTCTGTTTGAAGGATGCAGTCAGGCTTTTAAGGTGTCTGTCTCTGTCCCCTGGGCCAGAGCAGATACGGTGGTATCTTGTGGCTTGGCTGTAAATGATGGATCTTTTTGTATGTGAAGGATGGAAGCTGGAGTTGTGGAGGTAGCTGCATCTGTCTGTGGGTTTCTTGTATATGGATGTTTGTATACAGCCATCACTGATTGAGACCGTGGTGTCCAAAAAATTGTAATTTATCCAGTTGCAAACTATGCCAAAATATTTCACAGGACCCCACAGTTATCCACAAAGGAAAGATATTCAACATAAAGGGATCTTTCACTTGCTCATCTTCCAATGTGGTATATATCATTCAGTGTAAAAAATGTAACGAAGGATGCTATATTGGAGAAACAGGCCAGATGCTTAAGACAAGATTCAATTTACATAGACATCACATGAACAATACAGCCAGTAGGGCCCCCACCCCGGTGGGACAGCACTTCACAGAACCAGGACACTGTACCAGTGATTTCACAGTGAGAATACTGAAAGGTAACTTTAAAACCATACAAGAACGTAAGACCTTTGAAGTCAGAATGACTGAATATTTTAACACCCAACAGAAAGGACTTAACAAGGATCTGGGGTTCCTAGCCCATTATAAACCATAAAGCTGTATGTCTCTGTTGATCACCCCACCCCTCACCTATCCACACCCATCCTGTTAGAATATCAATGATATGCTTTGATGTCCCCATGCATACCTCCGACCCACCCCCATCCTCCCACCCTGTCAGACTGTCATAGTAATGCTTGAATGTTTTCACTTATATACACTGTCAGCTAGCACATTTGCTTATTTCCGATCTGACGAAGAAGGGCAACCTTCGAAAGCTAATCAAGAAATATATTAAGTTATGTCCAATAAAAAAGGTATCATCTTATTTTCTTCTCCATGTTTTATTTTGTTTGATTTCTATTGATAACCTTAAGAGTGGACTAACACGGCTACCACACTCCTCTACTCAAAAATTATTAAAAGCGAAATCGGGCTTCACAAGAATTTTACGTTTTTGTATACCATTTTTGAAAGCATTATTTGTAATCATATACATTAAAAAAAGGAATATATTTAGAGACAACTTTGCAAGTCCACAGATGCACTGAATTTGTCTGTATAAGCCTCCTTGTCATTTGTGTGGTGAGTTTCCTTTTTTCATTTAAAAATATTTTTTAAAAATATTTGCTCCACAATTTTTATCTTGAGTAAATAATACATTTTATATTATACTGACTAATGTCTCTTTATTTTATCATGTTTTTAAAAAAAAAATTTAATTTTTAAATATACTAATGTCTTTTGATATTAATGTTTTGTGTATAAATATATATGTATATACATATACAATGTGTAATCTAATTTCATATTCAAAAGCATGATTATGTACATCTCTTTATGCATACTATCGCATCATTATTTACTGAGTGGTGCATCAGATATTGTATATTTCTGCATATATATATATATATATGTGTGTGTGTATATATATATATATATATATATACACACACATTTTTTGGTTTCTTTTGTTGTTCCTTTTCTGTTTTCCTGTTATTTTATACATATGCTTGTATTTATATGTATATACCTAAGTTGATTATGTCAGCATTTTCAATCTAATTTTGAATGTTTATTATACTGTGTTCTATGTATACCCCTGACGCAGGTGCGGTGGCACCGAAACACAGCCCGTGTCGGGTCTCCCTTCAATCAAATTTGGATTATTTAAGGTTTTTAACATAAGCACTGTGTCCCTTTTGTTTTTAAAGGCCCTTTGTGCTGTTTTTTTGCTGAGACTAAAATTTTTGCCGTCCTGTGAATGGCATACTATAGTTGCATTGTTGCCTGCAGTGTGTAGTCCCTAAACAGTTCTTTCTCTTTGTTCTTTAGGCGCTGGATAAAATGGAGAATGAATGGGTATCTGTGATATTTAATGTCCTGCCATATAAAGATACAGGGACATTCATTCTGAAGAGTCCAGACGAAGCTTCACAGCTCCTAGATGATCATATTGTTATGACGCAGAGCATGTCTTTCTCTCCATACAAAAAACCCTTTGAACAAAGGATCAGCACCTGGGAAAGCAAGCTCCGGATGACACAAGTATGAATAAATGATAGGATGAGCAGATGAGTGTGTTCTGATAAGGGTGCAGAGTGAAGGAAGAAATTTTAGTGTGACATAAGCTTAGAGGAAGGAACTAAAAATAGAAGAAGATTTGACTGAAATCTTGACAAATAAGAAATACCCTTAGCTTCTGTGATTACTATGGAGTAAACCTGCTTTTAACAGCATGCCTAAATCTTTAAGCCTATCATTTGTCATTGTTGGCGTTCTAAACTATATGGTGTATGTGATATATTATTGATATGGGCTATCTGCAAATCCAGCATTATATACTTTCTTTGTCCACACCAGCTTTGAGACTGCCCACCCAGTAGTCTTTGGTTGCTGCTTTTATAGCCTTGACTCTCACCTTCCTGTGCCTTTATATTTTCACCATGCTTTTCTGAAAGCGCACCTTTCTGGCTTTGACTATGTGCCTTTGGCTGCCCAATGGGCAAGAGATCTTGGGATTTCTTTACAAAGTTTTCATTTGGAAATCTGCTTAAGGAATGCACATTCTTGGATCGTCTGTATTTTTATGGGTTACAGAGCTGGATTGATTGAGTCCTCCTGTTGCCCAAAATGTTCCTCTACTGGTGCTATTTTGGGCCATATGTTTTGGCACTGCACTAAAGTTAAGCAGTTTTGGCTGCAGGTGCTATCACAGGTGTCTGGGGTTTGGGGGGTCATACTTGCCTGTTACGGCTTAAGATGATGATGTGGAGGAGTGGCCTAGTGGTTAGGGTGGTGGACTTTGGTCCTGGGGAACTGAGGAACTGAGTTCAATTCCCAGCACAGGCAGCTCCTTGTGACTCTGGGCTCCCATGACCCTCCATTGCCTGCCGCATTGAGGCTGCCATGAGTGAGAAAGCGTGGGGTACAAATGTAACTAAAATAAATTTTTAAAAAATCTCTATTTTTCAAATTGCATTGCCCATCCCAAAAGGCCTTATGGAGGTTTCTAAAACAAACTATTTTGATGGGCAAGAAAACTATTTTGTTTTATTAGCTGTTCTTGGAGACACCTATGATAGCCCTATGGAGATCTGCTACTTGTTGTTCATGGAAAGACAATTTGTGACTAATTTGGACTGTAAACAGGGGAAGACTTTTAGTTTAATTTGGGAACCATATTGGTCTTGACCAATAAAATATATTTAAACATTTTGTGTGTTTTTGGCTTTGGGTGTGAAGGGAACGGCAAAAGAATGACGTAAGTGTAAAGAATACCTACTAGAACCTTTTTTTGGTAAAAGTAGTCTGATGAGATTGATACACTTATGAACAGATTATAAAGCAAACCATGATACAGGCATATATGTTGCTATCATCATGGAAAATGCTGATGAGTGTGCTGATGATGCGCATAAAACTAGCCATAAGTTTTGTATACAATTTAAGCAGATGACTTTTACAAATAGCATTAGCTTTCTCTAAACAAATTATGTGTAGCTCCGGATATGTCATGTTACAATGGTAATCTTCCAATGTTTAGCTCTGGGTATGTTGGGGACAGTATTCAAAAGGGTTTAACTGAGCAAGAGAGATTCCTGCCCAGTTAAACTCCACTGAGCCAGCAGGACACTGATATTCAGCAGCACTAAACCTGTTAGTGTCACTGAATATCTCCACTAATTGGCCATTGGTAATGTTAGGGGCAGGCCGGGAGTAGAGGTAGGGCAGAGCAGCCACCCTATTGGTTAATGGTGGTATTGAGTCTGCTAACTGACTAACAGGTGAATTTTCGAAAGAGAAGGGCGTCCATCTTCCAACACAAATCAGGAGATGGGCGTCCTTCTCGCAAGGTTGCCCAAATCGGCAAAATTGAATGCCAATTTTGGGTGCCCTCAACTGCTTTCCGTCGAGGGGATGACCAAAATTTATGGGGGCATGTCGGCAGTAGCGAAGGCGGAACTGGGGTGTGCTTAGGAGATGGGCGTCCTCAGCCGATAATGGGGAAAAAAGAAGGGTGTCCCTGATGAACACTTGGCCGACTTTATTTGGTCCATTTTTTTTCATGACCAAGCATCGAAAAGGTGCCTGAACTGACCAGATGACCACTGGAGGGAATCGGGGATGACCTCCCCTTACTCCCCCAGTGGTAGCTAACCCCCTGACACCCTCAAAAAACCCTTTAAAAATACTTTTTTGCCAGCCTCAAATGCCATACTCAAGTCCATCGCAGCAGTATGCATGTACCTGGAGCAGTTGTAGTGGGTGCAGTATACTTCAGGTAGGCGGACCCAGGCCCATCCCCCTCATACCTGTTACACTTGTGGTGGTAAATGTGAGCCTTCCAAAACCCACCAGAAACCCACTGTACCCACATGTAGGTGCCCCCGCTTCATCCCTAAGGGCTATGGTAGTGGTGTACAGGTGGGTTTGGGGGGGGGGGGGGTTGGGGGGGGCTCAGCACCCAAGGGAAGGGAGCTATGCACCTGGGACCTTTTTCTGAAGTCCACTGCAGTGCCCCCTAGGGTGCCCGGTTGGTGTCCTGGCATGTCGGGGACCAGTGCACTACGAATGCTGGCTCCTCCCATGACCAAATGGCTTGGATTTGGTCGTTTTTGAGATGGGCGTCCTCGGTTTCCATTATCGCTGAAAACTGGGGATGACCATCTCAAAAACGACATAAGGACGTCCATCTCTAGGGTCGACCTAAATTTCATGATTTGGGCGTCCCCGACCATATTATCGAAACGAAAGATGAACACGGGGAGGAATACCGGATGAAACTGAAAGAAGCCAAGAGAGAGGTACGTCTGGCGAAGGCGGCAGCGGAAGAACAAATGGCTAGAAATGTAAGGAGGGGCGACAAAAATTTCTTCAGGTATATTAGTGAAAGAAGAATGACTAAAAAGGGAATTGTGAGACTAAAAGATACAGAGAACCGCTATGTAGATAATGATGAAGAAAAAGCCAATTTGCTAAATAGATACTTTTGTTCTGTTTTCACTGAAGAAAATCCTGGAGAAGGACCGCGAGGGACTGGCAAAAGTACACCTGAGAATGGAGTGGATACAGCACCGTTCACGGAAGAGAGTGTGTATCAACAACTTGTAAAGCTAAAGGTGGACAAAGCCATGGGACCGGACGGGATCCACCCCAGAATATTGAGGGAGCTCAGAGAGGTTCTGGCGGGTCCTCTTAAAGATTTGTTTAATAAATCCTTGGAGACGGGAGAGGTTCTGAGGGACTGGAGAACGGCGGAGGTGGTCCCTCTTCACAAAAGTGATGATAGGGAAGAAGCTGGAAACTACAGGCCGGTAAGCCTCACTTCGGTTATTGGAAAAGTAATGGAAGCGATGCTGAAGGAAAGGATAGTGAATTTCCTGGAAGCCAATAAGTTGCAAGATCCGAGACAACATGGTTTTACCAGAGGGAAATCGTGCCAAACTAATCTCATTGAATTCTTTGATTAGGTAACTGGAGAATTGAATCATCGACGTTCTATAGACGTAATCTACTTAGATTTTAGCAAAGCTTTTGACACGGTTCCCCACAGGAGGCTCTTAAATAAACTAGATGGGCTGAAGATAGGTCCCGAAGTGGTGAACTGGATTAGGAACTGGTTGACGGACAGACGACAGAGGGTGGTGGTAAATGGAGTTCGCTCGGAGGAGGGAAAGGTGAGTAGTGGAGTGCCTCAGGGATAGGTGCTGGGGCCGATTCTGTTCAATATATTTGTGAGTGACATTGCCGAAGGGTTAGAAGGTAAGGTTTGCCTATTTGCAGATGATACTAAGATTTGCAACAGAGTGGACACCCGGTAGGGAGTGGAAAGCATGAAAAGGGATCTGAGGAAGCTAGAAGAATGGTCTAAGGTTTGGCAATTAAAATTCAATGCGAAGAAATGCAAAGAGATGCATTTAGGGAGTAGAAACCCACGAGAGACTTTTTTTTTTGTTACATTTGTACCCCACGCTTTCGCACTCATGGCAGGCTCTATGCGGCAGGCATTGGAGGGTTAAGTGACTTGCCCAGAGTCACAAGGAGCTGCCTGTGCCGGGAATCGAACTCAGTTCCTCAGTTCCCCAGGACCATAGTCCACCACCCTAACCACTAGGCCACTCCTCCACTCCATGTGTTAGGCGGTGAGAGTCTGATAGGTACTGAGGGGGAGAGGGATCTTGGGGTGATAGTATCCGAGAATCTGAAGGCGACGAAACAGTGTGACAAGGCGGTGGCCATAGCGAGAAGGTTGCTAGGCTGTATAGAAAGAGGTGTGATCAGCAGAAGAAAGGAAGTGTTGATGCCTCTGTACAAGTCGTTGGTGAGGCCCCACCTGGAGTATTGTGTTCAGTTTTGGAGGCCGTATCTTGCGAAGGATGTTAAAAAAATGGAAGCGGTGCAAAGAAAAGCTACGAGAATGGTATGGGATTTGCGTTCCAAGATGTATGAGCAGAGACTTGCTGACCTGAACATGTATACCCTGAAGGAAAGGAGGAACAGGGGTGATATGATACAGACATTCAAATACTTGAAAGGTATTAATCCGCAAACAAATCTTTTCCGGAGATGGGAATGCGGTAGAACAAGAGGACATGAAATGAGATTGAAGGGGGGCAGACTCAAAAAAGATGTCAGGAAGTATTTTTTCACGGAGAGGGTGGTGGATGCTTGGAATGCCCTCCCGCGGGAGGTGGTGGAGATGAAAATGGTAACAGAATTCAAACATGCGTGGGATATGCATAAAGGAATCCTATGCAGTAGGAAGGGATCCTCAGAAGCTTAGCTGAAATTGGGTGGCGGAGCAGGTGGGGGAAGAGAGGTTGGTGGTTGGGAGGCAAGGATAGTAGAGGGCAGACTTATACGGTCTGTGCCAGAGCCGGTGATGGGAGGCGGGACTGGTGGTTGGGAGGCGGGAAATACTGCTGGGCAGACTTGTACGGTCTGTGCCCTGAAAAAGGCAGGTACAAATCAAGGTAAGGTATACACATATGAGTTTATCTTGTTGGGCAGACTGGATGGACCATGCAGGTCTTTTTCTGCCGTCATCTACTATGTTACTATGTTACTATGTTACTATGTAATGCCCATCTTGTTTCGATAATATGGGTTTCCCCGCCCCTCTACGGGGCCGTCCTGTGAGGACGCCCTCATGAAAACTTAAGTGCCCCGTTCAATTATGCCCCTCCAGGTAACCACATAGGACAGCAAAACAGCTATTATAACTTTATGCGAGTTAACCAGGCACCAGTCTGAATATCAGCCGGTACCTGGTTAACTTCTGGATCAACAGACATACCTGGATATTCAATGTCAGGAGCCGTATATGCCCCAGCATTGACTATCTGAGATTAGGACAGCCCACAGCTGGAAGCAGCTTGCAAGCTGGTTACCACCATGGGCTGACTATTCTCCTTGTTATGTTTCAGTGGTAATCTTCCAAATATTTTAGGAAGTATGGGCCTGATATTCAGCCAGTGGTGGTAAGAAGCTTGTAAGCCTCTCACAGCCGTGGGCTGAATTAACCCTGGATATTCAATGCTGGGACATGTCCAACCTCCATTAAATATCCAGATTAGTACGGCAATCTGGAAGTTAACCAGGCACTGGCCAATATACAGATCGGTACCCAATTAGCTTGGTGGATAAGGTAGGGCCAGCATTTTTGGTGCCCTAATATTATCCAAACACTTAACCGATTAGTGGTCTGAATATCACAGATAACTGTATAAGTAGGAGTCTACCCAAACTCTGCTCTTGGATTACTTCTAACCTTACCGTTAGAGAATGGCTGGTTAGAAATGATATTTAGTTCTACCCATTTGAGTGCCACTGAATGTGAGCAGTCGGCCAGCTCCGTGGGGGTTAACCAGGCAAGAGCCTGTCCTGCCCAGTTAAACCCCTTTGAATGTTGATCCTTATATTATTTCTTTCCACCATTCTGGAGCTGACTTTCTTATTTTTCCTGTCAGGATGTTCTGGAGGAATGGCTAACTTGTCAGCGCTCCTGGCTATACCTGGAACCCATCTTCAGTTCAGAGGACATCAATAGGCAACTGCCTGTAGAGAGCAAGCGATACCAGACCATGGAAAGGACCTGGAGGAAGATCATGAAAAGTGCCAACGAAAACAAACAGGTGCCTGTAGTATTGTGTCTACATATTTCATGTGTGAGAATACTGAGTGTTTGTATTGTGACAACAGTGTATTATGGATATGCACCAAAAAAAAAATTTGTGGTTTGTTTTCAGATCAGTTTCCTCTTTCAGTTAATTTTATGGATCACAATGCTCATTAGTTTCCATTCCTATCTTGGACTCTTACATTGTGGTTTTCCATCCAAGTTTTATGAATGTTGCTGTTTGGCAGCAGCAGCAGCAGAGACACCAAAAGAGGAGCAAAACAGCACAAACAATAAAGGGAACATCCCAAGGCAGCAAAACAGGAGAAAATGTCACAACAACAGTAGCATGAACAGCCTAAGACTAAGTCATCAAAAGAGGGGCAAAACAGCACCAACAGTAGCAGGATTGCCACATGGCACTGAGAGAGGAGTGAAAAGGCACCAACAGTGGCAGAAAACTGCAGTAAAGACATACTGTGTTCGCTCTCAACAAATTCTTGTGTTTAAAAAAAAATAAATAAAGCTGTAATTCTTGTTCTGGGCACTCCTTATAGTTAGAAGGTTCATAGGGGTTCAGGTTCCCATTTCTCTGAGCTTCTTGGAAAACTGGGCATGAATTCTGATGGGGGGGGGGATGGTTGATCAACTTCAAGCTTACCTATGTCAAAATTGGAAAAAAGGCACCTATTTAAAACCTGTTTTATAAAGGCACCATGTGTGTCTATGAATAAGCACCCAGAACCAACTGTAGTAGCACACATATATAGCATCATACAAATTTACACCTGTTCCAAAGAAGGTCTAAATTTTTGCTCATTTGTGATATGCTTTCATTTTGGGAGGAATGTTAGACATGACAAATAAAAGTAATTTCTGTTTGTATATCTTTAAACAAACAATGACTACACAAGCAGAATAAGCTGAATGTTTATTCATTCACATTTTTGGCACCTATGCTGGGGTATATGTTCTGTCACAAGGGAAGGGGGGGACCCCAACCCCAGTCCCAGTCAGATCCTCTCAAGAATGCCTACCATCAGACAACTTGGGTATAATCCACCCTAGTGCAGATAGAGTGAACAACAGGAACCTGCTTGGGTGGTAGTGAAACAGGTGGGAAATCAGGAGACGAAAGGCAAATTTTGGTTCCGAACAAGGCAACTTTATTGCTAGCAAGTGAACAGCACCGAGTAGCCTCGGGACACTGTGTGTCATAAATCATCTGACGCTTACATTTATACTTCCCTACTGGGCCTGCGCATTTGGCCCCTTACACGTCATACCTGTCATGCGCAGTAAACATTTGTAGTTCTTACAGTACAAAATTGTAGTCCCAGTACGTACACACGTCATAACACTGAAATGATACTGGCAAGAAAAACGAAACTTAGCAGCTTATTCTGTACACACACAATGCTCCTTTCTAGCACAGGAGATAAGGTGCGGCTCAGGAATGCAGGGGGGTGTCAGCACCCTCCAAGGTCGCCTATTCAGATGGCGTTGCTACGTGCAAGCTGGTCTTGTATAGGCCTTGCAAACTACTGTTACAAGCTATATGTCTAATAGCCCTGCATTCTGTCTGTACATTAGTAAACAGCAAACTTGTTTTGTTAGTAAACAGTAAAACTGGATAAGGCACAAATGTCCAGTGCAGTAATAAGGTGTGGCCAAACAGCCAAAGCAGAGGTAGAGTGCATAAGTAAAAGTCCATCAGTAGGCACAAAACATGAGGTTGTCCTGTTGCTCAGTAGTATTCAGGTAGTACCGGCGTTCCACTCCTTCATTCCCCCCTTTTGATACTTGAACATCCATTCTGGTGGAGAGTATCACCTCCATGAACCCTGAAAAGGAAAGAAAGGACAAGGATAGTTAGCGAGGGAGGCAACAAGCGAGCCCTAAGCCCTTGCACAGCCGTTGGTTGCTTCGCCGGGGTCGAGACGGAGGGCCCCTAGTGGAATCCCCCCCCCTTTGTAGCCGGTCTTTTGCTGGCACAAGGGTGATGACCCATTGAGTGACTCAGGGGGTTCAAAGTGCACATCAGCCACAAGGTGCTTCATCGTCAGCTTCATCAGACTGGGGAATGGGGGAGTACATCTGGAGAGCCATAAGCTGGGCAGCAGCACGGCGATCAGCGATGCTTTCCATGGTGGAGCGGAGACACCTGAAAACTAAGGGGAGAGACAAAGGTATTATTAGGCAAGACAGCAAGAACAGGCCACCCATGACGAGGAGGCCTTGCAGGCTCCCGGAGGTTGGGAGCCAGCTGGTGAGGGAGGAAGTCCAATCCCACGCACTGTTCCAGGTTTGGACGGGGACGTGGGCTAGTTTGACCATCCGGTCAGTTATTTCCCTGATGACATGGCTCTGGTCATCAATCTGTAAGCAGCAATTACTGAGGTTAAACTTGCCACACACCCCGCCCTCCTGGGCTAAGAGGTAGTCAAGAGCCAAGCGATTTTGGTAGACGGCGGTAATGAGCTTAGTGTTCTGTCGAGCTAGGATATTGAGGGCCAGGGCCGAATCGTTAGTAAGGATTTCGAGTACGGCCTGTAGGCGAATAATGCGATTCAGCATGTAGATAGGGGTGCGGTAACCGTATGTACCATCTTCAGCCCATGTGGCCGGTCCATAGTAGTGAATGATACGTTCAGGCGGCCACTCGTTGTCCTTCCAGTCTCCAATCTGGACTTTGGGCTTGATGATTGGGAAAGACCGTTTTCGTCGGGTAGGGTTATCAGGCCCCTTTTCCACGTATAGGGGGATACCCAAAGTTTCGCCGACTTGTATGGGCAGAAGGAAAAAACTAGGTCGGACCGTGCCCAAGAGACAGGTACCGTACCAGCGGGTCGGGAGTTGTTCATAGGCCCTGCGTCCGCAGATATAGTAGTAGCCCGCCGGGGCTACCCACTTGAGGGAGGCGTTCCCTCCGTATGTCCATGTCGTGTTCAAGGTGGGTTCTGTCCAGATAGGCTCCGGGGCGGGCAGGTTGTCCGTTTGCCACCAGGTCGTCCGGCTGCCATTATACTGAAGAACCCCCGTACAAGCAGAGTCTCCCACTGGTACAGAGTAACGCTTCGATGGCGCTCGACTAGCGCAGAGGGTACCTATGATATTTGTTCTCAGGGCCCATTCGTACGGCTTCGGCCGTTGGGGAAAGGTAATGTTAGTGGTGTTGAGTGCATCCCATGTGTGTTGTCGGATCTCTCTCGCTTCCCAGGGCCATTGTTCACCCATGTCGGTGCCTCCACAGACGAAACAGTTGGCAATTCCGAGGGAGAGGGCGATGTTTTCAGCCAAATTGAGGAACATATTTCGGGCTTCTGGGGAAATGGGGAATTTAGTCTCGGTCTGCTCAGCACGAGCAATTTCATCAAATACGTCTTGGTAGCCGACAACAGTAGTCTGGTAGTGCGTAGGAGGCTTCGTTTCGAGACTCTGATATATGGTAATATATGTCAACGGATCCATTCCTCCGCCGTCAATGCCGAGGCCCCACGTTCCTCTCCAGGGCATGTCGTGTCCTCGGATGGGCCAGTCTAGGGACACATAGTTACCAGAACCTCGACGAAATTTGCCCAGGCCGGCGCATCCGGCATATCCTCCTCCCGTATAAGCACATACTCGGTCCCAGCCCGAGGCTCGAGTGTCGCCGGCGCATGGGAGCCACACCCACGGGGAGCAGCATCTCATGTCTGGACTGAAGGGGCAGACATACTTGTGGTCCTTAACGTATGCCTCTCGCCAACTCTGGCTACCACACTTGCGAGACCAAGGGTGCTTGTCCATGGCGGCACAGACGTCGAAGGTGAGGGTTGCTACAGTTTGGATGCCACCGACAAGGATACGAGTAGAATTAATGTAATACAGAATGCCATCTCCCTCGACTCCCGGAGGTCCGGCCACATACGCAGGGAGTCCTACGCTGAGGGTGACATTGTAGTATCTTGGTTTGGTAGGGCTGTGGCAGATAGTGAGATTTCCTTGGAGGCATCTGTGGAACTGTTGGAGGCCATTCGGAGTGATGAGGGCACAAGTCGGGAGAAGCTGGCAATCGCCTTCCGGGGGCTGCGTCTGGTGAATGAGGGTAGTGACTAGGTGATATCCTCCCTCTATACGGTGGCGCACGAGGCGCAAACATTCAGTGCAATTCAGGCTCAGGGTGGCAGGATGATAGCTCGGAACTGCACACAGGAGAAGGAAGATGGTCAGCATTATATATGTGGTGGGAGGTATCCGAGCTTTTGCAGCAAGAAGATAATGAGGCCCACGATGAAGGCTGCGATAAAGAGAGAGCCAAAAACGCAGTGGGTCCAGAAACTGAGTTCCTGTTGCTGGGCAGGCATGAATCTGGTGGTTCACGTCTTTCTTAGAGTCAGCCGTAATGGAGCGTCAGGATGTTGGTGCGCAGTCCAACGCTTCAGGGTGCTGCTAGTGGGAGCAGCAGGCTTCAATCGGGTCCAATGTATCCACACTGGGCTTCCTGCAATTTTAACAGCGGTGGAGGTCGTTAGGAGAACAAGGGAGGGCCCCTTCCATTTTGGCTTTAGGCAGTCAGATTCATCCCACTCTTTTACCCAGACCTCGTCTCCCACCCTGAACCTGTGCGTAGGATTGGTGAGGACCAAGGGAGCTACTCTTTCAGTGTACTGCTGGATGTCTTGCACTACCTGGTGTAAGGCTCTCATCTGTTTCACTAAGGAACTCTCACCCTGTATCTGCAAGGAGTCGGGAAAGGAGGGTAGTGGTGGTGGCCTAGCATACATCATCTCGTAGGGAGTAAGGCCGGTAGCCTTGGGGGTACACCTAAGATGCAGCAAGGCCAGTGGAAGCAGGTCGGGCCACTTGGCTTTTGCTTCTTGGCAGAGCTTGGCTAGCTGGTTCTTCAGGGATCGGTTAGCCCTCTCCACTACTCCACTGCTTTGAGGTCTCCAGGCACAATGCAACTTCCAATCGAGGCCCAGTCTGGTACTGAGCTGTTGTGTTACTTCACTAGCGAAGGCGGGGCCGTTGTCAGAGTTTATTTGCTTGGGGAGGCCGTATCTGGGTAGGATTTGATGAAGCAGTAGGGAGGTAACTTCTTTAGCCATTTCCGTTCTAGTAGGCTGGGCTTCACTCCATCCGGTGTAGGTACACACGGCGACGAGGATAGCTTTGTAGCCGCGCGCCGGGGGCATGTGTGTGAAGTCAATCTGGCACACGTGGAAAGGGCTGGTGCCTCGGAGAACATGTCCTGGCATAGGGCCGGGCCCCGTTCGAGGGTTGTTCCGGGCACAAGTCGCGCATCGGCTGGAAGCGTTTTTGGTCCACAGGGATAGTTTGTTGATGTAGTAGGTCTTCTCAAGTAAGCGCCCCAGGGCGTCCCTGCCCAGGTGGGTGCGGTCGTGAGCCTCCTTGGCTACCGTCCAGGCCAGGGCTTCGGGTATCCATATGCGCCCATCCTGTAGTATCCACCAGCCATTGCGTGACTGTAGACCCTCTTGTTGGGCCCATTCCGTTTCTTGGGGGGTGTAGATAGGGGTCTCCGTAGGGAGCTGGACGACGAGTACGGGGTCAGGAGGGTGAGAGGAGTAGGGGAGCTGACTTGCCCTTTTTGCAGCGTCGTCTGCCCGCTGATTTCCCCGGGCGATAGGGTCCGTTCTTCCAGTGTGGGCCCTGCAGTGCATCACAGCCACCTTCTTCGGCTTCCATACCGACTCGAGTAATTGGCAGATCTCAGCGGCATTTGCAAGTCCTTTCCCTTCAGCTGTCAGAAATCCCCTCTCCTTGTACAAGGCTCCGTGCACCTGGAGGGTGAGGAAAGCGTATTTGGAGTCGGTGTAAATGTTGACAACTTTTCCTTCAGCCCACAGGAGGGCTCTGGTGAGGGCGATTAGCTCCGCTTTCTGGGCTGATGTTCCGGGTGTCAGAGCCATAGCCTCGATCACATGGTCCTCAGACACCACCGCATAGCCAGCTCTTCGAATTCCCTCTATCACCTGGCTGCTTCCATCGGTAAAAAGGGTGATGCCCCCTTGCCAGGGTTGATCCTTCAGGTCAGGTCTGCTCGAGTGCACAGTGGCCATTACCTCTTCACAGTCGTGGAGTGGTGGTTCAGGGGCCGGAAGGAGGGTGGCAGGATTGAGGTTGGTCGTGTCCAGGATCCGCACCTCCGGATTTTCGCACAGGAGGGCTTGGTATTTGACCAATCGGGAGTTGGTCATCCATCTGGGTCCGTGGCTCTCGAGTAGGCCGCGGATGGTGTGGGGTGTGGTCACAAAAAGTGTTTGGCCGAATGTGAGTTTATTGGCCTCGTGTATCAGGAGACAAGCAGCCGCAATGCTTCGTAGGCAGCCCGGCCATCCTCGTGCCACGTTGTCCATGCTCTTGGAGAGGTATGCTACAGGGCGTTGCCAGGTACCGACCAGTTGGGTGAGGACTCCAAGTGCCAATCCCTTCTTTTCGTCGATGAACAAGTGGAACGGCTTAGTCACATCTGGCAGTCCGAGCGCTGGTGGAGCCGCAAGGGCATCCTTAAGGTCCTGAAGGGCTTTCAGTTCGCTTTTCTCCCACTGGAGATCCTGGCCCTCGAGTTCAGGCCCCTTCAGCTTGGCATACAAACTGTGGGTCAGGATAGCAAAATTGATGATCCAAATGCGGCAATATCCAGCGGCTCCGAGGAGTGCCCGTAATTCCTTCTTGTTTGCAGGAGTGGGTTGGTTGCGAATAGCTTGGGTTCGGGGGATACCGAGCCTTCGGGTTCCTTCTCGGAGGCGAAACCCCAGATACTCGACTTCGATCTCGCATATCTGTGCCTTCTTGCGACTGGCCCGGTACCCCTGGGCTTCCAGGGTCTTCAAGAGGTAGAGGGTAGCTTCAGCACATTCGGTGTACGTTTCACGGGCCACCAACAGGTCATCCACGTATTGGACGACCGGCCCATACTCGTCCTGATACGTCTTCAGGTCCTGGGCGAGTTGGTCGCCGAAGAGGGTAGGCGAGTTCTTGAACCCCTGGGGAAGACGGGTCCATGTATATTGCTGCTTGGTTCCCGTCTGCAAGTCTTCCCACGTGAAGGCAAACAACTTTTGGCTGTCGACAGCAAGAGGGATGGAGAAGAAGGCGTCCTTCAAATCAATGACACTGTACCACTTGGTCTGAGATGGCACTTGGGCTAGGATGGAGTATGGATTTGGTACGAGGGCAACTATGTCGGCTACCTGGTTGTTGACTTTCCTCAGGTCCTGGACGGGTCTGTACTCGGATGTTCCTGGTTTCTTAACGGGCAACAATGGGGTGTTCCATGCGGATCTGATTGGTTTAAGGACTCCCTGTTGAAGGAGTTTCTGTAGATGTGTATGCATACTATGCCGGGCTGCATAGGGGATGTGGTATTGTCCTTGGTTGACAACTTGAGCATTTGGTTTGAGCTCAATCCAGATGGGGATAGCGTTAACGGCCAGTCCGCCGGGGTTCAATTCTGCCCATACATCAGGCACTTCATCCATTATGGCTCGCCTCTGCTGGGCGAAAGGGGTGTTCTGGTCGTAACGGCAGTCGCCGGGTCCTACAGTTGGGGGAACGTGTAGTCTCCATTCTTCTCTTACTGGACAGATAAGTGTCACTGGCCGATCTTCAAAGCGAGCTTCCACTTCACCCGTAGTCTTGAACTTCAAGGTGGCCTGGAGCTTACAGAGTAGGTCTCGACCAATCAAGGGGACCGGGCATCCAGGGATGTGTATGAACTGATGGGACACCATCGTCCCTCCGATCTGGACTTGGCGCTCTTTGAGGAGGGGGGCCGCAAGGGATTTCCCGGAGGCTCCCACAATTGGTATAGTTTCTTTCGTGGCTGGGGCTATGGCAGTGGTGATAACAGATCGCTGGGCCCCCGTGTCTAGTAAGGCCTTCATAGATTCTGTCCCCACCCGAATTTCCACCAGAGGGTCAGTGGGGACTCTGCCCTCCCGGTTTCTTCATGCTGTGCTGTCTCGGGTAGCGTCCACAGCCATCTGCCATTCCCTCCGGTCATCCCGTCCTCTCTCTCTTCGGCCCCTTCCACGGCCTCGCCTAGGGTCCCCCGTGCGGTCGCCGGTCTCCTCCTCTCTCTGCCGGTCCCATGATTCCTCTTCTCTCGGGTTGTCCCGTATCTCCTCTGGACAATCAGCCCACCAGTGTCCTTCTTGTCGGCAATTTGCACACTGGTTACGCCCTATGGGGGACCGCGTTCCTCTTGTTCTCCTGCCCCTCCCCTTTGGTCTAGACCTCATTCGTTCTTCCAGCACCGTGGCCAACACATCTGCCTTCTCCCGCATCCGTCTGGTCGATTCCTTCCGGGCCTCCACCTTCTCCTCCTGGTCGCGATATCCGAATACGCGATCAGCTATAGCTTTCAGTTGGCTTAGGCTCATCCCTTCGAACCCCTCCGTTCTCTGTAGCTTTCTTCGTATATCCGGTGCTGACTGGCTAACAAAACTCATAACCACGGTTGGGAGGTTCTTAGGGTCTTCGGGATTTATCGGGCTGTGCCTTCTGAATGCTTCCATAAGTCGTTCAAGGAAGTCCCCTGGACTCTCGTCCTTTTGTTGGACTACACTGTGGATTTTTCCCATGTTGGTAACCTTCTGCTTCCCCTTCTTTAAGGCGGCCAGGTACGCCTGCTGGTATCGGCGGATAAAGGTTTGGCCTTCGGCGGTTCGGTAGTCCCACGTGGGAGCAGCGATGGGCGCCTCCGTTTCTATTAGGTTCTGTAAATTGGCATGGGCCGGATTCGCATCCCGGATGGCTTGCTCCATATTTTGTTGTAAAAGGCGGCGTTCTTCAGAGGTCAGGATGTGGGCGCTCAACTGCCTAAGGTCTGCCCAAGTTGGATTATAGCTGTATATAATGCCTTCCACCAGCTCTATCAGCTGCTCGGGTTTCTGGTCGTAGGACGGCCCGTGGAATTTCCAGTTATACAAATCGGCACTTGAGAAGGGAACGTGGCTATAAACTGTTGATTCGATGGGCTGGCCCCCCCCCTTCCGCCGGGTTAGGGGTATAGGTGGTGGACTGTCGAACTGGGAATAAGTGGGAGGTTCCCCCTTTTCGGCTGGACGGAAGGGCCTGTTGCGGACTCGATTGGGGGAACCGAGTAATGTTCTTCACAACCCGTTTACTCTTCCGTGTGGTTGCGAGGCCAGGTGACTCAGGTGAGGCTGGGCGGGACGTCTCCCCGGCATCCGACTCTGACCCGGAAGTCTCGGCGTCAGCGGGGCCTTCTGCTAGGCCCGTAAGGTCAGGGTACATAGGAGCATAGGGCGGCGGCGCAATGTCGTCTTCGTATGCTTCCGCCGTAGCAAGTATCGGGGCTTTTGGAGGCTTCTTCTCGGCCGAACCCTGAACTTTTCCTGCGGTTTTCTTTGGGGGTTTTTTTCTAGAAAGTGTGTTGGTGGTACTGGGCGTAGTTCCTGCCTTGACTCTGGTAGCAGGGGGCGTGGTCTCAGTGGCTTCAGTGCTAGGGGCGGTAGGCCGTATGGGGGCGGTCCCTGCGGCCTTCGGGACGGCAGCGGTTGCCGAGCTTTGGAGAGCGAAGGCATGGGTCGGCAGGGTTCTAAGTTTGGTTTTCCGGCCTTTTCTCTGCTTTACCAACATAAGGGCGGCCTTTTCTACCTTCCGTTGGGCCCAAGCCGGCGGATCCCGGACTACATCCAACCACGCTTCTATGTATGGAATGTCCTCGGGACAGCCTGGGTTTCCCTCAATTATAACAATATTCATGACCGCCGCCACTTTTTCATACTCGAATGACCCTTCCGGGGGCCATCCAGCAATTCCTAGCCCTGGCCACATAAATTGACATCTCTGTATCATCCCGGCCCTGCTACATTTATCTAGGTCGAACACTTCGCTAAAGTGTTCCGTCATTAAATCTAACGGTGAGGACCCACCCCCGCCCATCCTAACCTGAGTGCCAAAGGACAGGTGACGGACAAAAGGGGGAAAGGGGAGGTGGAGGAGTAAGGGGTCTCGTTCCACCAGACACAGAAGGGTCAACACTCGGCCTGACCAGGACGCGGTCGCCCGGCCTGGAACTGCAAGCCCATTCACACACTTTCATACGCCACAAGAAACCCTCCCGTTCGCCGCTCGGTTTCGTCGTCGGAGCCTAGTGAGTTTCGGGACCTAGTCGGATACCAATAGTCCGTATTAGTCACTGGCTAAAAGAGGGTGATCACGCCTCTTCTTCGGTCCTTACTGGGCCGGTCACTACGTAGAGTATACTCGCCTGTCCGCCGGGGTCGCAGGCTGCGCCGTCGTACGCTTCTCTCTGAAATGGAAAAAGGTGCCTTGTCGGAACCACACAGCCCCCTCTACAGTCAGGCGGAGTGGATCGGCCCTCCTCCGGGAGATGGACGCTGAAATCAGCGGTGGCCACTCACCACCTTCTCAGGTGGGGGTCGATGACCCGATCCGACCGCAGTGGGGGAGGGGAAGAATATAATCCGATTCCCCTTTCTACTTCTGTCCCATCTGGGTCGCCAATGAAACAGGTGGGAAATCAGGAGACGAAAGGCAAATTTTGGTTCCGAACAAGGCAACTTTATTGCTAGCAAGTGAACAGCACCGAGTAGCCTCGGGACACTGTGTGTCATAAATCATCTGACGCTTACATTTATACTTCCCTACTGGGCCTGCGCATTTGGCCCCTTACACGTCATACCTGTCATGCGCAGTAAACATTTGTAGTTCTTACAGTACAAAATTGTAGTCCCAGTACGTACACACGTCATAACACTGAAATGATACTGGCAAGAAAAACGAAACTTAGCAGCTTATTCTGTACACACACAATGCTCCTTTCTAGCACAGGAGATAAGGTGCGGCTCAGGAATGCAGGGGGGTGTCAGCACCCTCCAAGGTCGCCTATTCAGATGGCGTTGCTACGTGCAAGCTGGTCTTGTATAGGCCTTGCAAACTACTGTTACAAGCTATATGTCTAATAGCCCTGCATTCTGTCTGTACATTAGTAAACAGCAAACTTGTTTTGTTAGTAAACAGTAAAACTGGATAAGGCACAAATGTCCAGTGCAGTAATAAGGTGTGGCCAAACAGCCAAAAGCAGAGGTAGAGTGCATAAGTAAAAGTCCATCAGTAGGCACAAAACATGAGGTTGTCCTGTTGCTCAGTAGTATTCAGGTAGTACCGGCGTTCCACTCCTCCAGTAGTACCTTAACAGTGATGGCTACATGGGTGGCAGCCGACTAAAACAGAACCATTCTGAAGTTGCTAAGCCCATTCCCTGAAACAAGGAATGCTGAGAAGTGAAACTGAAAGACTGATCTGCAAATGTTTTGCATAGGCCAACGAATTTGGTGTTGACCTGTCTTTTTGATCCTGTTAAAGGCCAGGGAGCCTCGGAGAGTAGAGTGGGAATTTTCCAGGCTGGAGAAGACCCAGAAGGGTTGGAGTAGGGAGGATTCTGGGAACTCACCCTGAGTCAGGGAAGGGAGCCCTTACCAGGACCTAACAGCCAGGGAACCCAGAGAGTGAGAGTTGGATATTGCCTGTTTCAGAAATGAGAGATGTCTTGGAGACATGACTGTGGAAGTATTGTAGAAACTAATCATGTAAGATCTAGTTTATTCCTGAAGTGTTTAGATTGTGCAAACTATGGTATTGTCACATATTGACTATTGTAATATTATTTACAGTTGATGTTGTAGTGATTAAGAAATTTCAAATGCTGTTAAATACTACAGCTTGATTGATTTGATAGTTACCCCATTGTTTATCCAATTAGACTGGTTGCCTTTACAAGTGCGAGTTATTTTTAAACTGTGTTTAGTATTTTTATAGTGCATGGTGAAGTACCTGCTTATATGTCTGGGTTAATAAGATTGTCTTCTAGGAATATTTCCCCTGAATCCAGATGTTTTTTAATTTTACAATTTCCAGATCCCAAAAAGGTGGTTTATAAAAAGGTTTTCTGTAGTACATTTACATATTTGGCAGCTACACACTGGAAAACAACAAGACAAGCGGAAGAAATCTAGAAAGACCAAACTGAAGTCACAGATGTTGAGAAACCAAAATATTTTATTAGGACCCAACACGGTCCGTGTTTCGGCCAAAAGAGGCCTTCCTCAGGGGTCTACAAATTGGTATACACAGATGTTCCTCCAAAGGTTCTCATAAAATGAGACGATCCCTGTAAGGTCAAGGTCTTTTTTTAAACCTGCGTGTGACCAAGCAAGCAGTCTGAGAGTGAGACATGAATTTTGGAAGCCAGAAGTCTGCTTGCTTGGTCACACACAGGTTTAAAAAAAGACCTTGACCTTACAGGGATCGTCTCATTTTGTGAGACCCTTTGGAGGAACATCCGTACATGCCAATTTGTAGACCCCTGAAGAAGGCCTCTTTTGGCCGAAACGCAGACCGTGTTGGGTCCTAATAAAATATTTTGGTTTCTCAACATCTGTGACTTCAGTTTGGTCTTTCTGGATTTCTTCCACTTGTCTTGTTGTTTTCTTGTGTTTTTTGCGGGAGATTTGGACTCTCGTTGTTGCTCTCAGCTACACACTGGAACCATTTACCATCTGTTCTTAGAAGACAATCTAATTATATGATTTTTCAAAGATTGTTGAAAATGTTTTTATTTAGAAAATTTTTAAGGAGTTAGGTTATTATAATGTAAACACTGTTAAAAATATAATGCCTGGAGTTGTTCCTGTTTTCTTTCTTGTGAGCCAAAAGGTATGTGTGGGATATAAGTGTCATGTAATGTAATGTAATCAGTTCATAAAGCTGGTTAATAAAGCCCAATAAATAAAATGCTTTTGATACAAAATTTTAGCTAGAATGTAAATCTGTAAATTTGCGAAGATAAGCTCCTTAGGAGTTAGCCTATGGAGTTGTGGAGGAGCATAATCGAATGGGGATGACCATCTCTAAGGGCGCCCATCTCTAAGGTCGTCCTGGCGAAGGGGCGGTGAACCCGCTATTAGCGAAACAAGATGGGCATCCATCTTTCGTTTCGATAATATGGTTGGGGACACCCAAATCTCAACATTTAGGTCAACCTTAGAGATGGTCGACCTAAATGTTGAGATGGTCAACCTTAGAGATGGTCGTCCTCGGTTTTCGGCCATAATGGAAACCGAGGACGCCCATCTCAAAAACGACCAAATCCAAGGCATTTGGTCATGGGAGGAGCCAGCATTCGTAGTGCACTAGTCCCCCTCACATGCCAGGACACCAACCGGGCACCCTAGAGGGCACTGCAGTGGACTTCACAAATTGCTCCCAGGTGCATAGCTCCCTTACCTTGGCTACTGAGCCCCACAACCCCCCCCCCCCCCCCCACAACCCACTCCCCACAACTGTACACCACTACCATAGCCCTAAGGGGTGAAGGGGGCACCTACATGTGGGTACAGTGGGTTTCTGGTAGGTTTTGAAGGGCTCACATTTACCAGCACAAGTGTGACAGGTAGGGGGGGGGATGGGCCTGGGTCCGCCTGCCTGAAGTGCAGTGCACCCACTAAAACTGCTCCAGGGACCTGCATACTGCTGTCATGGAGCTGGTTATGACATTTGAGGCTGGCAAAAAAAAAAAATTTAAGCTTTTTTTTTTGGATGGGAGGGGGTTGGTGACCACTGGGGGAGTAAGGGGAGGTCATCCACGATTCCCTCCGGTGGTCATCTGGTCAATTTGAGCACCTTTTTGAGGCTTGGTCGTGAAAAAAAATGGACCAAGTAAAGTCGACCAAATGGTCGTCAGGGACGCCCTTCTTTTTTCCATTATCGGTCGAGGACGCCCATCTCTTATGCACGCCCCAGTCCTGCCTTCGCTATGCCTCTGACACGCCCCCGTGAACTTTGGTTGTCCCTGCAATGGACTGCAGTTGAGGACGCCCAAAATCGGCTTTCGATTATGCAGATTTGGGTGACCCTGAGAGAAGGACGCCCATCTCCCGATTTGTGTCGGAAGATGGGCGCCCTTCTCTTTCGAAAATGCCCCTGATAATGTCAGCTTTCATTCTGAGTGTGGTGCAAAGTCAGCCGCTGTATAAGCACTGTGGCTTTTAGTTTGATTTCATTAGCTACGGCCCATGTGTGTGGAGGCTATATTGCTTGGAGGTAAAATATGGTGTTTTATTATTTGAATTATTATATTTGGCTTGGATACACCACGTTTAGCAGAGGGATACAGACTTTCAAAAAGGAGACTATGACAAAATGAGAACGGTAAAAAAACCCAAAACTTAGAGGAGCAGCTGCAAAGATCAAAAATTTACATCAGGCATGGATGCTGTTCAAAAATACCATCCTGGAAGCCCAGGCCAGATATATTCCATGTATTAATAAAGGAGGAAGAAAGGCAAAACAACAGCCGGCATGGTTAAAAAGTGAGGTGAAGGAAGCTATTAGAACTAAAAAAAAAAAAAAACCTTCAGAAACCGAATGAAAATAATAGGAAACAGCTTAAGGAATGGCAAGTGAAATTGAAAGCCCTGATAAGGAAGGCAAAGAGAGACTTTGAAAAGAAGATTTTGTTGGAAGTAAAAACATATAGTAAAAACTTTATAAAGGTATATTAGAAGCAAGAAGCTGGCAAGAGAATTAATTGGACTGCTAGATGACCAAGGGGTAAAAGGGGCACTCAGGGAAGACAAGGCCATAGCAGAGAGATTAAATGAATTCTTTGCTTCAGTCTTCACCGAAGAAGATGTGGAAGAGATACCGGTGCCACAAATGGCATTCAATGCAGACAAGTCAGAGAAAGTGAATCAAATCTCTTTAAACCTAGAAGATGTGATAGTGCAGTTTGACAAACTGAAGAGTAGCAATTCATCTGGACCGGATGGTATACATCCTATTGTACTGATAGAATTGAAAATGAACCTGCGGAACTATGGTTAGTAATATGTAACTTATATTTAAAAATCAAACATGGTACTGGAAGATTGGAGGGTGGCCAATGTAACACCGATTTTTAAAAAGGGTTCCAGAGGTGATTCCAGAAATTATAGACCGGTGAGCCTCATGGTGCCGGGTAAAATGGTAGAGACTATTATAACGAACAAAATTACAGAGCATATACATAAGCATGGATTAATGAGGCAAAGCCAACATAGATTTAGTGAAGGGAAATCTTGCCTCACCAATCTACTACATTTCTTTGAAGGGGTGAACATACATGTGGATAAAGGTGAGCCTATTGATATTGTGTATCTGGATTTTCAAAAGGCATGTGACAAAGTACCTCTTGAAAGACTCCAGAGGAAATTGGAGAGTCATGGGATAGGAGGTAGTGTTCTACTGTGGATTAAAAACTGATTAAAAGATAGAAAACAAAGAGTAGGGCTAAATGGTCTGTATTCCCAATGGAGAACTGTAGTTTGTGGGGTTTCACAGGGGTCTGTACTAGGACCGCTGTATTCAAAGTTGTTAAAATCGCAAGAGGATTGTGAAAAATTGCAAGAGAACCTTACGAGACTGGGAGACTGAGTATCTAAATGGCAGATGACGTTTAATGTGAGCAGGTGCAAAATGATGCAGTTGGGAAAGAGGAACCTGAACTACAGCTACGTGATGCAAGGTTCCCCATTAGGAGTCACCTATCAGCAAAAGGATATAGGTGTCATTGTTGATGATACGTTGAAACCCTATGCTCAGTATGTAGCAGTGTCTAAGAAAGCAAATAGAATGTTAGGTATTATTAGGAAAGGGATATAAAACAAAAATGAGGATATTGTAATGCCTTTATATTGCTCCATGGTATGACCACACTGTGAATACTGTGTGCCGTTCTGGTCACCACATCTCAAAAAATATATAGTGGAATTAGAAAAAGGTACAAAGAAGGGCAACAAAAATGATAAAGGGGATGGGACGACTTCCCTATGAGGAAAGGCTAAAGTCGCTAGGGCTCGTCAGCTTGGAGAAGAGACAGCTGAAGGGAGATATGATAGAGGTCTATAAAATAGTGAGTGGAGTGGAATGGGTAGACGTGAATCACTTGTTTACTCTTTCCAAAAATACTTGGACTAGGGGGGCATGCAATGAAGCTACAAAGTAGTAATTTTAAAACAAATCAGAGAAAATATTTCTTCACTTAACCTGTAATTAAACTCTGGAATTTGTTGCCAGGTAATGTAGTAAAAGCAGTTAGCTTAGCAAGGTTTAAAAAAGGTTTAGACACTTTCCTAAAATTAAAGTTCCTAAGCCATTATTAATATGGCCTTGGGGAAAATCCACTTCTTATTTATAGGATAAGCACCATAATGTTTTGGGGTCTTGCCAGTTACTTGTGACCTGGGTTGGCCACTGTTGGAAACAGGATACTGGGCTTGATGGACCTTTGGTCTGTCCCAGTATGGTAAATGCTTATGTTCTTATGACTGGAAGCTCTGACAGTCCCCTTTGGCCCTCACTGGTTCACATTTACAGAACCAAGCTTGAGTTTTCAGTTTCGGCTTTGGCTGAAACCAGGTGATGAGTTTCAGCTGCATTTTCTGTTTCAGCCGAAACTGAAAAAAAAACAGTTTTGGTCATCTTCTTCCTCCTTATCCCAGCCCAACCAGTTCCACTTAGTCTTTCTTTGAAATACACAAAATTCATTGCTTTGGTCACATACACTTTAATGGGACCGAGTCAAATGAACAGGATTTAAAATTTTCAGAGGACCTTTTCTGTTCGTTTCTGGAACTGACAGCCCCCAAATTTTCTTTTTCAGATCAGTATCCCATTCAGTTTGATTCAAATGCACCTCTCTACAATATAGTCCTGATGCAACCCATTGCTGGTATAGGTGATGTCACAATTTTTCCAGCACATATTGATGAGCCTCTGCTTCTTTCTGTCAGGTAATTTCATTATGTCCTGATCCCAGACTGCTGGACAACCTGAGAGAATGTAACAAACTACTCGAGATGGTACAGAAGGGACTAAGTGAATATTTGGAGACCAAGAGAGGAGCTTTCCCCAGGTAATACCAGGACTGAGGATTCAACTGGCACAATATTAGGACCCCAAGTCCGACTAATGCAATGCCAGATTTCTAGCCATTTACATTCCAGACCTTGAGGCAAAACCATTGCAATGTTAGGATATGGGTCCCAGCAATTACAGTGGCACTGACTTCATAATGTCACTGATTAAGAATCCTGTTATTGTAATACCAGCAGTTCAGTGCTAGTGGCTGTGGACCAGGCTTATGGTATGCCAGGACTTAGGCCCATATGTTGTAACAGTAGCATTTATGCTCTAGCCAATATTATTTTTTTTTTATTTTTGTTACATTTGTACCCCGCACTTTCCCACTCATGGCAGGCTCAATGCGGCTTACATATTGTATACAGGTACTTATTTGTACCTGGGGCAATGGAGGGTTAAGTGACTTGCCCAGAGTCACAAGGAGCTGCCTGTGCCTGAAGTGGGAATCGAACTCAGTTCCTCAGTTCCCGAGGACCAAAGTCCACCACCCTAACCACTAGGCCACTCCTCCACTCACAATATTATGCCATGGCTTTCTGCAATTTTAACTGAAATATATCCTACTGTCTTTCCTATTTCATTCATTGAAATCTTTCATTTCTTAGCCCAGGCATGGAGTTCTATAGAGAGCACCTGGAAAGAAAGGTTAACTAGAGCTTGCTTACTATCTGTACCTTACTAGGCTGACTAGTTAGCTTCCAGTCTTTTTTGTTTGTTCGTTTATTGAACTTTTTCAAAATTATGAAGTTTTCACTTTGTATGGAAAATTAGCTTAAAAACAGAAATAACATCAAACAATAAACATATAATACCAAAACCAAAATACAGTATGGTGCTCATTTTCAAATCAGATGATCATCTTAAAAGGTTCATCTGCTAAAAATACCCAAATCGTAATTTTGAAAAGTCAGAATTGGGAATTTCACACTGCAGTTTGTCCAGTAGCAATGGTGTGTTGTAAGCATGTTTTGGGCGGGACTAGGGAGGGCGTAAAAGTAGGATGGCCATCATGAATTTTCGAATGGGAAGAAACATTCATGTCTAAAAAGAGGGATGTTTTTATCTAGACCTGTTTGTCACATCCAAGTTACAAAAAGTTGCTCTAATTGAGCAGCAGACCTAAGGAGGGATTAAGGCATGTCCTTTCCTTAATCCCCCAGTGGTTGCTGTCTCCCTCCCTCTCACCTGAAAAATTAAACTGGAAAGGAATAGCAGGCTCTATGTCAGCTGCAGGTATTATGGCTATTCCGAACAAAGCAGCAATCAGGTCAGAGGAGAAGCCTAGTTGTTAGTGCAGTGGACTGTGAACCAAGGGATCCACAGACCGACTTCAGGTTTTTTTTTTTAATAATTCTGAGTCTTCCAGAAACAGAAAAATACCTACTTTACCTAAATGTATGACATCTGTAAGCCTGAAGCTATTGAAGTGGTGTACATTCAGGTACAGCAGGTAGTTTTCAGGTCAAAAAAAGAGTTATAGTGGGGTTTGAACCTGTGTGCGTTGGTTTACAGTCCACTGCACTAACCATTAGGCTACTCATCTGTTCAGCAGGGTCATCTTTGTGACAGGAACACACTGGACCTAGGCTTCACCTACGCTTAGCCACCGTTCCCCGAGGGTTGAGCCCTCAGGTTCGGGCAGCCAGCAGGGCTTACAGGAAAACCGGAACTGGAACTAGCAAGCAGGAACAACAGGAATCAGGATACAGATGTGCCCCCAGGAACCTAGGCGAAAGCAAGGCAGACAGGCAGGGAATGTCCGGGTTCCAGCAATAGTTAGGTCTGGCCACAGGCAGAGAATATCCAGGTTCAGGCAGTAGTCGAGTCAGGCAGCAAGTATCGGGGTTCAGGCAGAGAGTAGTCAGATTCAGGCAATGGTCAGGTCAAGTAGCAAGACTATGGTTGGAGCTCCAGTAGCAAGGAGTACTGGCAACGGACAGGACTAGGGCTGAAGCTCCAGAAGCAAAGGAAAGCACACACAGGAAAGCCAGAAAGCTAAACACAAGAAAACTAGTAAAGCTGTACACAAGCTAACAAGAAAGCTATGCCCAAGCTAACTAGTCACAAGCTAGAAACCCATACTAAGCAAAACACAGGAGAACTAGTAAAACTGTACACAAGCTAACAAGCAAAGCTATGCCCAAGCTAACTAGTCACACGCTAGGAACTCACACAACACAACACACAGGAGAACTAGTAAAGCTGTACACAAGCCAACAAGAAAAGCTATGCCCAAGCTACTAGTAACAAGCTAGAAACTCACACTGAACTGGACGAGGTAGCAGTGCACAGAGCACTCTAACATACCAGGGACCTTAGACGATGCAAAGGCTGCAGTCTCTAAGTGATTAATAAAGCCCTTCAACGCCTGAGGAGCAGCTGCAGCCATCTGTAAGCAACTACGGAGGCTGTCCAGGCACAAACAAGAGAGAGAAGTCTGGCAGCCTGGAAGAACCGGACCGGGTTAAAGTCTGGAACGGGTAGGAACAGCAAGACAAACTATGGCAGCCACTGGCTCTGGCCACCAGTGGGTGAGAGGAGCACAAACCAAGGAGCAGGCAGAGCGCACACAGAACATAGAGAGAATACCTAGGTGCAGCACAGAGGAGCAAACAGAGCCAGACTGGAGACAGAGGTAGAGCTAACTCAGGCAGCACCCCCAGGTGCAGTAGAGTGGAGTAATTAGAGCCATGCTGGAAGCAGCCAGCACACAGAAGGAAAACTACTCCAGAAAGGATAGGCAGAAGCCAGCTTAGAAGCTGACCCCCAGAAGTAAGGTAAGTCTGAGGGTGGTCACGGCCACAGACGTGACAAAATTCAATCATACCAGCTCTTCACAAGCGTACACTTGAGGAACTCGGTGAGGCAACTGTCTAGCTTGGTTGATGCACTCCCTCCGGTGCAAGCCAAGCATTTTCGCCAAGTGGTCAGGCAGCAGAAGGCATGTCGAAAATTCCTGGCCAGGGCTACGTTCAACACTTTTGATGTAGCATCCAGAATTGCTGCTCAAGGTATAGTGGTGCACAGACTCTCATGGCTGCATGTCTCTGACCTGGATCATTCGGTCCAGCAGCGAATGGCGGATTGTTCCTTGCCGGGGGGACAACCTTTTTGGTGAGAAAGTAGAGGATCTTGTTGATCAGATCAAGAAGCATAATGATGCTATGGATTCTGTCTCCCGCCGGGCGTCTTGCTACTACCTCCTCATCTAGGAGGTTTTTTTGGGGGAAGAGGAGTGCTCCCTATTCCTATCCTAGGCGTAGGTACACTCCTGCTTCTCGGCAACCTGCCCAGGCTCAGCCCCAGCACGCTCGTTTGTGTCAACAACGTGCGTCTAAGACCCCTGCTGCTCCGCAGCAAAAGCAAGGGACAGGCTTTTGACTGGCTCCAGTTAAGCATAGCCGGTTGGGGAGAGGTTGATATTTTTTCACCAAAGGTGGCCTCTCATAACCTCCGACTGGTGGGTTCTTCAAATAATCCGGTTAGGATACACCCTCAATCTGGAATCCAAACCTCTTAATTGCCCACCGGGAGTTCATTCTTACAGCTCCCAGCACAAGCAGGTACTTGCAGAGTAACTCTCCGCCCTTCTGAAGGCCCAAGCGATCAAACCCGTTCCACCAGGGGAAGAAGGGCTAGGATTCTATTCCAGGTATTTCCTTGTGCAGAAAAAGACAGGGGGGATGCGTCCCATCTTAGACCTAAGGGCCCTGAACAAATTTTCTTCCCATGATTCAAGAGAACGATTGGCTATGCTCTCTGGACTTAAAGGATGCTTACACACACATCTCGATACTTCCAGCTCACAGGAAGTATCTTTGATTTTGGTTGGGAACACAGCACTTTCAGTCTGGCGTCTGCACCCAGAGTGTTTACAAAGTACCTAGTGGTAGTCGCAGCATCACCTCACAGAATGGGAGTTCATGTGTTCCCTTATCTCGATGACTGGCTGGTAAAGAGCACCTCTGAGGCAGGTGCTCTACAGTCCATGCGAATGACTATTCAAGTGCTAGAGTTACTGGGGTTCGTGGTCAATTATTCCAAGTCCCATCTCACCCCAGTTCAAAAGTTGGAATTCATTGGAGCTCTGTTGAACACAAAGACAGCTCGAGCTTATCTTCCTGAGCCAAGGCAGACAATCTCCTGTCTCTGGTGTTCATAGTTTGAACGTCTCAACAGATCACGGCTCGGCAAATGGCACATGGCCTCCACAGTTCATGTAACCCCCATGGCACATCTACATATGAGCAGCTCAATGGACCCTAGCTTCCCAGGGTATCAAGCTGCAGGGAATCTAGAGGATGTGAACCAGCTGTCCACCGACTTTTGGAATTGTCTTCAGTGGTGGACGATCCGATCCAATTCGACTTTGGGACGTCCATTCCAAATTCCTCAGCCACAAAACGTGCTGATAACGGATGCATCCCTCCTGGGGTGGGGAGCTCATGTAGAAAAAGGTCTTCAGATCAATCTCCTGGAATTGTGAGCGATCTGGAACGCTCTAAAGGCTTTCATAGACCAGCTGTCCAACCACATTATTCTGATTCAGACAGACAATCAGGTTGCAATGTATTACACCAACAAGCAGGGGGGCACTGGATCTCGCCTCTGTGTCAGGAAGCCGTCCAGATGTGGCTTTGGGCACGCCATCACGGCATGTTTCTCCAAGCCATTTATCTGGCAGGCGTAAACAACAGTCTGGGCGACAGACTGAGCAAGGTATGCAACCTCACGAGTGGTTGCTGAACATGGGCGTTGCCCGCAAGATCTTCCGAGTGTGGGGCACCCCCTCGGTGGATCTTTTTGCCTCTAAGATCAATCACAAGGTCCCTCAATTCTGTTCCAGGCTTCAGGCCCATGACAGACTAGCAGCAGATGCTTTTCTCCTGCATTGGGGATCAGGCCTTCCATATGTGTATCGTCCCATACCTCTAGTAGGAAAGACTATGCTGAAACTCAAACAAGACTGCAGAACCATGATTCTGATTGCTCCCTTCTGGCCGCGTCAGATTTGGTTCCCTCTTCTTCTGGAGTTGTCCTCCGAAGAACTGTGGAAATTGGAGTGTTTTCCAGCCCTCATCACCCAGAACAAGGGGACACTTCTACATCCCAACCTCCAGTCTCTAACTCTCACGGCCTGGATGTTGAGAGCTTAGAATTTACCTCCTTGGGTCTGTCAGAGAGTGTCTCCCGAGTCTTGCTTGCTTCCAGGAAAGATTCCACGAAGAGGTGTTACTCTTTCAAATGGAGGAGGTTTGCCGTCTGGTGTGACAGCAAGGCCCTAGATCCTCTTTCTTGTCCTACACAGATCTTGCTTGAATACCTTCTACACTTATCAGAGTCTGGTCTCAAGACCAACTCCATAAGAGTTTACCTTAGTGTGATTAGTGCTTATCATCGCCCTGTAGAGGGTAAGCCTGTCTCTGGACAGCCTTTAGTTGTTCTCTTCATGAGAGGTTTGCTTTTGTCAAAGCCCCCGGTCAAACCTCCACCAGTGTCATGGGATATGTACATAAGTACATAAGTATTGCTATACTGGGAAAGACCAAAGGTCCATCGAGCCCAGCATCCTGTTTCCAACGGTGGCCAATCCAGGTCACAAATACCCGGCAAGATCCCAAAAACGTACAAAACATTTTATACTGCTTATC
Organism: Microcaecilia unicolor; assembly: GCF_901765095.1. Taxonomy (NCBI): domain Eukaryota; kingdom Metazoa; phylum Chordata; class Amphibia; order Gymnophiona; family Siphonopidae; genus Microcaecilia; species Microcaecilia unicolor. The sequence goes on from NC_044036.1 coordinate 180,281,320, forward strand.
CCAGAAATAGTGGATTTTCCCCAAGTCTATTTAATAACGGTCTATGGACTTTTCCTTTAGGAAGCCGTCCAAACCTTTTTAAAACTCTGCTAAGCTAACCACCTTTACCACATTCTCTGGCGACAAATTCCAGAGTTTAATTACACGTTGAGTGAAGAAACATTTTCTCCGATTAGTTTTAAATTTACTACATTGTAGCTTCATCGCATGCCCCCTAGTCCTGGTATTTTTGGAAAGCGTGAAAGACGCTTCACATCTACCCATTCAACTCCACTCATTATTTTATAGACCTCTATCATATCTCCCCTCATCCGCCTTTTCTCCAAGCTGAAGAGCCCTAGCCGCTTTAGCCTTTCCTCATAGGGAAGTCGTCCCATCCCCTTTATCATTTTTGTCGCCCTTCTCTGCACCTCGCCCTTCCACTATATCTTTTTTTTATTATTATTATTTTTAATTATAACCATTTAAATTTTTACAAGCGATAACACAACTTGTCAGAAATTCAGAAAAAGTAATATATAGGAATTATTTGTCAGGTAATTCTATTCTCTTCTTTAGACCACTAAATAGGGACAGTGAAACAAGAGGAGATCAATTAAACAGAAAAAAAACTGGCATTAACCTGATTATCCCCAGATATTACTCGTCTAATTCATTATTCCACATTGATCATCTGGTTGGCTTCTTAGACTGCACAGCCCAGACGCTCATGCAACAGATCTGGCTCACGCTTCAGAACAAAGGTCTTTTTAAAGACCACTACAATACAGACTGTATTTTACAACATTGCTAATTCTGGATCATCATTATCGTTCTCAAGTATTTAGACTCCTGATGTAGGCCCTTTGGCCGAAACACAACGTTGTGTCGAGTCAATATACTGATTAATAAAGTTTGGTTCATCTTTACTCTGGAACTCCTGGTTTTTTACCCACTGTTTTGTTATATTGGCTTCTTCAAGGCCAATACCGTGTATAGTCAAATCATTTCATTGAAAACATACTTATTGTCCAATATTAGTTAGAAATAATAGATCTGATTACATTTTCTCTCTTTTAAAAACCAGAAGTTATTTAACAATACATACAGTGGTGGAAATAAGTATTTGATCCCTTGCTGATTTTGTAAGTTTGCCCACTGACAAAGACATGAGCAGCCCATAATTGAAGGGTAGGTTATTAGTAACAGTGAGAGATAGCACATCACAAATTAAATCCGGAAAATCACATTGTGGAAAGTATATGAATTTATTTGCATTCTGCAGAGGGAAATAAGTATTTAATCCCTCTGGCAAACAAGACCTAATACTTGGTGGCAAAACCCTTGTTGGCAAGCACAGCGGTCAGACGTCTTCTGTAGTTGATGATGAGGTTTGCACACATGTCAGGAGGAATTTTGGTCCACTCCTCTTTGCAGATCATCTCTAAATCATTAAGAGTTCTGGGCTGTCGCTTGGCAACTCGCAGCTTCAGCTCCCTCCATAAGTTTTCAATGGGATTAAGGTCTGGTGACTGGCTAGGCCACTCCATGACCCTAATGTGCTTCTTCCTGAGCCACTCCTTTGTTGCCTTGGCTGTATGTTTTGGGTCATTGTCGTGCTGGAAGACCCAGCCACGACCCATTTTTAAGGCCCTGGCGGAGGGAAGGAGGTTGTCACTCAGAATTGTACGGTACATGGCCCCATCCATTCTCCCATTGATGCGGTGAAGTAGTCCTGTGCCCTTAGCAGAGAAACACCCCCAAAACATAACATTTCCACCTCCATGCTTGACAGTGGGGACGGTGTTCTTTGGGTCATAGGCAGCATTTCTCTTCCTCCAAACACGGCGAGTTGAGTTCATGCCAAAGAGCTCAATTTTTGTCTCATCTGACCACAGCACCTTCTCCCAATCACTCTCGGCATCATCCAGGTGTTCACTGGCAAACTTCAGACGGGCCGTCACATGTGCCTTCCGGAGCAGGGGGACCTTGCGGGCACTGCAGGATTGCAATCCGTTATGTCGTAATGTGTTACCAATGGTTTTCGTGGTGACAGTGGTCCCAGCTGCCTTGAGATCATTGACAAGTTCCCCCCTTGTAGTTGTAGGCTGATTTCTAACCTTCCTCATGATCAAGGATACCCCACGAGGTGAGATTTTGCGTGGAGCCCCAGATCTTTGTCGATTGACAGTCATTTTGTACTTCTTCCATTTTCTTACTATGGCACCAACAGTTGTCTCCTTCTCGCCCAGCGTCTTACTGATGGTTTTGTAGCCCATTCCAGCCTTGTGCAGGTGTATGATCTTGTCCCTGACATCCTTAGACAGCTCCTTGCTCTTGGCCATTTTGTAGAGGTTAGAGTCTGACTGATTCACTGAGTCTGTGGACAGGTGTCTTTCATACAGGTGACCATTGCCGACAGCTGTCTGTCATGCAGGTAACGAGTTGATTTGGAGCATCTACCTGGTCTGTAGGGGCCAGATCTCTTACTGGTTGGTGGGGGATCAAATACTTATTTCCCTCTGCAGAATGCAAATAAATTCATATACTTTCCACAATGTGATTTTCCGGATTTAATTTGTGATGTGCTATCTCTCACTGTTACCAATAACCTACCCTTCAATTATGGGCTGCTCATGTCTTTGTCAGTGGGCAAACTTACAAAATCAGCAAGGGATCAAATACTTATTTCCACCACTGTATACTTAAGTCTCTAATTCAGATCCCACTAATTAAAGTTCCACTTTATCTTCTTTGAGATGCGGCGACCAGAATTTAACACAGTATTCGAGGTGCAGTCGCACCATGGAGCAATACAAAGGCATTATAACATCATCATTTTTCTTTTCCATTCCTTTCCTAATAATACCTAACATTCTATTTGCTTTCTTAGCCGCAGCAGCACACTGAGCAGAAGGTTTCAACGTATCATCAACGATGACACCTAGATCCCTTTATTGATCCGTGACTCCTAACGTGGAACCTTGCGTGACGTAGCTATAATTCGGGTTCCTCTTTCCCACATGCATCACTTTGCACTTGCTCACTTTAAACGTCATCTGCCATTTAGAGGCCCAGTCTCCCAGCCTTGTAATTTTTCACAATCCTCCCTCGATTTAACGACTTTGAATAACTTTGTGTCATCAGCAAATTTAATTACCTCACTAGTTACTCCCATCTCTAGGTCATTTATAAATATGTTAAAAAGCAGCGGTCCCAGCAAAGAGCCCAAGGAAACCCCACTAACTACCCTTCTCCATTGAGAATACTGACCATTTAACCCTACTCTCTGTTTTCTATCTTTTAACCAGTTTTTAATCCACAATAGAACACTACCTCTTATCCCATGACTCTCCAATTTCCTCTGGAGTCTTTCATGAGGTACTTTGTCAAACACCTTCTGAAAATCCAGATACACAATATCAACCAGCTCCCCTTTATCCACATGTTTGTTCACCCCTTCAAAGAAATGTAGCTTCAACGTCGTTCTAACCCAGCTGATGAAAGCTCCTTTTGAGCCACTGAATTCCTGCCATCTGAAGTACTTGACTTGGAAGGTCATTTTCTTGGTGGCTGTTACTTCAGCTCGTAGAGTCAGTGAGCTTCAGGCCCAGTGGCGTACCAAGGGGGTGGGGGTGGTCCGCCCCGGGTGCACACCGCTGGGGGGTGCCGCGGCGCGCGCCTGTCGGCTCCGAGTTCGCTATCTTCGCTCGTTCGCTGCAGCTCCCTCTGCCCCGGAACAGGTTACTTCCTGTTCCAGGGCAGAGGGAGTTGCAGGGAACGAGTGAAGTTAACGAACTTGGAGCCGACAGGAGCGTGCCGCGGCACCCCCCCCCCCAGCGGCGTGCACCCGGGGGGGGAGGTGTCATTTTGCCGGGGGGGGGGGGGGCGCATCGGCGATCCGCCTCGGGTGCCATCCAGGCTAGGAACGCCACTGTTCAGGCCTTAGTAGTGGATGCACCTTATACCAAGTTTCACCACAACAGAGTAGTCCTCCGCACACACACTAACTTCCTGCCGAAGGTGGTGTCCGAGTTCCATCTGAATCAGACAATTGTCTTGCCAACATTTTTTCCCTGTTCTCATGCCCACCGTAGCAAAAGCAGTTTGCACACCTTGGACTGCAAGAGAGCATTGGCCTTTTACGTTGACCGGACAAAGCCCTTCAGACAGTCCGCCCAGTTGTTTGTTTTTTTCAATCCCAACAGGATGGGAGTCGCCATCGGAAAATGCACAATCTGCAGTTGGCTAGCAGATTGCATTTCCTTCACTTATGCCCAAGCTGGGCTGACTCTGGAGGGCCATGTCACGGCTCATAATGTTAGAGCCATGGCTGCGTCAGTGGCTCACTTAAAGTCAGCCTCCATTGAAGAGATTTGCAAGGCTGCAATGTTGTCATCAGTTCACACGTTCACATCTCACTACTGCCTTCAGCAGGATACCCGACCCAACAGTCAGTTTGGGCAGTCTGTGCTGCAGAATCTGTTCGAGGTTTAGAATCCAACTCCACCCCCTAGACCCATTTTTGTTCTGTTCCAGGCTGCACTCTCAGTTAGATGTTTATAGTTTCAGTCAATCTATGTTACGTCCTCGCTGTTACGAGGCCCAATTGACCAATGTTCATTGTTTTGCGTGAGCCTGGTTGCTAAGGATACCCCACATGTGAGAATAAGCATTGTGCTTGTCCTCGGAGAAAGCGAAGATACTTACTTGTAGCAGGTATTCTCCAAGGACAGCAGGCTGTTGTTCTCACAAACCCGCCCACCTCCCCTTTGGAGTTATTTGTTTATTTGTATGCTTTTTGATTTAACTGAAGGGACACGCTCGTGCAACGGGCGGGAAGTCGTCCGCGCATGCGCTGTATGTGCAATTCGCGTGCCAGAAGACTCTGGCAAAACCTTTTATATTTTTTGCTTGAAAAAATTGCCGTTTCCTGGGCCGACGCAGACGTCAACCCACATGTGAGAACAATCAGCCTGCTGTCCTCAGAGAATATCTGCTACAGGTAAGTATCTTCGCTTTATGGCAGTCTCACAAGTCACTGTTTTGCAATATCATTGACCATGTAAATTTTAGTGAAGCTTTAGGGCATATACTGGTAAGAGACAACTTCTGTATTAAAGAGCATGACTTTGATGATTGCTGAAAACGTTTTTAATTGCTTGGCCAAAAGTTTAGTCAAAGAACGTATTGTTGAAGCCAACAAAAAGCTTAAAAATCCATCAAAAAAGAAAGATTACTAAACTACAAAACTCATAAAATGGGATGAAGGGCATCAGACAGTTTAACATATTTAGCCTCTTGTCTATCTTCCAAACATTATTATATATATGTATATCTATCTATCTATCTATCTATCTATCTATCTATCTATCTATCTATCTATCTATCTATCTATCTATCTATCTATCTATCTATCTATCTATCTATCTATATATTGTAAAGGGGTCTGCTTCCTCCACTGTCTCCATCAGTTTCCTCTCCTTCCTGGTGGCTGGGAGCAACCCGGAAATCTCTCTCCTCTCACAGCTGGCGGGATTTATATACCGGCGATGCAGCTAAGGGACTGAGCTTCACCTCCCCTTCTCTCTACTACTACTACTTAACATTTCTAGAGCGCTACTAGGGTTACGCAGCGCTGTACAATTTAACAAAGAGAGACAGTCCCTGCTCAAAGAGCTTACAATCTAATAGACAAGTGAACGGTCGGTCCGATAGGGGCAGTCAAATTGGGGCAGTCTGGATTCACTGAACAGTAAGGGTTAGGTGCCGAACGCAGCATTGAAGAGGTGGGCTTTAAGCAAAGACTTGAAGACGGGCAGGGAGGGGGCTTGGCGTAAGGGTTCAGGAAGGTTGTTCCAAGCATAGGGTGAGGCGAGGCAGAATGAGCGGAGCCTGGAGTTGGCGGTGGTGGAGAAGGGTACTGAGAGGAGGGATTTATCCTGTGAACGGAGGTTACGGGCGGGAACGTAAGGGGAGATGAGGGTAGAGAGGTAGTGAGGGGCAGCAGACTGAGTGCATTTGTAGGTAAGAAGGAGAAGCTTGAATTGAATGCGGTATCTGATCGGAAGCCAGTGAAGTGACCTGAGGAGAGGGGTGATATGAGTATATCGGTTCTGGCGGAATATGAGACGTGCAGCAGAGTTCTGAACAGACTGAAGGGGGGATAGATGGCTAAGTGGGAGGCCGGTGAGGAGTAAGTTGCAGTAGTCCAGGCGAGAGGTAATGAGAGCGTGGACGAGAGTTCGGGTGGTGTGTTCAGAGAGGAAAGGGCGAATTTTGCTGATGTTAAAGAGGAAGAAGCGACTGGTCTTGGCTATCTGCTGGATATGCGCAGAGAAGGAGAGAGAGGAGTCAAAGATGACTCCGAGGTTGCGGGCAGATGAGACGGGGAGGATGAGGGTGTTATCAACTGAGATAGAAAGTGGAGGAAGAGGAGAAGTAGGTTTTGGTGGAAAGACGATAAGCTCGGTCTTGGACATGTTCAGTTTCAGGTGGCGGTTGGACATCCAGGCAGCAATGTCGGATAAGCAGGCCGATACCTTTGCCTGGGTCTCCGCGGTGATGTCTGGTGTGGAGAGATACAGTTGGGTGTCATCAGCATAGAGATGATACTGGAAACCATGAGATGAGATCAGGGAGCCCAGGGAAGAGGTGTAGATTGAGAAGAGAAGGGGTCCAAGGACCGATCCCTGGGGAACACCAACAGATAAGGGGATGGGGGTGGAGGAAGATCCATGAGAGTGAACTTTGAAGGTGCGGTGGGAGAGAGAGGAGGAGAACCAGGAGAGGACAGAGCCCTGGAACCCAAATGAGGACAGTGTGGCAAGAAGTAAGTCATGATTGACAGTGTCAAAAGCGGCGGATAGATCCAGGAGGATGAGGATGGAGTAGTGGCCTCTGGATTTGGCAAGGAACAGGTCATTACAGACTTTAGAAAGTGCTGTTTCTGTCGAGTGAAGAGGGCGAAAACCGGATTGAAGCGGATCAAGGATGGCATGAGAGGAGAGAAAATCAAGGTAGCGGCTGTGGACTGCGCGCTCAAGTGTCTTGGAGAGGAAGGGTAGGAGGGAGATGGGGCGGTAGTTGGAGGGACAGGTAGGGTCTAGTGATGGTTTTTTGAGGAGTGGCGTGACTACAGCATGCTTGAAGGTGTCGGGGACAGTTGCAGTGGAGAGAGAGAGGTTGAGGATATGACAGATGGAGGGGGTGATAGTAGGAGAGATGGTGTTAAGTAAGTTGGTGGGGATGGGATCAGAGGAACAAGTGGTGCATTTTGAGGAGGAAAGAAGGCGGGCGGTTTCCTCCTCGGAGATATCAGGAAAGGAGGAGAAGGAGGTCTGGGTTGGTTGGTTGAGGGAGAGGGTTGAAGGGTGAAGAGGAGGAGATGGCTTGGTAGTGAACTCAAGGTTGATCTTTTGCACCTTGTCGCGGAAGTAGTCAGCCAGTGATTGAGGAGAGAGTGACGGGGGGGGGGGGGGGGTGGGAGCGGAGGGCACTTTGAGGAGGGAGTTAAGGGTGGCGAAGAGACGACGAGGGTTAGAGCTGAGAGAATTAGTCAATTGGGTGTAATAGTCCTGTTTGGCAAGGAATAGTGAGGACTGGAAGGAGGATAGCATGAATTAGTAGTGAAGGAAATCTGAATGGGTGCGAGATTTCCTCCAGAGGCGTTCAGCAGATCGGGCGCAGGAGCGAAGGTAATGGATGCAAGGGGTCAGCCAGGGCTGGGGATTAGTACGCCTTGTGGGACGGGAGGTGGATGGTGCAAGGGTGTCCAGAGCAGAGGAGAGAGTGGCATTGTAAGCGGAGACAGCCTCGTCAACAGACTCGGAGGACATGATGGAGGGGAGGAGATTAGAAATACTAGATGATAAGGTGGGAGGGTCAATAATCTGGAGATTCCTGGAAGTAGTGGTTAATGTTGGGCGGGGCTGAGAGGGAGGGTGAAGAAGTGTGAAGGTGATCAGGTGATGATCAGAGACAGGAAGAGCTGAGGTGTGGAAATTGGAGGGTGAGCCGGAAGAGGAGAGGACGAGGTCAAGGCAATGGCCATCACGGTGAGTAGGGCTGGTGGAACATAGCTGGAGGTTGAAGGAGGATGTTAGAGTGAGGAACTGAGAAGCGTGAGAGTTGGACAGGTCATCAACGTGTATGTTGAAGTCTCCGAGAATGAGGGATGGAGATGAGGGTTCAAGAAAAACAGAAAGCCAGGCATCGAAGTCGGTGAGGAAGGAAGGGAGGGATTTATCAGGGGGGCGGTAAATGACTGCCACTCTGAGTGGCAACGGGTAGAATAGACGGATGGAGTGGACTTCAAAGGATGAGAAGCAGTGAGACTGTGGTAGGAGGAGGGGTTGGAAGCTACAGGAGGGCGAGAGTAGTAACCCGACGCCTCCTCCACGGCCAACTAGGCGGGGAGTATGGGAGAAGAGATAGCCTCCATGGCATAGAGCCGCAACTGAGGCAGAGTCGTCAGGGGAGAGCCAGGTTTCAGTTAGGGCAAGCAGGTGAAGGGAATGAGAGATGAAGAGATCGTGGGTGAAGGGAAGTTTGTTGCAGACCGAGTGGGCATTCCACAGTGCACATGAGAAGGGGAGGGAAGAGGGGGGGAGGAGGGGAATAGATATGAGATTGGAGACATCCCGGAAACGTTTGCATGGATAGGACGAGGACAGGTGTGGGGGACCTGGATTGGGATTGATGTCCTCCTACTCTCTAGTGGGGAAGGGAGTAACTGGCTCCCCTAGCACTGAGCCACTGCTCCCCCTGCTGGGGTTGGAAATTTGTTCCACCCTTTTGGGGCTACCTTCCTCTCTCCTGCTTGCAAGGGCTTCTGGGAACTGTAATTCGGTGATTAGCTGCTTCTCTGTGGGGCCCCGAGTGCTAGCTTTGTCACTATATATATATATATATATATATATGTATATATATATATATATATATATATATATATATATCACAACCAATCACTCTCCTTCCACTAGCTTCCCCCACACCCATACCAGCTGAGTTAAGCATTAGACTAATGAGGAGCTCCTGCACACAGGGTTTCCTATCTGTTTCCTCCTAGTGGCAGCCTATCTACACATCCTGCCAGCTTACACCCATGTCTTCCCCGATTGCAGCTAGAAGTCCAGTCCGGGTTCCTCATCTCACCCCCTTGCTCCTTGCCTGCAATGCCTTCTGGGACTTGTATTTCAAACTGACACTGCTTTAACCCAACTATCCTGGATGTGACTTTTCACAATATATATCTATATCTATATATCTATATCTATATATATATACATAGAGAGAGAGAGAGAGAGAGAGAGATTTTATAAACATTTCTTAATTTTCATTAACATTTCATATATTTTACTCTTTTAGGGGCCCTTTTACTAAGCCATGGTAAGCACTAGCTCATGCCTACTGCGCAGCAAAAAAGCACTGTCATGGGATGTGCTGAGGCATCAGTGTGTGCTAATCCTGTGCTGAAAAATAAGGGCGGAGAGTAGGCTTGCCCTGCGCTAATCAGGTAGCGCAGGCACATTGCCATGTGCTACTCGGTTAGCATGGGAGTACTTAGCACCAAGAAAATATGTGTAGGGCTCCTGCGGTAATAGCATCGCACTGTTTTGGAAATTAGTGCATGGCCATTAAAGAAAGATATAGCAATGCGTCCGTTTTACTGCCATGATAAAAGTGGCCGCAGCACATGGAAAACCCACAGGCTGACAACAGTGCAAGCCACTTTTTAGCACGGCTTAGTAAAAGGGACCCTTAGTGTTGTTAAGCACATATCGTCCCTTATGTATTTTAATAATTAATTTATTGTTCTTGAGTTAATTGTATTGGGATTGGCAGTACAACTACATTTGGTCAGTCAACCTACAAAGGTACAGGCTGATTTACACCTTACTTTCCAGGTGATCTTTCTGGGTGGTAGTGTTATCTCATATGATGTTTTATGCATATATTGATACCAAATTGGCCACCCAGTTTCTAGATTACTAATTTGTTTTGTGTGTTTTAGAGATGTAGGCCACTTTTTTTTGGAGGGGGGGGGGGTTAATGAAAAGTGGGGTTTTAAGTGTATTAAACTAATCATAGAACTGTTCAAAACAACATGACCCCAATTCAACAGGCTTCCAGCTAGCATTCCATTCATTCTTTGTCATTCTACTTAAATTCCACTAGGCAGTCTCAATGATCCATCTTGTAGGCAAACACTTGGTGATATTTTGTTAACAATGAATTGCATATGTTTCTATTGGAATTGTTGTTGAGACATTTCATTACTGCATTTCTCCCAAAATTGTAAAGAATTGAACTGACATTACTAGCCTTCGTAAAACCTGGGCTGAATATCAACTAATGTTTTTTCTCCACCATTTCTCCTTTGTTACAGGTTCTATTTCCTCTCAGATGATGAGCTGCTGGAGATACTATCCCAGACAAAGGATCCCACGGCTGTGCAGCCTCACTTGCGCAAATGCTTTGAGAACATTGCTCGAGTAAGTTAATAAAAATTGGCAATTAGTTTTACTGAAAAGGATTTTCTATTTTCCATGTTTTACTGGATGTGTGTTGTAATGGCATGACCCAGGTCTTAATGGCATTTCTCGTAAATGATCAAATCTTGTGCTTGTTCCATATTAATGGGGCTGTTCCAGATCTCAAATATATTAAATCAGTTTTTAATGCTGAGGCAATTTTCAAATTTTGAAATTTATCCTCATTGTTTCAAGTAAAAGTATATGTATGTTTTCACTTTGAAAATTACCTTAGGAACAGAGTATGTATTTGAGTATGAAGATAAGTATACTATTTTTTCAAAATTGACTTGGTTAGTTTTTGCAAGCTTTGAAAATTTAGATGTCACTTAGTAGAGATAGAAATAAAAGTGACCAATGATTGAGAAAAGACATCTCTGGTTTTTTGAGCCATTATTATGTTATTTTTTCTCTGAGGCTTTTTCACCTATATAAATTGTAAAATTATTAAAATCACATATGAAAATAAAACAAAATATTTTTATTAAAGACGTATAGATACTTTGGATTAAGAATTCTTGTGGGTGTTGGCAATTTTTGGCTAAATATCCCACATTGTCTTTTTGGGTTACTTGATTTGACCACAAAGCATCCACAGACATTTGTACCTAGTTTTACTATGAAAATTTACATGCATATATTTGAAAATGTAATCTATGATATTTTTGTTCCCTGACCTACCTGTGATTGTATTGTATTGTAGTACTTAAATCTCACCTTTAACCAGTGGGATGCAAGGCAGATTACAGAAAAGAACAGCTTTACATTAGAAGGAATTTACAGACAAATAAAAACATTATACAATATATAAAAATCATAAAGAGTTCCACAAATTAACCCAACTTGTGGATTGTGCCTAATGCAGATAAAAGTATGTGCTTTGTAGACTGGGAAATTGTCAAGTTGATGGAATTCTCTTCCTTCTAGATGATATCTGTCTTGTTTTTCTTTTGCTCCCCTCCCCCCCAGCTCTTATTCCAGGAGGACCTGCAAATTACCCACATGTACTCAGGAGAAGGGGAAGAAGTAAAGCTCTCTTCTGCTATCTATCCCACTGGTAATGTGGAGGATTGGCTTCTAGAGGTGGAGAGAGTTATGAAGGGCACTATACGAGACTACATCAGAAGAGCTATCACAGCTTATCCAGTGGTAAGTCTTTCTTTTCTAGGACTTTCTAAGTTTCAGACAAGCACTTAAATTTAATGCATTGATTCCACGATAGGAAGTGATTGGGTAGGACAGAATATATATGGGGAAGATGGAAGATGTTTCACTGTTGGTGTAGTCACCCTAAAGATTAGACATGGAGCAATTTTTAGAAAGTCTTTCATTAGTTAAATCGGAATTTACACACAGTGTCACAGTGACATTCCTCTGAAAAATTACCTACCACTTTCAGTGTGGGTTAAGGGGGGCACTAGTCGCAAGCCAAAGCACATGTCTGAAGTTTATTTTTAACTCCCTATCCCTACTTCCCAGCAGAGAGATTGCACAAATGAGCTTTCGTACTTAGGCACCCATGGTCCCTGCAGGACAAAATATTTTCAAAGGGAAATTCCTAGGGAAGTTTCTGCTGGAAAATATATTTGCATGCCCAGAGTTATAAAAATACTCATGGGCTAGCAAGCAAACTGAAAATTGCCCTTCAGTCATGACCTGTTTCCTCACTGTTTATTTTTGCACTAGTAGAATCTCTAGTGATCTGATTCAGAACAGGTTTTTAGGTGTGTGTGGCGTAATGGTGAATTTTCCAGCATATGTACTTAAGTACATAAATATTGCCATACTGGGAAAGACCAAAGGTCCACAAAGCCCAGCATCCTGTTTCCAACAGTGGCCAATTCAGGTCACAAATACCTGGCAAGATCCCAAAAAAGTAAAAAAACATTTTATATTGCTTATCCCAGAAATAGTGGATTTTCCCCAAGTCCGTTTAATAATGGTCTATGGACTTTTCCTTTAGGAAGCCGTCCAAACCTTTTTTTAAACTCCGCTAAGCTAACCACCCCTACCACATTCTCTGGCAACGAATTCCAGAGTTTAATTACACGTTGAGAGAAGAAAAAATTTCTCCGATTCGTTTCAAATTTACTACATTGTAGCTTCATCGCATGCCCCCTAGTCCTAGTATTTTTGGAAAGCTTCACATCTACCTGTTCAACTCCACTCATTATTTTATAGACCTCTATCATATCTCCCTTCAGCCGCCTTTTTTCCAAGCTGAAGAGCCCTAGCCGCTTTAGCATTTCCTCATAGGGAAGTCGTCCCATCCCCTTTATCATTTTCATCGCCCTTCTCTGCACCTTTTCTAATTCCACTATATCTTTTTTGAGATACAGCGACCAGAATTGAACACAATATTTGGGGTGCGGTCGCAACATGGAGTCATACAAAGGCATTATAACATCCTCATTTTTGTTTTCCATTCCTTTCCTAATAATACCTAACATTCTATTTGCTTTCTTAGCCGCAGAAGCACACTGAGCAGAAGGTTTCAACGTATCATCAACGATGACACCTAGATCCCTTTCTTGGTCCGTGACTCTTAATGTGGAACCTTGCATGACATAGCTATAATTCAGGTCCCTCTTTCCCACATGCGTCACTTTGCACTTGCTCACATTAAACGTCATCTGCCATTTAGATGCCCAGTCTTCCAGTCTCGTAAGGTCCTTTTGTAATTTTTCACAATTTTTTTTTTATTACATTTGTACCCCGCGCTTTCCCACTCATGGCAGGCTCAATGCGGCTTACATGGGGCAATGGAGGGTTAAGTGACTTGCCCAGAGTCACAAGGAGCTGCCTGTGCCGGGAATCGAACTCAGTTCCTCAGTTCCCCAGGACCAAAGTCCACCACCCTAACCACTAGGCCAATCGCGATTTAACGACTTTGAATAACTTTGTGTCATCAGCAAATTTAATTACCTCACTAGTTACTCCCATCTCTAGGTCATTTATAAATATGTTAAAAAGCAGCGGTCCCAGCAAAGAGCCCTGGGAAACCCCACTAACTACCCTTCTCCATTGAGAATACTGACCATTTAACCCTACTGTCTGTTTTCTATCCTTTAACCAGTTAATCCACAATAGAACAATATCTCCTATCCCATGACTCTCCAATTTCCTCTGGAGTCTTTCATGAGGTACTTTGTCAAACGCCTTCTGAAAATCCAGATACACAATATCAACCGGCTCACCTTTATCCATATGTTTGTTCACCCCTTCAAAGAAATGCAGTAGATTGGTGAGGCAAGATGTCCCTTCACTAAATCCATGTTTGCTATGTTTAATTAATCCATGCTTATGTATATGCTCTGTAATTTTCTTGCATATAATAGTCTGTACCATTTTGCCCAGCACTGAATCAGATATCATCATCTGTATGGGCAACCCTATAAGAAGAGCAGTTCTATAATCACCAGAATATCAGAACAGTTTATAGCATTCAAAGCTTAATATGAGAACTATGTACCATATCATTCACCTGTGCCTTCAGCAATAAACAAGATATTTGACCTTAGTTTCAATATTAATGAAGTAGTCATTCAATTATATCCTAATGACATGAAAACTCAACATTTTTAAATATTAGAAAATGTATTTTTGGTTTAAGGATTATGTTTATTCTTCTCACTGGTACAACATTTCTTTGCAGACAGTCACAATGTTACAATAGCATTTTTTTTTCCAGACACCTCGTACAGAGTGGGTCCTTAATTGGCCTGGTCAAGTGACTATTGCTGGATGTCAGACTTTCTGGACACAGGAAGTATCAGATGCACTGGAAGCTGGAAATCTGTCCTCTGAACTCTTTCCACAACTTAGCAAACAGGTAGGCACCACATACCCATAGACTTTGCAGCTGCATGTTCTGCTGGCAAATTTTGCTGGAAAACAACACGTGTACATTTGCAAATCAAATGTACGAATATCAGTAGTCTTTCAAGTCCTTCCTCAGTATTCCCGGTAGTGTCTCCTTCTGACTGAGCTAAATGTAATCATACTATTGAATCCCAAATGTACTGTGAGCCAAATAAATTTATCTGTTAACTAACTAGTTTACCTTGAGAAGTGGCTTGGATAGTTGCTGTCTAGCCTGATCTAGCATGGAACATTGCTAGCTTTTAAACAATGCTGCTTAAGGACAAATGTTTCAATTTATGTCCAGGCACGTAAGAGTATGTGATCACAAAATCTAAAGAGAGGATTTGGCATTGGATACCAACTTATTGACCAAAGTTTGTCTGAGGACACAGCCCAGCAATGGTGTGATTTATGAGGGAGCAGGTGCTCACTTTCAGCAAAAATAGAAAATAATTATAAAAACGTACTAAATGGGATCCAATACGTAAACTAATTTAAAAAATCTTGAAAATTCCAGAACAGTCATACCCCCTGTATCTAGAATATATTATCTGTTGCCTTATACAAAGAAAATTTCTGATCAAGTGGTAACGGAGGGGTCTGAGGTACCTTTTGATAATTTTAATTTGACACAGACAATAGAAGATGAAACCATTGGCGTCCAGGCTGTTACCTTGATTGTAGGCTTTCAGGCTCATTTTCGAAAGAGATGGACGTCCATCTTTCGACATAAATCGGAACAGGGACGTCCAATCGGTATAATTGAAACCCGATTTTGGACGTCTCCAACTGAAGTCCAAATTTCCTCTGGAGTCTGGAAGTCCAAATTTCAAGGGGCGTGTCGGAGGCGTGAAGGCGGGACTAGGGCGTGCCTAAGACTTGCACATCTTTGAGCCATAATCGAAAAAAGCAGGGACGTCCTAATGTAAAACTTGGACGTTTTCACCCAGACGTGTTTTTTTTTACAAATAAGGCACAAAAAGGTGCCTGAAATGACCAGATGACCACTGGAGGGAATCGGGGATGACCTCTCGTTATTCCCCCAGTGGTCACTAACTCCCTCCCACCCTCAAAAGCATCTTTAAAAATATGTCGTGCCAGCCTCAGATGTCATACTCAGGTCCATGACAGCGCATGCAGATCCCTGGAGCAGTTTTAGTGGGTACTGCAGTGCACTTCAGACAGGCGGACCTAGGCCCATACCCTCCCCCCACCTGTTACATTTGTGAAGGAAACAGCGAGCCCACCAGAAACCCACTGCACCCACATATAGGTGCCCCCCTTCACCTGTAAGGGCTATGGTAGTGGTGTACAATTGTGGGTAGAGGGTTTTTTTTTTTTGGGGGGGGGGGGCTCAGCACACAAGGTAAGGGAGCTGTGTACCTGGGAGCATTTTATGAAGTCCACTTCAGTGCCCCCTAGGGTGCCCGGATGGTGTCTTGGCATGTCAGGGGGACCAGTGCAGTACAAATGCTGGCTCCTCCCACGTCCAAATGGCTTCCATTTTGACTTTTTTGACATGGACGTCTTTAGTTTCGAAAATCGCCAAAAGTGAAAAACGTCCATGTCTAAGAACGTCCAAATCTAATGACGTCCTTGGTATTTTTGAAACAAAAGATGGACGTCCATCTTTTTTCGAAAATACGATTTTCCCCGCCCCGGATTTGAACGTTTTACAAAGACATCCAAATCCATAGACATTTCTTTCGAAAATGCCCCTCTTTGTGTTACAACAGATCATGATTGGATTTTGAAGATGTTTTTTCACCACAGAATTATTTTTGAACTACAAGATTAGAGTTTTTCCTGATGTTTCTAGAGAAACTCAGCAGAGGCGTAAATCTTTCTTGAAATTATGTCCTCGTGGTTTGCAGTTAGGAGGCATTTTTTGGCTTAATTTTCACTGCAAATGTGTGATTAAAATACAGTCAGTTAAATATGTTTTTTTTAATCCCGTCCATTTGGTAACCTTTTTGGACTTAAGCTGTCCTCTTCCCCCCTCCTCCTTTTGTTGGCACTTATCACATCTACTCTGTAATATATAATTTGCTTGGTTTTGGCTTTCTGCCTTTTCCTTTTTGGCAATATTCTCTTGAATTGTGCCTTGCCTCCTCTCAATTGTGAACTTTATATACAATTCTCTTTCTATTGATTTTCCTTGTTCTTATTTTGATTTATATAAGGAGGATATAGTTGGATTTGTATTAGTTAAATTGTCCTCATATGGGATTCCTTTTCTATGAGATATTGTACTTTTGTATACAAGAGTTTTCTTGTATATTGTGGTTCATTCACAAACTTATAAAGGACAATTCTATAAAAGAACACCTAATAAAAGCTTATTCTATAGAAGAAAGTAGTTGCCTATTTGTAAGATACTAGCATAATCAAGTATAGATGTGCATATGTGTTAGGCTTTTCATTTATACCAGTTACAGAGCTGGTGTAAATGTCCATGCCTAGATGCCAGAGATGTTCATGTAACTTATAGTATTCTACATATGTAAGTTGAATCCCACCCACATTCTGCTTATATTCCGCCTATCTGTAAAATACACACTGTGGCAAATATGCACATATTTACAAAATAGCACATACTGGATTTTGGACATTTATGTGCACACGTGCGAATAAGCCAATAATCTTATGCACATATTTGCGCATAAATGTTAGTATCTTCTTTATAAATTATTCTGTAGAGTTAAATATTCATAAACAATCACAAATGCATAACTTCATACATATAGAGCAGCATTTTAGGAAAAACAGTATCTGCCAAGATAGAGCCTGTACTAAAATTTGCGAAGAAATGGGTGTTTATGCATTGGTTAGATGTGGTCTGAGCATCCATTTTAGAAACCTAAACACCCAAAATATCAGTGGGTCAGAACAGTCGCAAAGGGGTCCTTTTACTAAGGTGTGCCGAAAAGTGACCTGCGCTAGTGTAGACATATGTATTGGATGTGTGCAGGTTCATTTTTCAGCACACCTGCAAAAAAGGCCTTTTATTTTTTGGCCAAAAATGGACGTGTGCAAAATGAAAATTGGCGTGTCCATTTTGGGCCTAAGACCTTACCACCACCTGGGATCGCTCAAGACATACATACACAGATAAGTGTTTTGAAAGTTCCTATAACAAATAGGACAATTTGCATTAAATTGTTGTAGTCAAGAAGACTTCCACTGATTTGATAGTGGTCACTCAATTGCACAAGTTTTTTTTAGTTAATTTTGAGCACATTAAGTTAAAAAAAGCAAAAAATTGATGCGGATGTTAAGGGATCGTCTATGATTAGAATTGTCGCATTAAACTGGCGGGCTAGCTGTTGATCTGAAGCGACGGTATGAGACTTCCCCTGAATACACTCATTGAGTGATCCGATCATCATATCTCTACCACTTTGTTTCTTTGTTGAGTTATATACACATATAAGGTAGAGTGCCGTTAAGAAGTTTAACAGTATCCCAGAAATAAGCAGTAGATTTTCTCAGGTCCACCTTATAAGTGGTTTATGGACTTTTTTTCAGGAAAATGCCCAAACCTTTTTTAACCCTGCTAGGCTAACTGCTTTTGCCGTATTCTTTGGTATTGAATTACAAAGGTTAATTACACATTGAGTGAAAAAGTGTTTTCTCTGATTTGTTTTAAACATACTATGAGCCCCTTAGTCCTTGTACTTTTTGAAAGAGTAAACAAGCAATTCACATTTACCCGTTCCACTCCATTCAAGATTTTAACTTTATACACTTCTATCATATTTTCCATCAGCTATCTCTTCTCCAACTTGAAGAGTCTCTTTAGCCTTTCTTTATAGGAAATTTGTCCCATCCCTTTTATCATTTTGATTGCCCTTCTCTGTACCTTTTCTAATTCATCTATATGTTTTTGAGATGCGGGGACCAGAATTGCAAACAATTTTTAAGGTGTGGTTTCACCATGGATTGATACATATGCATTATAATAGTCCCATTTGTTCTCCATTCCTTTCCATTATCCCTTACCAGTTTTTATTAGGGGAGGAGGAGGGGGGAGATAAATCACTGGGAGTTTAAAGGGGTAACCTCCTCTAATCCCTTCAATGGAACATGCTCAATACAAGCTTTTTTCTGAAACTTAGATGCCCAAGGTAGCAAGGTGTGAATCCCAATGTCTTTCTTTATGGACATAGATGTGTATTCCCCTTCTAAAAAGGAGAATACACATTTATTTTTTAAGGTCTGACCTAGTCCCACCCAAAACATGTCCAGACCACACCCCCTTGCCAGACAAATATATAATATAACTAGTATAAAAGGCCCGTTTCGGTAGGCAATGAAACAGGCTCTAGCAAGGTAATCCCCCCCTGCAGCGTCCTTCCTGTCTCCCCTGCCCCCCCTGCAGCCACCCATCTGGTCTCAGGACCCGCTCCCCACCAACCCTCCTCTGCCCCTGCAGCCACGCATGTGCAGCGGCCCTCCTCTCTCCCCTGCTCCCCCTGCAGCTACCCATGTCCAGTGACCCTCCTCTCCCCCTGTCCCCCCTGCAGCGTCCCTTCTGTCTCCCCTGCCCTCCTTTGCAGCCACCCATCTGGTATCAGGACCCCCTCCCCACCTCCCTCTTCCCTGCCCCCCCCCCGCAGCCATCCATGTCCAGCGACCCTCCTCTCCCCCTGCAGCCATCCATGTCCAATGACCCTCCCCTCCCCTGCCCCCCTCCAGCCACCCATGTCCAGCGACCCTCCCCTCTCCCCTCGGCGCATCATCCAAGCCCCTATCCCCCCCTCGGGCACATCAACCCCCTCGCCACCCGCAGCCGCCAATACTAACGCTGTCCAGCCGCTGCTGCGTCTCCTGTTGAGCAGCAGCGGCCGGTACAAAAAGAAAAAAGCCAAAAAAGATTTTAAACCTGAAACACGGCTCCGTAGACAGCCATCTCGCATTGGCTGTCATCTCTGCAGACGCTCCTCCTCTCCCCTCTGACGTCGCGGCGCTCCTCTAGGGTCTTCCTGCAGGGGCAGTGACGTGGAGGGGAGAGGAGGAGCGGCTGTAGTGACGACAGCCAATGCCAGATGGCTGTCTATGGAGCCGCGTTTCAGGTTAAAATTCTTTTTTTGGCTTTTTTCTTTTTGTACCGGCCGCTGCTGGTCCACAGGAGAAGCAGCAGCGGCGGCTGGACAGCGTTAGTATTGGCGGCTGCGGGTGGCAAGGGAGTTGATGTGCCCGAGGGGGGGGGGGTAGGGGCTTTGGTGATGCGCCGGAGGGAGGGTCTTGGGTGATGCGTCGAGAGGGGGTAGGGGCTTGGGTGCTACGCCGGGGCGGAGGGGCTTGGGTGTTGCGCCGAGGGGTGGGCACTGAGAGCTGATTGGTAGGCAGGGAGAGGAGTAGGGAAACACTCCTCCCCTCGCCTTGGAATCAGCTGTCAGTGACATCACTGACGTCAGTGCATTCTAAACTGCCTAGCAGACCACCTCCGAGGGAGCCACGGTACCAGGCACATTAGAACGTTGGAGGTGAGAATTATTATATAGGATGTAATATAAATCTGTGAATGCCATTCTCCGAGGACAAGCAGGCTGCTTGTTCTCACTGATGGGTGACGTCCTCGGCAGCCCCTCCAATCGGAATCTTCCTAGCAAAGTCCTTTGCTAGCTCTCGCGCGCCCGCGCGCACCGCGCATGCGCGGCCGTCTTCCCGCCCGAAACCGGCTCGAGCCGGCCAGTCTTCTTTCGTCCGCACTCGGTACGGCTGTGTTTTTTGCCGTGTTGAGCCCCGGAGAGTCGACCTCGCGCGTCCGTTATCTAATCGACGTGTTTTTTCTTCGGAAAAGTTTCTTTTCGTTCGGAAAGTGCTCCGGAAACCCCCTTGGGTTTCGTTTGCCCCTTCCCGTATTTCCAGTTTTTGCCCCGGTAAGTTTTCTTTCGTTGTCGGGGTAGGCCTCTTTTCGGCCTCGGTCGAGATTTTTCTCCCTTAAAGTTTTGGTGCTCCAAATTCGTCATTTCGGATTTTGACTTCGCCGGCGTGATTTTTCCGCCCATGACATCGAAGCCTTCCAGCGGCTTCAAGAAGTGCACCCAGTGCGCCCGGGTAATCTCGCTCACTGATAGGCACTCTTCGTGTCTTCAGTGTCTGGGGGCCGAGCACCGTCCCCAGAACTGCAGTCTGTGTTCCCTCTTACAAAGGCGGACTCAAGTAGCGAGATTGGCCCAGTGGAACGTTTTGTTCTCGGGCTCTTCGTCGGCATCGGCACCGGGGTCATCGTGTGCATCGACGTCATCAGCGTCCAGACCTTCTTCCTTGGCTGCCAGTGCATCGAGTGCATCGAGGCATCGGCCCTCTGCATCGGCGCCGAGACATCGGATAGCTGCATCGACGTCGGTGGTACCGGGACCTCGTCTCCTGATGTCGTCGGACGGTGGTGCATCGAGTGGAGTGCAGGTGAGGGCTGTCCATTCCCCTGCTGGTGGCGGTGAGCCCTCGGGTGGGTCTCCTCCTACCCTGAGGGCTCCTGCGGTACAGCCCCCCCGAGACCGACCTCCTTCGGCCTCGGCCCCGAGGAAGCGACGGCTGGATTCTACGTCCTCCTCGTCGGTGCCGGGGAGCTCCGGTGACATGCTTCGGAAGAAGTCGAAGAAGCATCGACACCGGTCCCCTCCCCGCGTCGGCACCGAGAGCTCTGGGTCGCCGAGGGAGTCGGCACCCAGCAGGCATCGGCACCGAGAGGACCGCTCACCCTCTGTTCAGGAGGTGTCGATGCGCTCCACTCTGGACAGCCCGGAACAGCCTCCACGCCCGGAACAGGTTCTGACGTCGACGCCTGCATCGACCTCCATGCCTTTCTCTGCAGCCGCTCTGAACGAGAGCCTCCGGGCCGTTCTCCCAGAGATTCTGGGAGAGCTGTTGCGCCCTACCCCTCCGGTACCGGCGGTGCTTGCGCCTCCGGTACCGTCGAGCGTGGCGCCGGCTGGCCCATCGCCCGGGGTGAGGTCCCCGATGTCGGTACCGCGTGCGGTGCCGACTGCGGCCACCTCCCAGGAGGGCTCCCCGACTACGTCGGCGGAGGGAGCTTCGCCGATGCGGGCGAGGGAGTCTACCTCTCGACGCCCCCATCGTGGACGTGGCTCCACGGAGTCGAGCCGGGCACGGTTGCAGACGCAGGTCCGTGAACTTGTGTCTGACACCGAGGGTGAGGCCTCGTGGGAGGAAGAAGAAGACCCCAGATATTTCTCTGACGAGGAGTCTGAGGGTCTTCCTTCTGATCCTACTCCCTCTCCTGAAAGACAGCTTTCTCCTCCCGAGAGTCTGTCTTTTGCTTCCTTTGTCCGGGAGATGTCTACGGCCATCCCCTTCCCGGTGGTTGTGGAGGACGAGCCCAGGGCTGAAATGTTTGAGCTCCTGGACTATCCTTCTCCACCTAAGGAAGCGTCCACTGTTCCCCTGCACCATGTCCTCAAAAAGACATTGCTGGCGAACTGGACCAAGCCTTTAACTAATCCCCACATCCCCAAGAAGATCGAGTCCCAGTACCGGATCCATGGGGACCCAGAGCTGATGCGCACTCAGTTGCCTCACGACTCTGGTTGTGGATCTGGCCCTAAAGAAGGCTAAGAGTTCTAGGGAGCATGCTTCGGCGCCCCCGGGCAAAGACTCTAGAACCTTAGACTCCTTTGGGAGGAAGGCCTACCATTCCTCTATGCTCGTGGCCAAAATTCAGTCTTACCAGCTCTACACGAGCATACACATGCGGAATAATGTGCGACAGTTGGCGGGCTTGGTTGATGCTCTTCCCCCTGAGCAAGCCAAGCTTTTTCAGGAGGTGGTCAGGCAGCTGAAGGCGTGCAGAAAATTCCTGGCCAGAGGAGTTTATGACACTTTTGATGTTGCGTCCAGGGCCGCTGCTCAAGGTGTGGTGATGCGCAGGCTCTCATGGCTGCGTGCCGCCGACCTGGAGAATAGAATCCAGCAGCGGATTGCGGACTCGCCTTGCCGTGCGGACAACATTTTTGGAGAAAAAGTCGAGCAGGTGGTAGAGTCTCTCCACCAGCGGGACACCGCATTCGACAAGTTCTCCCGCCGGCAGCCTTCAGCTTCTACCTCTACAGGTAGACGATTTTTCGGGGGAAGGAAGACTGTTCCCTATACTTCTGGTAAGCGTAGGTACAATCCTCCTTCCCGACAGCCTGCGGCCCAGGCTAAGCCCCAGCGCGCTCGCTCTCGTCAGCAGCGTGCGCCTCAGCAAGGCCCCGCGGCTCCCCAGCAAAAGCAAGGGGCGAGCTTTTGACTGGCTCCAGCAGAGCATAGCCGACATCCAAGTGTCAGTGTCGGGCGACCTGCCAGTCGGAGGGAGGTTGAAAGCTTTTCACCAAAGGTGGCCTCTCATAACCTCCGATCAGTGGGTTCTGCAAATAGTCCGGCAAGGATACACCCTCAATTTGGCCTCCAAACCTCCAAATTGTCCACCGGGAACTCAGTCTTACAGCTTCCAGCACAAGCAGGTACTTGCAGAGGAACTCTCCGCCCTTCTCAGCGCCAATGCGGTCGAGCCCGTGCCATCCGGGCAAGAAGGGCTGGGATTCTATTCCAGGTACTTCCTTGTGGAAAAGAAAACAGGGGGGATGCGTCCCATCCTAGACCTAAGGGCCCTGAACAAATATCTCGTAAAAGAAAAGTTCAGGATGCTTTCCCTGGGCACCCTTCTCCCCATGATTCAGCAAAACGATTGGCTATGCTCTCTGGACTTGAAGGATGCCTACACACACATCCCGATACTGCCAGCTCACAGACAGTATCTGCGATTTCAGTTGGGCACACGCCACTTCCAGTACTGTGTGCTACCCTTTGGGCTCGCCTCTGCGCCCAGAGTGTTCACAAAGTGCCTAGCTGTGGTAGCAGCGGCACTTCGCAGGCTGGGAGTGCACGTGTTCCCATATCTCGACGATTGGCTGGTGAAGAACACGTCCGAGGCAGGAGCCCTGCAGTCCATGCAGATGACTATTCGCCTCCTGGAGCTACTGGGGTTTGTGATAAATTACCCAAAGTCCCATCTTCTCCCAGTGCAGAAACTCGAATTCATAGGAGCCCTGCTGGATTCTCGGACGGCTCGCGCCTATCTCCCAGAGGCGAGAGCCAACAACTTGTTGTCCCTCGTCTCGCGGGTGCGAGCGTCCCAGCAGATCACAGCTCGGCAGATGTTGAGATTGCTGGGCCACATGGCCTCCACAGTCCATGTGACTCCCATGGCCCGTCTTCACATGAGATCTGCTCAATGGACCCTAGCCTCCCAGTGGTTTCAGGCTGCTGGGGGTCTAGAAGATGTGATCCACCTGCCCACGAGTTTTCTCGAATCCCTGTATTGGTGGACAATCTGGTCCAATTTGACTCTGGGACGTCCTTTCCAAATTCCTCAGCCACAAAAAGTGCTGACAACGGATGCGTCTCTCCTGGGATGGGGAGCTCATGTCGATGGGCTTCACACCCAAGGAAGCTGGTCCCTCCAGGAACGCGGTCTACAGATCAATCTCCTGGAGTTGCGAGCGATCTGGAACGCTCTGAAGGCTTTCAGAGATCGGCTGTCCCACCAAATTATCCAAATTCAGACAGACAACCAGGTTGCCATGTACTATGTCAACAAGCAGGGGGGCACCGGATCTCGCCCCCTGTGTCAGGAAGCCGTCAGCATGTGGCTCTGGGCTCGCCGTCAAGGCATGGTGCTCCAAGCCACATATCTGGCAGGCGTAAACAACAGTCTGGCCGACAGGTTGAGCAGGATTATGCAACCTCACGAGTGGTCGCTCAACTCCCGAGTGGTGCGACAGATCTTTCAAGCGTGGGGCACCCCCTTGGTGGATCTCTTCGCATCTCGAGTGAACCACAAAGTCCCTCAGTTCTGTTCCAGGCTTCAGGCCAACGGCAGACTGGCATCGGATGCCTTCCTCCTGGATTGGGGGGAAGGCCTGCTGTATGCTTATCCTCCCATTCCTCTGGTGGGGAAGACTTTGTTGAAACTCAAACAAGACCGAGGCACCATGATTCTGATTGCTCCTTTTTGGCCGCGTCAGATCTGGTTCCCTCTTCTTCTGGAATTGTCCTCCGAAGAACCGTGGAGATTGGAGTATTTTCCGACCCTCATCACGCAGAACGAAGGGGCTGTTCTGCATCCCAGCCTCCGGTCCCTGGCTCTCACGGCCTGGATGTTGAGAGCGTAGACTTTGCCTCTTTGGGTCTGTCAGAGGGTGTCTCCCGCGTCTTGCTTGCTTCCAGGAAAGATTCCACCAAGAGGAGTTACTTCTTTCTGTGGAGGAGGTTTGCCGTCTGGTGTGACAGCAAGGCCCTAGCTCCTCGCTCTTGTCCTACACAGACCCTGCTTGAATACCTTCTGCACTTGTCTGAGTCTGGTCTCAAGACCAACTCTGTAAGAGTTCACCTTAGCGCAATCAGTGCATACCATTACCATGTGGAAGGTAAGCCGATCTCGGGACAGCCTTTAGTTGTTCGCTTCATGAGAGGTTTGCTTTTGTCAAAGCCCCCTGTCGAGCCTCCTACAGTGTCATGGGATCTCAATGTCGTTCTCACCCAGCTGATGAAACCTCCTTTTGAGCCACTGAATTCCTGCCATCTGAAGTACTTGATCTGGAAGGTCATTTTCTTGGTGGCAGTTACTTCCGCTCGTAGGGTCAGTGAGCTTCAGGCCCTGGTAGCCCAGGCTCCTTACACCAAATTTCATCATAACAGAGTAGTCCTCTGCACTCACCCTAAGTTCTTGCCAAAGGTCGTGTCGGAGTTCCATCTGAACCAGTCAATTGTCTTGCCAACATTCTTTCCCCGTCCTCATTCCTGCCCTGCTGAACGTCAGCTGCACACATTGGACTGCAAGAGAGCATTGGCCTTCTACCTGGAGCGGACACAGCCCCACAGACAGTCCGCCCAATTGTTTGTTTCTTTTGATCCCAATAGGAGGGGAGTGGCTGTAGGGAAACGCACCATATCCAATTGGCTAGCAGATTGCATTTCCTTCACTTACGCCCAGGCGGGGCTGGCTCTTGAGGGTCATGTCACGGCTCATAATGTTAGAGCCATGGCTGCGTCGGTAGCCCACTTGAAGTCAGCCTCCATTGAAGAAATTTGCAAAGCTGCGACGTGGTCATCTGTCCACACATTCACATCTCATTACTGCCTGCAGCAGGATACCCGACGCGACAGTCGGTTCGGGCAGTCAGTTCTTCAGAACCTGTTTGGGCTTTAGGATCCAACTCCACCCCCCGAGGGCCCTGTTTGTTCTGTTCCAGGCTGCACTCTCAGTTAGTTGGTACATTTTTTAGGTCAATCTCAGTTATGTCCTCGCCGTTGCGAGGCCCATTTGACCATGGTTGTTGTTTTGAGTGAGCCTGGGGGCTAGGGATACCCCATCAGTGAGAACAAGCAGCCTGCTTGTCCTCGGAGAAAGCGAATGCTACATACCTGTAGAAGGTATTCTCCGAGGACAGCAGGCTGATTGTTCTCACAAACCCGCCCGCCTCCCCTTTGGAGTTGTGTCTTCCCTTGAAGTGTATTGTCTTGCTACATACTGGACTGGCCGGCTCGAGCCGGTTTCGGGCGGGAAGACGGCCGCGCATGCGCGGTGCGCGCGGGCGCGCGAGAGCTAGCAAAGGACTTTGCTAGGAAGATTCCGATTGGAAGCGCTGCCGAGGACGTCACCCATCAGTGAGAACAATCAGCCTGCTGTCCTCGGAGAATACCTTCTACAGGTATGTAGCATTCGCTGTTTATGCAACCTAAAACCTGAATAGTGCTTCTAAATAAGCACCATAATATTATATGCATATTCAGCAATAGTATTCGTTTAAGTGCCACCAATAAATTTCCACAGACTCTGTATGTCAGCACTTATACAAATAGTGGCAGCATAAGTTTTTTTGTAATGAGTTTTAAACATTGCCAAATGTTAACTATTTTTGTGGGGGAAATTTTAAAATGTACTGAGTTAGGAAGTTATCAAGGTGTGGTAAAAGGTTGCCTTTTACTGCACTTTGATTTACTGCGGTAGTCAGCAACCTGTGATATTTCCACAGGTTAATGTCTAGCATGGTAAATGATTAATACTGCTTGTAAGCCATCCCACACACAGCGCTATTCTAGCGGCCTGAAGCCACAGTCTGATCCCAGCTGGAGTTTAAAGGAGCTGCTGTATAAATACGCCCCCCCCCCCCGATCAAATCCTCCCTGAGAAATTCCACACCCCCTGATTAAGCCCCCCTCCAATTAAGAACCTTTTAAGAAGCCCTGCACCCCCCCCCCCAAAAGGTTCAGAGCCCCCCTTCCTCCTCTCCCACCCCCACATGTGGCAATACCCCTAAAGGGGCGGCCATGTACCTCATTAGTGGCTTCTAGGGAGTCATGTTTCCTTAAGGGCTAAGTAATCTGACTTAAAGCCCTAACTCTGCTTGATAACTACCTTCCTTAATACTGTAAACATTTAGCCACTGACTCTAGGGAGAGTAAGCGGATTTCATCTAGCAGGGCTGTCTGATTCTTAGGGTTTGCCAGACAAACAATATTTTTATGAAACACGAGATCTTGTCAAAATAAATTGTTTCTTGCATGGTTTTGACAAACTTTGAAAGATTGACCTATTTGTATTGCATCTATTTTGCTATAATTTGCTTAATTATAATATGTTATATTACTACTAATTTGTTTGTTATCTATAACATCAATTAAAATTTAACATTTTAAAAAACCCAGTCCACATTGTTAGTTACAAGTCTCTTTGCTTACATAGCTGAGTGACTTGGTGGCTTTGGTTCGGGGAAAACTGTCCCGAATGCAACGAGCAGTGTTATCGGCTCTGATTGTAATTGAGGTTCATGCCAAAGATGTTGCAGCCAAGCTCGTTGAAGAAGAAGTGAATAGTATCAATGATTTTGAGTGGATCTCCCAGCTCAGGTATGGAACAGATCTTTGCAACCAACATTGTCTAAAAAGATTCTAAGCATATTTTGACAAAAACATTCTCACAGACTGTGTAATGCAAGTATTATTCCACCTTTCTTTTGTTGTCTTGTATTAGAGAGGTGTGGTAGCTGTGTTAGTCCACTCTTAAAGGTTATCAATAGAAATCAAACAAAATAAAACATGGAAAAGAAAATAAGATGATACCTTTTTTATTGGTATCATTGTAATTCATTTGTAATTCATTAGAGTCTTTTATGTAGGCCATGTGTTGGGACCTTGGCATGATTCCCAGGTTATGCTTTTGTTCTTTAAGCAGACTGGGGCTGGTGTTGCAGAGGCAAAAACAACAAAAAGAAAATTGGACTGAAAAATGAAACAGGATTAAAACAGAAAACCAATATAAAATTGCCTATTGCAAAAATATACTACTACTACTTATCATTTCTATAGCGCTACTAGACGTACACAACGCTGTACACTTGAACGTGAAAAATATAAGGGAAAGGGAACTACAAGATCCATCACTTGCATTATACTGCTGTGAAAAGATCTTCTTGAAAGTAAAATCATGGGATAGCAGGCACCATCTTTGAAACTGGAGTCATGGACTGGTGAAAGGAGGACCACTGACCAACCTAAGTGTGGATGCCTTCCTGGGACAATCGCATGCAGTCAAGCTCAGTCAATTAAGCTGAATTTTCAAACTAACACTACAGTATTGCGGTGGGGAGAGTTTATTGATTGGATGAAATTTCCTTTTTTTTTTTTACACAATGCAATAAGAAAACAAAAAAGATTTGCACAACCACACTTAGGTTGGTTTGGGGGTTTTTACGACCGATGATTATAGAGAAGATCTGTGACCAGCAAGATTCAGCCACTTCAGTTTTGCAGCTGATGGTCACCATTTTCTGAGGTCTTTCCCCCCGATTTTTATTTTTTACGTTGTTAGCCTATACCAAAACATAAGCTCGCTTTTTGTTATATTTTGAGTATCTACCAAGTTACAGATTACCAATAGGAGGCTTACTGCTCTTTAACTTGTCGTTTTTGTTTAGAAGATCTTCCAGGTTCACAGAGATTTCTTTTAGTTCTTTCGTATCATCACCCTTAAATTAAATTTTTTGCACAGGTAGCTAGTTCCCTTATATCCTCCTCAGTTAAAAAACAAAAAAAAAGTAAAGAATTCATTTGGGAGAGGGGGAATTATCATCGTGGACTATGGTTTATTTTACCACAAGTTGTGCTATTTTAGCACTGAGTCTCATTTCATCTCATTTCATAAAATGGGACCCTTTGCTAAAATATCACAGCTTATGGTAAAATAACCCATCTTAGCAGTATCCCCACATTGATAACTCCCCCCTTCCTTAATCTCTGTGCTATGGCCTTGTCCTCCTTGAGTTCTCCTTTCACTCTTTGATGATCTAATGGTCCAACTGTCTCCCTCATAGGCTTTCTGCTTTTAATGCACCTGAAAAAGCTTTTGCTATGAGTAATTAAACTCATTGCCAGAGAATGTGGTAAAAGCAGTTAGCTTAGCAGGGTTTTTAAAAAGTGTTGGATAACTTCCTAAAAGACTCTTATCTGTCCCTACACTCCTCCCGGGAACTCTGTTCATTGGGTAAATCTCTCTTATCTGTACCTTTCTCCTCCACTGCTAACTCCGTTCCTATTATCTTGCTGCACTGTATGCCTGAAATAGACTTTCTGAGTCAGTACATGAAGCTCCATCTCTGGCCGTTTTTAAATCTAGGCTAAAATCCCACCTTTTTGATGCTGCTTTTAACTCCAAACCCCTATTCACTTGTTCAGTACCAATGTCTGTTTTATCATTCCCATCTTAGTAATTCTCTTATCCCTTATTTGTCCTGTTTGTCTGTTCTGATTAGATTGTAAGCTCTGTGGAGCAAGGACTGTCTCTTACATGTTCAAGTGTGCAGCGCCGCTATGTCTAGTAGCGCTATAGAAATGATAGGTTCTAGTAGAAGTAGTAGTAAAAGCCCATAAGCCATTACTAAGATGGAATTGGGGAAAATCCACAGTTTATTTCTAGGATAAGCAGCATAAAGTGTATTGTACTGTTTTGGGATCTTGCCAGGTACTTGTAACCTGAATTGACCACTGTTGGAAACAGGAAGCTAGGCTTGATGGACCTTTGGTCTGTCCCAGTAAGGCAACACTTATGTTCTTATGTTCTTAACTATGTCTGCATTATATTTATTTATTTATTTA
Organism: Microcaecilia unicolor; assembly: GCF_901765095.1. Classification (NCBI taxonomy): domain Eukaryota; kingdom Metazoa; phylum Chordata; class Amphibia; order Gymnophiona; family Siphonopidae; genus Microcaecilia; species Microcaecilia unicolor. The sequence continues at coordinate 180,310,860 of NC_044036.1, forward strand.
TTTATTTGAAACATTTGTATCCCACATTTTCCCACCCATTAGCAGGTTCAATGTGGCTTACATAATACCGTAAAGGCGATTGCCAAGTCTGATAGATGTGATGCAAGTGTATGTTGTTTTTATTTATTTTATTTGTTTTTTTTATGTATTATTTTTATGTATGTGTTTGTCTGTACCCTGCCTATGTTGGTGGATAGAACAGGTTATAAATATTTTAAATAAATAAATGTAATACTTGGCATTTGTTCTTGTTGATTTTAATCCATGCTATGTCTTAATATTTCTCCATTTCTGTTTATGGCAATACATCATGCTTTTCTGTTATTAGGTACTACTGGACTAGGGATGATCTTTATATTCGAGCTGTGAATGCTGAATTTCTTTATGGCTATGAATACCTTGGAAACAGTGGGCGACTGGTGATCACTCCTCTCACAGATAGGTAAAGTAATACCTATGCCTGAGTAACTTGTTATCTTTGCCTCCTAGTGACCACTTTCCTCATAGAAAGTTAAAGGAATCCCTTCTTTATAAAAAAACAAATTAGGAAAGAGATGTCAGTCTTATAGCCTGAATTATGATACATGTTAAGCGTGTGGTTATTCAGAATTATTAGTTTGTTATTAATTATTGTATGTTTGATTTGCTGTGCTTTCCTATCAATTATTGGATTTCCTAGATGTTATTATGAGTGTTTTTTATATGTTTAAAATTTTTCTTTTATGTAAACTGTTCTGTTTTGCTAGCAATAAGTAACGGTATAGTAAATAATAAACGATAATATTAACATTGAATTTCCACAATTACTGAAGGTCACTGTTACCCTGACAGATAAAATAATCTTGTCTATCCCAATAACATATTGTTTTACTGAGATTTCACTGCTCACTTGCCTCTAGAACAAATTCCTCTGTTACCATACTCTCTTTATATGTAAATAATATGTGAATATCTGCCACAAAAAGACCCAAGATACCACTAAAGAGTCAAACAGTGTGAAGCAAACTGTCACCAACATAAATGAAAATGTATGAAGTAAAGACAGACTCAGATGCCAAAACAGAAGAACACAAAACTTTGCAGTCTCAATATGCACACAAGACACAAAGAAGGTGACTTGGAAAAATGAAAAGATGATGTGACAGTAATACACATCTTTATTGATTAAAATCCCAGACTCTGTTTCAGCCAATGTTGCCTGCATCAGGAGTCTGAAAAGGATATTTGATAAAACAATTGGTAGCTGCCAGTTTGGTGTTCTCTCTTAAAAACAAGCGTATCTTGCCAACACCGCACAATTCAAAAGTCTCAAAGCAACTGTAGTCAAACACATGTAGGCTCAATGGTATATTATCCATCTCTTGGTTTTAATCATTGAATCCCAAATAATCAAAACATTTTTTCTTTAACTTTTTTCTCTATATAAAAGTCCAAAAACAAAGTCCAAGAAATGCATCTCAAGTCCTGTTTCTAAAGGTACCTGCATCTGGTGTGCATAATCCTCAACATTTCCAACATCATGTCCCAATTTTGTAATGTGATTTGCTATTCCACACAACTGAAAGGGGTGTATGTATGGGTGGAGCATGAGCGGGGCTCCCACTTATATGTGTGACTTACAGCATACCTTGTTACATGTGCTCTTACTCCATGTATATCCCAGCAGAAGCTTTCTCAACCCTTGTTATTACTAAATGACCACTTGGGTTGGAGGCTGGGTTAAATTCAGAGGCTTTTCCCTTAATTCCCTTTAAAAGAGATGCACTTCACAGAATCTTTAGTCTATTGTTGAAATTACTATTTTTTGCCATTACATGAGAGAGTTTTGTTTTGTTGTATTCCAGCAGTTATGCCAGCTCTATGGTTGGTTTAACTACACATGCCTAAATGTAAGGTGAACCATTGCCAGATTATACTAGTATTCTATAAGAGCATATTGGCACCCATATCCTATTATAGAATAGGGATAGAGTAGCAGTTGTAGTGATAGTAATAAATAACTAAAATTCTGTATGTGTGTTCTTAGCACCTAAAAATAGGTGGCTCCTTATTAAATTGCCCCCTAAACATGTTTCCTAGGAATTATAGTTCTATGACATTAGGAGTAGGTACTTTGTTTTAAATACTTCTCATTTGCATTCATTAGATCTGCTTTTTTGTTTTGTGTTTCTTTGTAACTGAAAGAGGACAATGCTAGTTTAAACTAATCTCTAATTGAACTCTGGAAAGGAGTTGTACAACTCTTAGCTGTTTTCCTAATGATTGTAGATGTTACCTGACATTGACTGGCGCCCTCCACCTAAAATTTGGGGGAGCCCCTGCTGGACCAGCTGGAACAGGGAAAACTGAAACAACTAAAGATCTTGGGAAAGCTCTGGCCATTCAAACTGTCGTCTTCAACTGTTCTGATCAACTGGACTTCATGGCCATGGGCAAATTCCTCAAGGGTCTTGCCAGGTATGTTAGCATGGCAGAAAAGAAGTGAGTACATTTTCAAAGCTTTATTGAATGAAATTGGGAGCTTTGGGGTCAGTATTCAGCCATTTGTGGTGAGTGTTTTGCCCACTGCTGACAGCGTTATCTCCAGATATTCAAAGCCGAGACCTGTGGGATTTGGTTTTGAATATCCAGTTATTTTTGGTTAAAACATAGAGGGGCATAATCAAACGCGAACGCCTATGTGTAAGAACGTCCATCTCTGAGAACGGGTCTGTGAAGGGGCGGGCCGAACTGTATTTTCGAAAAAAATGGACGTCCATCTTTTTTTTCGAAAATACATTGGATTAGGGCGTTTTTTGAGCTGGGCGTTTTTGTTTTTTAGCGATAATCGAAACCGAAGCGTCCCAGCTCAAAACGACCAAATCCAAGGCATTTGGTCGTGGGAGGGGCCAGCATTCGTAGTGCACTGGTCCCCCTGAGATACCTCTATGCCAGCCTCAAATATCATACCTAGCTCCATGACAGCAGTATGCAGGTCCCCAGAGCAATTTTAGTTTAGTTGGTGCTGCGCGGGACCCATGCAGAGAGGAAAAATCGGAAGAAAAAAAAAACAAGCAAGCAAGTGCAGTCAGGGACGTCCAAATTAAACTGATAGTAAAAGGGGGAATTGAACCAGCAACCTTCTGATTACAAGCTCAGTGCTCTAGCCAGTGCACCACTGCTTAGATGTCCTTCCCTTTCCATTATGTCCCTCCAAGTTTCTGTCAGCCAATCACAGCTCATTTAGCTGACATCGGTGTCCGCTAAACAGCTGTGATTGGCTGACAGAAACTTGGAGGGACTTAATGGAAAGGGAAGGACGTCTAAGAAACTGAATAACGTGGTGCACTGGCTAGAGCACTGAGCTTGTAATCAGAAGGTTGCTGGTTTGATTCCCCCTTTTACTATCCTGGTAATTTAGACGTCCCTGACTGCACTTGGTTGTTTTTTTTTTCTTCCGATTTTTCCTCTCTGCATGGGTCCCGCGCAGCACCAACTAAACTAAAATTACTTCGGGGACCTGCATACTGCTGTCATGGAACTGGGGATGACATTTGAGGCTGGCTTACAAGTTGGAAAAAAAGTGTTTAACGTTCGGGTTTTTTTGGTGGGAGGGGGTTAGTGACCACTGGAGGAGTCAGGGGAGGTCATCCCCAGTTCCCTCCGGTGGTCATCTGGTCATTTAGGGCACTTTTTTGGGACCTGTTCGTGAAAAAAACGGGTCCAACAAAAGTGACCTAAATTCTCTCTAAAAACGCCTTTCTTTTTTCCATTATCGGCCGAGCACGCACATCTCTGCTCAGCCGATAACCACGCCTCAGTCCCGCCGTCACCACGCCTCCGACACGCCCCCATCAACTTTATTCGTTCCCGCAGCGGAGTGCAGTTGGAAACGCCCAAAATCGGCTTTTGATTATACCGATTTGGGCACCCGTGTGAGAAAGACGTCCATGTCCCGATTTAGGTCGGAATATAGGCGTTTTTCTCTTTCGATTATAAGCAGGATAGCCTCTTAAGTTGATATTCATCACTTATGCAGCCATTGGTTACCGCATAAAAATAGGACAGACTTTTATGCGGTCCCATTTATGCGGTAAACCTGTCCACTTTAGGGCTGAATATCAACACTTAAAGCGTCCAAGTGCTGACTCCACCCCCAGAACATCTTCAGCTCCATAGCCGGATTTGTGTTTGGCACAACTGTGATATTGAGTGGCGCTTAACCAGTTAAGTGCTGCTGAATATTAGTGGCTATTTTGAGGTGCTCTGGGGGTGGAGTTGGCACTTGACTGGTTAAGTGCCGATATTCAGCTCTTAACTGGCCAGGTTAACCACATAAATAGGACCATATAATAGTCGGTCCTATTTTCTCTGAGGACAAGCAGGCTTATTAATTCTTACAAGTGGGTGATGCCGACCCGTGTTGCCCGGTCTGGGATTTATAAAAGTATAAAGAGAGCTTTGTGGAGAGCGAGACATGCTCCACCATGCATGTGCGAGTACCTCCCCACCTGCCGCATGAACGCTCTTTTTCTACCATGGTGAGGAGAGGGTTTGTTTTTTTGCCGTCTCTTACATCGCTCAGTCCTAAAGAGCTTTTTTGGTGCTTTTCGGCTATTTTACGTATATTTTTTTTTCTCCCATTATTATGTTCCTGTTGTGGAACCTCCTTTCTTTACTTTCCCTTAAGGTTTTAGTTCTTTTTTCCCGGGTTAAAGTTTCCTTTACTTTTCATCATCATCATGTCGCTTTTAGGCCTTAACTTCAGTCGGGAACTTTCCCTTTGTTTTTTGTCGTGCCTTGCCCGTTTTTCAGTCACCATCAGTTCATTTAATTTAGCCGAGGAAGTTTTTCCTTCTATGTCCGTGAAAGTTCCCAGTGGCTTTGAGCGCTGTACCCGGTGCAATCGGTCAGTCTCTGGGAAAGACATCCATTCTTGGTGTCTACAGTGTCTTGGGCCTGACCATAGCCTCACTAGCTGTGTTCTCTGTCTTCGCATGAAGACCAGATTTCCAGAGAGGTTCATTGTTAGAAGATTTATGGAGCCAAGTTCGGTTCCTTGACGCTGGCGTCAGCATTGATATCGAGTGTCGTACTGGCATTGGGAACATCGGTAAGCGTGGCTGCTGCTATACCCTTAATAGGTGACAAACTGCTGTAACCAGGATATAATAAACCTATGAATAATAATTTTGTTTCTTTTTTAATTTTTTAAGAGCATCCTCAGATAGTCCCACTATAAAAAGCACAGTCAATTTTCTGTTGCTTAGTGGTGTAGCACTTCTTTCATCGGGTTACTCATTTTTTCATGGTGAATCACCGAATAAGTGCTAACAGACTGGTGTAATTCTTCAATTGATATAACAACAATATCCAACCAGCCTTATGTGCAATTCAAAAAAGTACAACCTGCCCCAATGTTCGTCAATACCAATGATTATCTTAAGGTAGTTAATGTCAAAATATTTAATGAACACTTAATCTGAGTCATGCTGTGTCCGCATTATCTCCTTGTGTCTGAAAATAAATGAATCTCCAACTCTTTGCCTTCCCCTGAACTCGCCCGACGCCGTGGGTTTCAGTATTCCTTCTTCAGGGACTAGGGTTAAGGCGGCCTCCTGTTCGTAATGTTATCAAGAGACCAGCTGCACCCAGAATCGAATCGAATCCACAACGCACCTGGTTTTTATTTATTTTTTATTTATTTATTGCACTTGTATCCCACATTTTCCCACCTTTTTGCAGGCTCAATGTGGCTTACATTATATCATGAATAGTGGAAATACATAAGAAAACAGACATTTAGTATTGCATAAGGATCTTGGGTTACATGATAATGATAAAGCATGATGTTATTATAAACAAGCAAATATCGTAAGGCAATTCTGGTTATATGTGTAGGAGTTCACATTTGTTGTTCTTTGTGGTATACCTTGTTAAAGAGATGGGTTTTCAGTAGTTTGCGGAAGTTAGTTAATTCGTAGATCGTTTTAAAGTTGCACAGCAGCGCGTTCCAGAATTGTGTGCTCAGGTAGGAAAAAGTTGACGCATGCGTTAGTTTGTATTTTAGACCTTTGCAGTTGGGGAAGTGAAGATTAAGGAATGTGCGGGATGATTTTTTAGTGTTCCTGGGTGGAACTCCGCATTCAGGTATCCATGTGGCTGATGTGGTGGAGTTCGATGTCACTTGGTATGATCGTGTGGTTAGGAACCCCTTGAACCAACTGAGAATGTTGCCTCCAATTCCGAAGTACTCTAGGATATGTAGTAGTTTTCCATGATCAACCATGTCGAAGGCGCTGGACATGTCAAATTGTAGGAGTAGTATGTTCTTGCCTGTTGCGATCAATTGTTTGAATTTATTCATGAGGGTAACTAGTACTGTTTCAGTGCTGTGGTTAGACCGAAATCCGGAGTCGTGTAGTATTGAGAATTTGTTTAAATAATTTGTGAGTTGTTTGGTCACCATTCCTTCTGTTAGTTTGGTTGTTAAGGGAATGGATGCTACTGATCTGTGGTTGGTTAGTTCACTAGGACTTTTCTTTGTGTCTTTGGGTATGGGGGTAAGTAGAATGTTTCCTTTCTCCTTCGGGAAGAGTCCATTTTGTAACATGTAGTTCAAATGATTCGTTAGGTCTGTTATAAATTGTTGTGGGGCAGATGTCATAAGGTTGTTTGGGCATACGTCTAATTTGCAATGAGATTTGGCGAATCTTTTGAGTGTTTGGGAAATGAGATCCTCCGATAGTATCTCGAAGTTGGTCCAAGTTCTGTCTGCTAGATATATTCCAGGGTCTGGATCTAGACAGTCAAGGAGATCGGCGTAATCAATGGTGCTGACAGGTATTTTGAGTCGTAGTTTTATGATTTTCTCATTGAAGTATCTCGCGAGATTGTCTGCTCCTGGTGTATCTTTGCTGTTGGTTGTGACTGGTGTGATATCTAGTAGTTGATTCACGAGTTGGAAGAGTTTATGTGTGTCCTTGTAGTTTGGTCCGATTTTGGTTTTGTAATATAATCTTTTAGTTTGTCTTATGGTATATTTATATTTTCTTTGAAGTTGTTTCCAGGCGTTAAGTGTGGGGTCATCTTTCTTTTTAGTCCATGCATGTTCTAACCTTCTAACTTGTGTTTTAAGTTTTTTTCAGGTCTTCACTGAACCATGGTATTGAGTTCTTTCTGTGTGAGGTTCTGGTTTGAGTTGGGGCAATATTGTCTAATATTAATCTGCATCTATCGTCCCAGTCTAGGAGAAATTGGTTTGTATCTGTCTTAATTGTCCATCCATTGTGGTAGATCTGTTGCCAGAATGTTACCGGGTCTATTTTCCTTCTCGTGGTGTATGCTTTTCGTTCCTGTTTGTTAATTGAGTTTTTCGTTCACCATTGGAGGGAGATGTTTGCTTTATAGTGGTCTGACCACGGTGCGGGTGTCCATTTTGTATCTGTTAATATAAGGTTTGAGTCGGGGTCGAATTTGTGTGTGATAATGTCTAGTGTGTGTCCTTTATTGTGAGTTGGTTGCGTGTTTTGTCCGTGCAGATCCCATAGTTGTAAGAATTCTTTGCATTCTTGGGTGCTTGTTGAGATGAGACCTTCAAAGTGCAGGTTGATGTCTCCTATTATGATAAGGTTTGAGGTAGAGACACAAGTGTTCGAGATAAAGTGTGTTTGGGAATCTTGCCAGTTGCCTGGTGGTCTGTAGAGTAGTACTGCGTTAAGGTGTTCCTGCAAATTTGGGTGATTAATTCTTACTGAGGCGATTTCAAGTTGTGGCAGAATGGATTCAGCTGTGGTTGTAATGGTGAACTCGGATTTGTATATTATGGCTATTCCTCCTCCTTTTTTTCCGTTTCTTGTCCAGTGGGTGATTTTGTATCCTGGTGGACATAAATCTAAGATTATGGGGTCTTTAAGGTTGTGGATCCAGGTTTCAATGATGAATAGGAGGTCGAGATTGTCTGTGGTGATCCAGTCTGTTATAGTCTCTGTTTTATTTACAACTGATCTGGCGTTTACGTATCCCATTTGGATTGAGTGGTAAGGTTCAGTTCGGGACATTGATGTGTTAATTTTTATTAGTTGTCTGTTTTCTTGATATCTGGTTTTGTTGTGCCCTTTCTTCTCTTTCTGTTGGTTATTTCCGTATGTGTTTGTTTTTCCTTTTAGTTGGTTGTTGTTCTTTTGGTCCGGTGAGCTGTGTGTGGGTTGTCTGTAGGGTTTGTGTGTTGTGAGTAGATTGTTGTTTATGTTGGGAGTAGTCCATGCGTGGTAGATTAGGGGGAGGAAGTATATTATCATGAGCAACTTGTTGGTGTTCATATTGGCTGTCGTACGTGGAGTTTGGTTGTGCCTGAAGGTATTAGTGAGTGAACTTTTGTAAAAGCATCAAGCAGTAACAGCGTTAGGCAGTTTCAATATCAAGCCGTGTGAACATTAAGCAGTGAGTGAATATAATTTCAATCAGTATCCACATTAGGCAGTCTTAACATTAAGCGGTATCAACATTAAGCAGTATCAATATTAAGCAGTATTAACGCCGAGCAGTATCAACTCTAAGCGGTATTAGTTTTAAGCTAATAAGTGACCATCAGACAGCAAAATTATTACATTTAGGTACTGTAGTGCTTACAAAGCAATAACAACATATAATATCAGTAAGGTTTGGTAACTAAGTTATTACCTTGTAGTACCCCGCTATATTATATTAGTAAGGCAATGTCAACAAATACCCATCTATGGGCTCTGCTGCTGAGAAATTTCTCTCTAGTACCGCTATATAATTTTAGTATGGTGCTATCAACAGATAAAGGCAGCAATGAGCTCTGCTGTCGGGAAGTTCGGAGTCAGGCAGAGTCCAAGGTCCGGTGTTGGATTGTACCAGTCCTGTACTGGGCTGCTTCAGGAGACTGCCGGGGTTAGATAGAGTCTCTGGTTGACTTTGGATAGCTCCAGGAGAAAAATGCCTGGGTTTAGATAGTCTCTGGCTAAAATTGGATAGCTCCAGGAGAAAGAATGCCTGGGTAGGTGCAATTTCAAAGATCGCAAGGCTCCGGGGGTTGGCTACTGCAGTTCAGAAAGTCACTTTAATTGAAAATGAAAATGAAAAGCAAGGAGAAAGAAAAAGGAAAAATGCCTGGGTTTAGATAGAGTCTCTGGCTGAAATTGGATAGTTCCAGGAGAAAAAATGTCTGGGTAGGTGCGATTTCAACGATCGCAAGGCTCCGGGGATTGGCTACTGCAGTTCAGAAAGTCATTTCAAATGAAAAGCAGGGAGAAAGAAAAAGAAAAGAAAAAATGCAAAAACCGAGTCTCAGCTCACCTGCATCGTTTGTCCTCCACTTAAAGCCTCCCACGAGCGAGGTCCCCGGAGACCGCAAGGTTTGATTACCTTTGTTCTGGCTCTCAGTGTCAGCCACGTGGGGCGGTCGTCTGTGGAAGACGGGTTGGGAAGATAAACTTCGCCGTTTCCATCTGGACCTTTGGGACACGCGGGATCAGCTGAAATGGCGACAACGTGGCCTAGGGATGGTTCACCAGTTTGCCCCAATGTGTCTCCAGTCCGTCCCGTGTCCTTCGGTGTTTTGTCGCGCCCGGTGCTGAGTCCCTCCATAACTGCTTTGCTCAGGGGGGACCAGTGGGTGGTTGCACACGTGTGGGCCCGGTGTCGTTTGCTCCTCCAACTTGGACGCCCCACCGGTGTTTTCTCCTCCGCCGTACTCCTTCGGCTTCCGCCGCTTTGCTCTGGGGTGTCGGGATCCGAAGCAGTGCTGAGCATAAGTAGTTGGCAGTGATCCTCTAGGCACCACACTCCGGTGCGGGGCAGTTGTCTGGGGAAGACGTGTCGGGAGGGGAAACTTCGCCTCTACCTTCTGGACCTCTGGGACACGTTCATATCAGCCGATATAGCGACAACGTGGCCCAAGGATAGTTCAGGTAGGTCAGGTTGCTTGTGGTCTCCGGTGCCTGAGTCGGTCCTAATCAGCCTCAGGTTTTGCGTTAGTTAAGCTGACATGGTCTAATAATTCACCAGTCTGCCTCGGTGTATCTCCGTTCCGGTCCGGTCAGGATGACCTAGGTATATCTGTCCACTCGGGAGCCCGTTACGGAGCTCCTTACCTGTCGGCCATATATGATAAGCCTCAGTTGCCTCTCAGTTCCATGGTAGTGGAATCTGCTCTCAAAAGGGCCAGAAGCTCCAGGGACTATGCCTCGGCGCCCCAGGTAGAGAAGATAGAAACCTGGATTCTTTTGGGAGGAAGATGTACCAGGCCTCAATGCTCATTTCCCGTATACAATCATACCAGCTCTTCATGAGCATCCACTTGCAAAACTTGGTGCGCAAGTTGTCAGACCTGGCTGAGACGCTACCTCCGGTGCAGGCCGAGTTACTTCGCAAGTTGGTCAAGCAGCAGAAGGCATGTTGAAAGTTCTTGGCCAGGGGCACATGACACTTTTGATGTGGCATCCAGGGTCTCCGCTCAGAGTAAAGGAATTCACAGATTCTCGTGGTTGTGTGTTTCTGACTTGGAACATTCTGTTCAGCAGAGGTTGGTGAATGCTCCATGCCAAGGGGATAACCTTTTTGGAGAGAAGTTTGAGGAGGTCATGACCAGATCAAAAAACATACTGTTGCCATCTCTTCTCTCTCCCACCGGGCGCTCTCTGCATCTGTCTCCTTGACTTTTGGCAAACCAAGGAGGCGTACCTATTACTGTCAGAAGTGTAGGTACAACCCCTTGGCTCACCAGCTTGTTCAGGATCAGCCCTAGCACACTCATTCATGTCAACAGCGTGTGCCTAAGGCCCATGCTGCTCCCCAGCCAAAGCATGGGATGAGCTTTTGACTGGCTCCAAAAGAGCATAGCTGTAGTCAAAGTGTCCATCCCGGACTTGCCGGTCGGGGGAAGGCTGAAGTTTTTCCTTGAAAGGTGGCCTCTTATAACCTTCCACCGGTAGGCTCTTCAAATAGTCCGTCTCAGATATGCACTCAGTTGGTATCAAAAACTTCCAAATTGCTCACCGAGAGCTCATTCATTCAGCTCTCAGCACAGGCAGGTACTTGCAGAGGAACTCTCCACCCTTCTGAAGGCCCATGCAATTGAACCCATTCCACCAGGGAAAGAAGGGCAAGGATTCTATTTCAAGTACTTTCTTGTGCAGAAGAAACAGGAGGATGTGTCTCATCCTAGACCTTAGGACCCTGAACAAATCCCTAGCCTGACAATGATTCAGAAAGACAATTGGCTATGCTCTCTGGACTTAAAGGATACATATACTCAAATCCCGATACTTCCAGTCCACCTGAAGTATCTTCGATTTCGGCTGGGAACACATCACTTTCAGTATCATGTGTTGCCTTTTAGCCTTTCATCAGCTTCTAGGGTCTTCACCAAATGTCTAGCGGTAGTTGCAGCATCCTCTGTGGAGACTGGGAGTCCATGTTTCATATCTCGACGATTGGCTGGTAAACAGCACCTCTCTGGACAGAACTCAAGAGTCCATGTGAATGACTATTCGGGTGCTCAAGCTACTAGGATTCAAAACTACCCCAAGTCCCATCTTCACCCTGTTTAGCGATTGGAATTCATACACAGAAGTTCGAATCTACCTCCCGGAGATGAAAGCGGACACTCTTGTCGCACTTGCTTCCAAGATTTGAGCCTCTCAGCAGGTCACAGCTCTTCAGATGTTGAAATTGTTGAGCCACATGGCTTCCTCAGTGAATGTTACACCTATGACAAGTCTTCACATGAGATCAACTCAATGGACCCTGACTTCTCAGTGGTATCCAGCCACGGGGAACCTGGAAGATATCATCCAAGTGTCCCCAGAGCTTGTATGTTCTCTTCAGTGGTGGACAATTCGATTCAAATTGGTCTCGCAATATGGACATAGACTGCAAGGTCTTCCGAGCGTGGGGCACCCCCTCGTTGGATTTTTTTGCTACTCAGATCAACCACAAGGTCCCTCAGTTCAGGCCCACGACAGACTAGCATCAGATGCCTTCATCCTCAACTGGGGGACAGGTCTTCTGTATGCGTATCCTGCCATACCTCTAGTGGGGAAAACGTTTTTGAAATTTAAGCAAGACCACGGAACCTTGATTCTGATCACGCCATACACAGACAGACCTTGTCGTACTTTTTGTGACAGTGGTGGGATTGTCAGGCTCAGTGTGTGGGTCATAGTCACGATCCATGGACTGGTGTAACATGGTCCCTTCCCAGTTCAGCTTTTTTTTTTTTGGTAGTGTTAGGAGATTAGCAGCGTGCTGATGGTGGCTGGTAGCAACCCTCACACTGGATATGCCTGACCTAACACAAGAGCAACCAGATAACCTTAGCGAGGAGACGCTTCAGGACCGTCCTGTGCAGAGTTCTCCTGGGATGAGAGCAGATCCCTTGTGGGCAGAGGCCCGTGAGTTGGCAGGGCCGGGTACCACAGCAGCTGAAATCCAGCAGATCTATATGCTAGAGTAACAGCGGCTAGACCAGCTGCAGTGAGAAGAACAGGAACAGCGGTGTGAAGAGCGTTAATTCCAGCAACAGCGAAAGGAATAGGAACAGGAAGAGCGACAGCGGCAAGAGGAGCGGGAACATCAACGTCAGGAGCAGAAGTTCCAGCTACAGAAATTAAAAATGGTGTTGGAGATGGAAATGGCTTGTATCCAAAGCTCCAGCCCAATCTCTGTGCCATGGCCAGAAACAGGATCCACAGCCCGGATTGGGCCCAACATTTTTGCCCAGTTTGATGATACCTGAGGTGACACTGATGGATATCTAACTGCCTTTGAAAAAATTTGCCACCACAACGAGATTCCTCAGAAAGACTTGGTGTGCTATCTGGGAGGAAAGCTCACTGGTAGAGCACTTGAAGCATTTCAAGGACTGTCCATGGAAACATGCTCCCAGTTTGAGGAAGTATGCAAAGCTTTGTTGAACTGTTATTCCATTACCCCCGAGACCTATATACTAATGTTCTGGACTTTGCAAAAAGGAGTGGATGGTACTCACAGCGAGTTTGTAATTCAGCTAAGATACCAGCATCAGCAGTGGCTGAGATTAAGTCCCTGGAGGACTGCCAAAACCTGATGGTCCTGGAGCAGTTTCTTCATCGTTGTCATCCAGAGGTGAGGGAACATGTTCAAGATCACCAGCTCCATACTCCAGAGAAGGCGGCTGAGTTGGCTGACATCATTATGGCTAACCATCCCTGTTTGGCAAAGAGAAGCCGTCCTTATCCACAGCAGCCAGGATCTAAGGGAGCCAGGGCCCTAAGCCAAATATTCCTGCAACCTCAGAGACTGTCAGCAAACCCTCCAGTGTTCCACCTAAACCTAAAGATTTTAAGCATGAGCATCCTTGTCATCAGTATGGGGGTACAGGACATGTCAAAGCAGATTGCCCAGATAACCTCAAGCCTGCACTAAAGAGTATTTCAGTTCCTGCACCAAAGCTGGTGGCTTTCGTGGGTGGCTCTAGTTCCACGAAGGAGGCCCATGCAGTTGCCACAGCACAAAATGTTACTGGTCATTCATCAAGCAAGGAAGCAGATGGGTTTCCACAACACTACAGTATCCCAGTAACTGTGAATCAGACCCAGGTGGCTGGACTTGTGGACACTGGCTCTAGCATGACTTTGTTATGACCAGTATGGGATAGCCTGATTTATTTGACACACCTATTGATCAGACTATTGACCCTGATTTGTCAGAGTCACTAGCACAGACCCTTCCAGATATGGATACTAATATAGGACAGAGACATGCTTTTCAGGAAGCACAACACTCTGACCCTAACCTGGAAGCCCTGAAGCAGAGAGCTAGTCAACTAACCAATGAGGCTTGTAAAGATCGTATCCTATAGAAATGGGGCTTGCTGTACAGAGAGACTGATCCTGTTGATCCTAATAGGCCCGGGACAGCAGGCAATGCAGCTTATAGTGCTCAGGGCGTACAAAGAACAACTTCTACAGATTGCACACACATTCCACTAGCAGGACATCAGGAAATGACCAGCACACACACTAGATTGACATAGAACTTGTATTGGTCTGGAGTATCCCGAGCTGTACCTGACTATTGTAGAACCTGTGATGCGTGCCAAAGAGTGGGGAAGACCCAAGATCACTCCTGAGCTCCCTTGAAACCTTCACCCATTAGCAGTGAGCCCTTTGAGAGAATAGCTGTGGATATAGTGGGGCCTCTAGCTGTCCCTAACTGGACTGGAAATAGACAGTGGTGGACTTTGCTACCAGATATCTTGAAGCAGTAGCCTTATCCTCCATAGAATCAGAGAGTTTTATGAGGGCCAGCAGGTGCTTGTTTTAGTCCCAGTACATCAGAATAAATTTCAGGCTAACTGGGCAGGACCTTTCAAGGTCATAAGGCACCTGAATGATACAAACTATGTTAAAATCTATGGACTCAAGACTGAAAGCAGCATACCTTTCATGTAAATATATTAATGGCCTATGCAAATTGCACAGCCATGGTACTAGCTGTATGTAGCCCACCAGAAGAGTGTCAGGATAGTGTTAAAACATGTGTGGAGTGAAATATTGCAGGAAGACCTTAGGAAATTGGAAGACTGGGCTTCCAAATGGCAGATGAAATTTAATGTGGACAAATGGAAGGTGATGCACATTGGAAAGAATAATCTGAATCAGTTACCTGCTGTTAGGGTCCACCTTGCAGGTCAGCAAAAAGATCTAGGTGTCATTGTAGATAATATGCTGAAATCTTCTGCTCAGTGTGTGGCGCCGGCCAAAAAAATCAAACAGGATGCTAGGAATTATTAGGAAAGGGATGATGAATAAGACCGGAAATACTGTAATGCCTCTGTATCGCCCGTGGTGTGTCCGCACCTTGTGTATTGTGTTCAGTTCAGGTCGCTGTATCTCAAAAAAGATATAGTGGAATTAGAAAAGGTTCAAAGAAGAGCGACCAAATTGATATAGGGGATGGAGCTCCTCTCGTATGAGGAAAGGCTAAAGAAGTTAAGGTTCTTCAGCTTGGAAAAGAGATGGATGAGGGCAGATATGATTGAGGTCTACAAAATCCTGAGTGGTATAGAACGAATAGAAGTAAATCAATTTTTTACTCGTTCCAAAAGTACAAAGACTAGGGGACACTCAAGGAAGTTACATGGAAATACTTTTAAAACAAATAGGAGGAAATACTTTTACACTCAACGAATAGTTAAGCTCTGGAACTCTCAGCTGGAGAATGTGGTAAGAGCGGTTATTGTATCTGGGTTTAAAAAGGGTTTGGACTAATTCCTGGAGGAAAAGTCCATAGTCTGCTATTGAGACAGACATGGGAAGCAACTGCTTGTCCTGAGATTTGTAGTATAGAGTGTTACCATGATTTGGGTTTCTGCCAGGTACTTGTGACCTGGCTTGGCATGTTGGAACTTGCTCCTTTTGTTTTGTGGAATGCAGTTGTATAATATAAAAATACACTTGCCTGTTCTTATTACTACTGTTTCACAGAGAGCTATTGAGTAATGAGGGAAAGGCTTCCTTCATGCATAAGTTCTGTTCCTTACACTCGTTTTTTTTTGTTTTTTTTTTGTTCTGTGTTTAAGATTTTTTTAAGAAAAAAAATTCATTCAGCTCTTCTTGTTTAATTACTTTTTTGGGTGAAGGAAGCATTCATGGCAGGAATATTTTAAAATTTCCTCTATGCCCTAAAATTTGTGACTTTCTGGCCCTATGTCCCACAGGCTCAAGGAACTGAGCTGGATTACATGGTGTTTTTGGTTCTTGGTCTCCTCTGGCAATATGTTAGCTTTAGGATCACTGTTTTATGAAAACATATATTTGAATTTGATATCATGTCCTACTTATTCATGCAGTGCTCTTTGTTGTGGTGGTGGTGGTTGGGTATGGGGTATGTTTTGAACTTATTTTTAATATTTAACAATAATTGTGGAGATAGTGTAGACATTTTAGAGATGTTTAAAATGTTCAATTGCTGCTGCCTGTGTGTGTTACTCTGTCTGTTATAATATTAGCATAGGTCTGAGGCTGTGGGCCCCTATATTTTAGTTAAGCTGAATAAAATCAAATTGAAAAACCAATTTGAATGAGCAAATTGAATTGAAAAATGTTTGAGTGAATCATACAGCACTACAAATTACTATAGTTAAACATGTTATAGTAGCTCAGGCTGTTTTTCTTCAGTATCTGCTAGGGATCAGTTATCGTGGTGTGCCATTCGGTGGTCAGATTAGTTATGTGTTCTCATTCGGGAAAAACTTTCTAAAGAAGTGGGCTTTCAAGTGTTTTTGAAATGTTAAGTAATTGTTCATATATTTGATGGCTTTTGGTATAAAGTTCCATGTCTTGGGGCAGTGTATGTAAAATTAGTTGAGTATGAAGATTTGTATATTAGACCTTGACATTTGGGAAAGTGTATGGTGAGGTAGTTTCTTGCTCCTCTAATGGTGGTGTGTATAGGTAGTTCTTTTAGGTTAGTTGTGTATTTTGGTGTTAGTCCAAAGATTATTCTGTAGGCGATAGAGGTTAGCTTGAAGGATGTTTGAGCTTTAATTGGTAGCCAATGTAAATTTTGGAGTAGTGGTCGGGCGCTTTTGAATCAATTTTTTCCGAAGATAAGTCTTGCTGCTGTGTTTTGTGCCATTTGTAGTCTCTTAAGTGATTTTCCTTGCATTCTGCATAAATTCCGTTGCAGTAGCCAGTATGGGCAAATACCATAGTTTGGACTAGTGTGCAAAATAACTCTCTTGGGAAGTAGTTTTCAATTTGTTTCAGTTTCCACATGGTTTGGAACATTTTCTTTGTTGTGTTTGAGATTTGCTTGTCAAAGGTCAGGTTGCGGTGTATGGTGACTCCTAGGATTTTTAGGTTGTCAGATATTGAGAGGGATGTGCTCTTGGCAAAGATGTTTGGAAAGTGGTCTATAATGTGTGTTGATGTGATTATTAGACATTGTGTTTGAAAGAGTGAAACATTGATTCATTTTTACCCGTTCAACACCACTCAGGATTTTATATACCTCAATCATATTCCCCCTCAGCCTTCTCCTTGTGACCTTGGCTACAGTTACTGAAAGGCACTACTGTGTGACCATGCACTAGCACACATTAACACACATTATTTATTGCTGGTCCCATTTTATGCATTGAGATCTATTTACTATTAACACATATTAATGGAACAGGGAAATACTTACTGTACTTGAGTGTAACTCACCCTGAGCAACTACAGAGAATGTGTGAGCTGAATACCACCCCCCCCCCCCCCCCAAAAAAAAAAAATGCACATGGGCACTAACAAGCAAACTTTACACCATTTATAATAGAATGGGTCTATATACATAATGTTAGCATCACAACACAATGTATGCAGATAACTTGTGTTTGAAAGCTGGCTGAATTTATATGAGTTGAGAACTAGGTGCACAGAATGTGAATTAAACATCCTACTGAAAATTTACCCTAAAAGCTTTTTAAGTAAAATGTAGGGGATAAAAAGGTGATGGACTTGTAGAGATGACAGCTTTTGTTGTTCTCTTATTGTATCGTCCTCCCTGTCTCATTTTTTCTTAGGTTTTTTTTTTCTACCATTTCTGTCTTTTATTGGTTTGTTTTATTTTATCTTGTTTTTTTTTCTCTGCATAGTTCTGGAGCATGGGCTTGTTTTGATGAATTTAATCGGATTGATATAGAAGTGTTGTCTGTTGTGGCCCAACAGATTACAACCATTCAGAAGGCCCAGCAGCAAAGGGTAAGTCTTGCCTGTGTTTCTTTGTATATTTGTTCCATGTATGTGATTGCATGTATTTGTTTCCATCTTTATCAGCATGTGTCTCACCCTGTGTCTGCACATATTTCTGTATAATTCAGGGGCTCTTTTACTAAACTGTGCTAAGCAGTTAGCCCGTGAATTAGTGTGCACTATTAGCACACACTACCGTGCTGGCATGAGAGCACATGCTATTTCACACACTAATTGCACAGGCTGTTATTTGGTGGGAAATAGGTGTCACCTGTGAATTGCAGTTAGCTCATGGCACCAGTGGCGTAGCAAGGGCGGGACGGTGGAGGCGGTCTGCTCCGGGTGTCAATGGGTGGGTGGGGGGGGTTCTCTGCTAGCGAGTCCCTACCAGCTCCATCCAACTGGCAGCTGTGTGGTGCGGTGCCTCGCGTCTGCGCTGCTGTAAGAGAAGAAAATCGCCTCGGCCCTTCCCTCACTGTGTCCTGCCCTCGAGGAAATAGGATGTTACATCAGAGAACGGGACACAGTGAGGGAAGGGCCGATGAGGCGATTTTCTTCTTTTACAGCAGCGCAGAGTCGCGCGAGGCACCGGGTGAACGGAGCTGGTAGATAGGAGGGGATTGGGTCGGGGGGGGGGGGGGGGATGCCATCTTGCCGTGTCACGCCGGGGGGGGGGGGGGGTGCCGTGTTGCCCTGCAGCGGGGGGGGGGGGGGGGTGCGTGCAGCAGCGATCCGTCCCGGGTGGCAGTGAACCACAGAACGCCACTGCATGGCACTTTGCAACAGTGATACATGTGGTAGTTAGTGTGAACAAATAGGAGGCAGCAAGTGCATCTGTACTAACTGTGAATATACCAAGCACAATGTAAAGAACTATGTGGGTCTAAAATACAAAACAGGGAAACCCTGTACAACGACGAATCACAGCAGGCAAAAGTAGAGGCTGACCAAAGACGAATCACCACTGGAAATATAATCCAACAGTCTTTATTGATGTAAATAAAGGAAGGACCCAACACGGGCCGTGTTTTGACGCATACAAGCGCCTACATCAGGGGTCAAACAGTAAGCTCCAGATAGAGGCGCAGGACCACAGCTCTGCTCATATACGAAGCTGTAGACCGTCCAAAATACTTGAGCACTAAAAACAAATGGACAAAAACTTGCAACGACTGTAGGAAAATTTGAATCCTTGAGCCCATAAAAACTGCATTTAAATGACGAAAATATGTCCGAAAGATGTTATTTCTATCCATCTCTAGGGCAAAGGTAACTAACAATGTAGTCCTTTCAGTCACAATCTCCAAGGAGCTTTCTAGAAATTCAGTCAAATTTAAGTCAGGTAAATTTTGAGGTTGTCCGTCAGGTTTTTTTTTTGTCCCTGTTATATACTGGGCTCTTGCAACAGGTGGAAAACCTTCTGCAGATATTCCCAAAACTTCTCCAAAATATTTCCTCAACATGTCCACTGCAGAAATTAGCGGAGATTTTGGGAAATTTATAAACCTCAAGTTATTCCTACTGCTTACGGGTTTGAATCTCCCTCTCCTTGATTAATGTGGCTGTAATATTTTGAAATTTAGTAATCTCTCCTTGCAGGATCGTTACCTTATCTATATATTCTTGAACTTTCACTTCAACTTCTTGATGTTTTATTTTCAAGTCGGTAACTTCTCTCTTGAGAGAATTTGCAGTTGTTTGTAAGGAAATGTGAATACCTTGAATGGCGTCCCAGAACGTTTCTGACGTTACTACAGCCTTATTGCTTCTCGACTTCCTTCAGGGGTGATAGCTCGAGTCAAAGACGAGGAAGCCAAATCCTCCGATGTTATTTTGGCGGGCGTTGAGGCGCCAACAGGACCTCTCGGTTCAGCTAACAGGGGCTGCATTCCACCAATCGCCTCAGTTCTCTGTCCCACTGTCAGCGTCATATCTCCTCCTGGTCGAGGGAGGCGGGCTGTAGTGGAGGGAGGGCTAAGCGAGACTCCCTCAATGCTATGATCCGTTTCCAGAGAAGCGGATCCTGTAATCGCAGACTGCTGCTCTCCGAGTGTCCTCACTCCAAAGGTCTCCAGGACAGTTTGGCGCACAGCGGGATTTACAGCTTGGCTCGGGGAGGTAAGAGCCTTCGCTTTCCCTTTTCTCTTTCCCATGCTATTCAATCGGGGCTCTGGCGTCTTTCTCTCCTAGGTACTCAGGAGCTCTGACACTCACACCATTTCAGTCGCCATCTTGGATCTCATAAGTCTGCAACCGTTTTAATGTTATTTCATGTTGTTCCTTCATATATCATGTTGTTAAAATCGAGTCGAGCCTAGGTGACTGCTGGTACCCGAATATTCAATGCAGCGAGCTGCATATGCCCTGGCATTTAATATCCGGGGTCAGTTCAGCCCATGACTGTGAGCAGCTCAGACGCTATTTAATGCTGTAGGCTGAATATCAGGTGGATAATTGCCATTTACCACCATTTTGGCACTTAGCTTCCATTGTAGCGCTTAAAGTTAGGTGCCAAATTGGAACCTAACTATGGTGCACCACGTAGAATGAGGGGGAGGGAGAGTAATTCTTTAATTATGAACCCAGAGGGTGCCTGATTGGCACCTTTTCTATAAAGGAATGTAGGCACTCACTTTGGGCTCAGGCCCACTCAAAATTTGTTCACCTGGCTCCAGAACACTGCCACCAGCTACCCAAGATGTAAGTTTCTTCAGTAGGGAGGAGGTCTTTGGCTGGCGGGGCTTGCGGATCTGTGCCAGCACATGTGTTTCATTTACCGTGGAGGAGGGGGGCACCGGGAGGGGGAGTTGTAGAGATGAAATTTTTGGCCCACCCACTTTGCTCTTGGGTTCTCCCTAAATTGGTTATCTGGCTACGCCACTATCCTGGTCAAGATTCAGATTTCATTTATTCTTGGTATACTGCATCTTAATAATACACTATCTGAGTGGTTTTCAATCACTAAAACATTAAAAATGGAAGGGACTACAATGTCAATAGGACAAAACAAGAGAAAGAAAAAAAACAGGACAAAAGAATCTTTGCAGCCTCAAAGAGTCGTTCTAGCCACCCATACTACCATACCTTGAGCAGGGGAAAGGGTTAGGAGGGCTCAGTTCCGAAAGCATCTTTGAGCAGGAACGATTTAAAGGCCAGTCTTCAATTTATCAATATTAGTTTCTAGATGAAGATAAAGCAGAAGCAAATTCCAAAGGTGCAATCCGTTTACATCAAAGATCTCAGCATGGATGGTATCAAAGCGAATATGCCTTGATGAAGTGATAGATAACAGATTTCGAGTTGAGGATCTTACATTTCTAGAGGGCATATAAGTTACTAGTGAAGAAAAGGCTAGACGAATTTTACATTTAATATAAGATGTTTATTCACCTCTTAATTTACAGTTTACTGTATAGCATCAATGGGATATACAGGAAGCATATCTGTACTAGCAAGCAATGTACAGGCAAAGAAATCAGAATGCTTAAACAAGCAATGTACAGGCAAAGAAGTCAGAATGCTTAATACACAAATTTCTCATTGGTCTTATATACCCTTTTCTTTCCATGCAAGTCTCTGAATACCACAAAGCTTTAATCATGTGCAGAACATGATGCTGCATCTGTTTCCCCTTATTGCTCCCTTTTCTTTCCCACAGACTTTCTGGAGCCGTGCCTTTGGCTGATGTTTAATGTCTGTCACATTCTTTTCTCATGCCTCAGGAGGTTTTAGTGTTAACACAGCTTGTTGTAATCATGGAGCCTTCCACTTCCATTCTTTTATGCCCTTATTCAACACTAGTAAGCGAGAAAGATAGGGAGGCTGTCTAGAATGTAGTATTTTAAATGTTAAAAGGATTAGCTTGTAAGTGGTACAGTGGGAAATTGGCAACCAATGTTCAGTACAAAGGAGGGGTGTCACATGATCAAACTTGTGGGAATTTGTCAGCAGTCATACAGCTGAGCTCTGAACAAGTTGTGATTGGCGCCTATCTCATGCTCTGATACCTTGCACATGTGCATTACAATAGTCTAACCTGGATATGGCCAGGGAATGGATAATAGTCACATTTGCTGTGGTTCCAGACCAAACTACCGTTCTGAGGCTTTTCTATTGACATATAAATTAGCAATTTTTATGATCTCATGTTCATATTTATCCTGATTTGTCAAAAAGTATCCAGCCTAGACAAAAGGAATTCTTGTTTTTAAAACTGAGAGTTCTTTCATTAGGAGGCACATTTTTGCTTACATTTCCTTGTTGTTGTTTTGTTACTTTTCATCATAATAGTTTGTTGTTTGTTTACCCTAAACAGCTCTTACAATTTTTGACTGCTAGGGAGGGTTGCCCAATGGAAGGAGGTATCCCATAAATATATCCTTAACTAATAATCACATTGTGATTCTTCTCAGTATTTACATATGCTATATTTCCTTTTTTTGTTGTTCTTTATTTCCTATTTGGCTCCTTTTGTTATGAGCTAAAGTTTTATATAATTCATTTCCTGTTTCTTTAATGAAAGGTGTTTGATTTCTTATTTCTTTTTGCATTATAGCTATATGAATGTTGTAATCTGAAAATAATGATAAATAAAAAAAATTACAAAAGAAACAAAAAAGAATGTCTTTTTCGTTTAGCAATATCTTCAGTTATGAAAAGTAAATCCAATCTATGCCCTGCAATATGTGTTGCATACATAACTACATAATAATAAAAGAACATAAGAGTAGCCATACTAGAGTTCGATTCCCACTTCAGGCACAGGCAGCTCCTTGTGACTCTGGGCAAGTCACTTAACCCTCCATTGCCCCATGTAAGCCGCATTGAGCCTGCCATGAGTGGGAAAGCGCGGGGTACAAATGTAACAAAATAGATCAGACCGTCCATCTAGCCCAGTATCCTATTTTCCAAACAGTGGCCAAGCCAGGTCACAAGTGCCTGGCAGAAACCCAACTCATGGCAACACTTTATACTACAAATCCCAAGGCAAGCAGTTGCTTCCCATGTCTGTCTCAATAGCAGACTATGGACTTTTCCTCCAGGAATTTGTCCACACCTTTTTTAAACCCAGATACACTAACCGCTGTTACCACATCCTCCAGTAAAGAGTTCCAGAGCTTAACTATTCATTGAGTGAAAAAACATTTCCTCCTATTTGTTTTAAAAGTATTTCCTTGTAACTTCCTCAAGTGTCCCCTAGTCTTTGTACTTTTGGAACGAGTAAAAAATTGATTTACTTCTACTCATTCTATACCACTCCGGATTTTGTAGACCTCAATCATATCTGCCCTCATCCGTCTCTTTTCTAACCTGAAGAGCCCTAACCTCTTTAGTCTTTCCTCATACAAGAGGAGTTTCACCCCTTTTTCATTTTGGTCACTCTTCTTTGAACCTTTTTGCTCTAAACTTGTTTCTCAGTCAGATTTTAACAACCTTGTATTAGCATCTAAATCATCTTCAAAATGAGTATTAAACTCACCTAAAACCAGCACCTAAAACCGCTCACAGGACAAATCCCTCCTCTCAGTATCTTTCTCCACCACCGCCAACTCCAGGCTCCGCCCTTTCTGCCTCGCCTCACCCTATGCTTGAAATAAACTCCCTGAGCCCATACGCCAAGCCCCCTCCCTGCCCATCTTCAAATCCTTGCTCAAAGCCCACCTCTTCAATGTCGCTTTCGGCACCTAACCATTGTACCTCTATCCAGGAAATCTAGACTGCCCCCAATTTGATTGACTGCACTTTTTTGTCCTTTAGATTGTAAGCTCCTTCTTTGTTAGATTGTACAACACTGCGTAACCCTGGTAGCGTTTTAGAAATGTTAAATAGTAGTAGTAGTAGTATGTAACTCTACAACACTTTCCACTACATTATCCCCAGCTTCAAATGAAATTGTGGGTGGACAATATAACAAAAGAAAAACAAAGCTATTAGTAGAAGCCACTTTTGAAACTAGATCCCTATTAATGAAAGATGTTTGATTTCTTATTTATTTTTGCATTTGTAGCTATATGAATATTTTAATCTCAAAATGGTTATAATTAAAACAAATTGTAAAAGAAACAAAAAAGAATGTCCTTTTCATTTAGCAATATTTTCAGTTATGAAAAGTAAATCCAAACTATGTCCTGCAATATGTGTTGCATACATAACTATTTGCTCTAAACTTGTTTCCTAGTCAGATTTTAACAACCTTATCTTATCATCTAAATCATCTTCAAAATGAGTATTAAAATTACCGAAAACCAGCACATCCTTATAAAGTGTATGTAACTCTGAAACACTTTCCACTACTTTATCCCAAGCTTCAACTGAAATTGTAGGTGGACAATATAACAAAAGAAAACCAAAGGTATTAGTAGAAGCCGCTTCGAAACTAGATCCTCTGTTTCATTGGGAAAAGAAAAATCAACTTGTTCCAAAAAAAAGGAAGCTTTACCAATAAAAGCCACCCCTCCCTATCTCCTATGCTGTCTGCATAAACTCCAGTTTTGATAATCTGCATGGTTTAACTGTGGTCCCTTCAATTCCCAACCTAATTTCTGTTAAAAATAAACCATCTAAACATTATTTTCTATAATATCATTAACCACATGCCATTTGTTCATCACTGTTCAAGTCAATATTCTTATTCACAGGGCCAAATATCTGATTACTCACTAGTTACAGGATCCCACTACTTTAACCGGAGCCCCCCTATATACTCTTCTCAAGTTAAAGCCCCAAGGAAATTGTCAAATCCATGAACATGAGAGCTATACTGTGGCCTGTAGCCCTGCTCTAAACTCTCCCTTCACAGCTGCATGACTGACTATGGAAGAACAACAGCCTGAAAGAGAAACCCTACCTAACAACAGGGAGGCAAGCACTCTTTTCTCATGGTCTCTGTGTTCCAGCTCCGATTGACTGCAGAGCCCCCTAGATACGATAGATTGGATTCCTGTCACAAGTTTTTTGTTGCCTGTTCTGTTTATAACACACAATTTGCACCATTGTGCATCAGGGAAAAACTCTGGAATAAAGTCAAGTTTACTAAAAGAGTTGGGTAGACCACTGGGGGTTCCGGCAATTAACCCCTAATTACTACCACTCTACCACAAGTCCCACAACATATCCCATTATGGCCAATATTAGATCATGGGTTTATTTATTTTTTTTTATTATTATTATATTTTCAAAGCACTTAGCCTTCCAAAGTTCCATAGGTTTCTATGGAACTTTGGAAGGCTAAGTGCTTCGAAAATATGCCTCATAGACATTTACAGAGCGTTAAATACACCAACATCAACATTGATACATAAGTATCCATTCCTATAGGTTACATAAATGCGAGATCAGTGGTTAACAAGTCAACAATAATTAGAGACTGAATTGAAACCGAACAATTAGGTATACTATTCATAACAGAAAAGTAGCCGCAAATGCGAGACAACTCAGTACGGCTTGACTTATGTCCGCCGAGATATAAAATAGCACACATCAACAGAACTAAAAAGAAAGGAGTTGGGGTTGCCTTAATATACAAATCCTTCTTTACAGTAGAAACTATAGCTGAACATGTATCCCCTTCGATTGAAATCATGGCATGCAGAATCACAGACTCAATATTAACTGATTAATTATACTTTTCTACCGCCTGCCTGGAAGACGGTCCAACACCCAAGATGACTTCATGGACTTCATATCAAAGATATGCACAAACTTCTCAAATGTCCTTCTACTAGGTGATATCAATCTACACCTAGACAAGCTACAAGATGCCAACACCAGGCTTCTAACAAACTTCTTGAACCAATGGAACTTCAAAACGGCACCAGCCACCTCATCTCATGTAAAAGGTCACCAATTAGACATACTAGCTTACAGACTCTTAGCCAATAACAACTATATAATAGAGAATCATAACTGGGCAGAGGTGCTATGGTCAGACCATAACATACTCATCTTCACACTTCAATGGAAAGAGAATGGCAAAAACAGAGAATAAAGGACACCACACACTGTCCTAACCAGAGGAAAAGTGGACAACCATAGCTTCTGGTCAACAGCGATGAATGACCAAACAAACATAATACCCACCAACATTCACTTCATGAGAAACTGGGACCAACTAAGTGGAAACACACTAAATGAAATAGCACCACTCAAAATGAAATCTAAGAGGAAACAATAACCGCACCCCTGGTTCAACAAGGAACTATTAGAGATGAAAAAACTGTACAGGAAACTGGAAAGAAAATGATCCAAAAACAAATTAGACATGAACAAAACCACATAGAGGAAAGCCCTAAGCAAGTAGAAGCACACCATAAAAAGAGCCAAAGCGGAATACTATAGCACATACATGCACCTAGAAAAGATAAACATGAAAAAACTATATGAACTAATGAAAAACATACTGAACACACAAGCTCTGTTAAAGTCAAATGAAAACCACCAACAGCAGATGAGCTTGCACCATATTTTAAAGAAAAAATAATAAAAATAAGAGCAAACCTAGCTGCAACACAAACAACTCTCATATATTTCCTACATGATTGTGAAATCAACAAGGACCACATCAAGGCAGACAGAATCTGGTCCTCATTTAAGATACTAACAACCAGCTCAGTTAAAGCACTATGGACAAAATATGCACACACCAATTACCTACTAGACAGCTGCTCAAACTACATGATGGAAAACCCACCAGACTGAATCATCAAACTCTTAACACACAGAATACATGTTCTCGAAAGGCCATTTCCCTTCTGACAAGTGCAACATTATACTCACCCCAATCCCTAAATACACCCCCAGAAAGATCAGTGAACTCACTAATTACTGTTCAGTGGCATCAATACCACTGCTGACAAAAACAATGGAGGGACTAGTAACACGACAGTTAATGGAGTACCTAATGCGCTACTCAGTTCTTCACAGCTCTCAGTCAGGCTTCAGACCATGCTATAACACTGAAACAGTCATAACCACCCTGATCACAAAATTCAGAAGAATAATAAACCAAGGCCAGTCAATACTACTACTACAATTCGATACGTCAAGCGCATTCGACCTAGTAGATCACACAATACTAATGACCCTGTTCGACAACATAGGAATAACTGGAGCAGTAACAGCCTGGTTCAATGGTTTTCTAAGAACTAGATCCTACCTTGTCAAGATGTCCAATGACTTTTCAGCCTCCTGGATCCCTGAATGCTGGGTCCCTCAGGGTTCCCTGATTATCACCAATACTATTCAATGTTATGATGGCTCTACTTGGCAAGAAACTGGAAAAAATGGGTTTAAACCCATTCATATATTCAGACAATGTCACCATCTACTTACCTTTCAACAACAGCATCACAGAGATACTGGATAAGGCTAAAAAAGAACGTGACCTCATGGAAAATTGGGCCACAACTGTCAAATATAAACTGAACTGAGACAAAACCAAACTCCTGGTTTTGTCCAGCCAGCACAATCCCACTACTTACCAAACCTCATAATAGATCAACAATCTTATACAGTCGAAACATAAATAAAAATACTAGGAATCATTCTCAACAAACATCTGACCCTTGAAGACCAAATTGCTGCAATCACGTCAAAAAGCTTCAAAACACTATGGAAGCTGAGAAGAATCAGAGACTATTTCTCCAGACAGTCATTCCGTCTTATAGCACAAATGCTGATATTGTCCCAACTAGACTACTGTAATGTTACATTTGTATCCCACATTTTCCCACCTTTTTGCAGGCTCAATGTGGCTTACATTATGCCATAATGATAACCTCCATTTCCGGAATGAGAAATACAAAACAGTTTAACATTAAAGTTCATAAATGATGAAGTAACTTGTTGAGTACGTTGGGTAAAAAGATCAATAGAAGCATGAGAGGTAATGAGGTAATGCGTTAATGTTCATTGGTGAAAATTGATTGAAACAGTTAGGTGTATAGAATTCGATTTTATCTGGTTGTGGTAGATTTATGATGTTAGGTCATTTATGATGGCTCACTATTTATTTATTTATTTATATTTATCATTGTTAGGCCTTCGAAGGCCTAACCATTGAAGGGCATGCCTAGGGTCGTACTGTTGGAGCTATGTTGATGTCAATTCTTTAGCTAAGGTTTATCTCCTTAAAAGATATTTACAAGGCTGCCTAGACATTCACCAGTGTCTATAGCCTTTATGTTCCCTTTGAAATTCAAGTTTTGGAGAATCTGTTCTACAAGACTTTTTTAAGACTATTTTTCTGATTTTGTGGGGACTTTGTTGTAGTATGTTCTGCTATTTATTGCTTTGTGCTATAATGTGTAATGGATTATGCATGTTTTATTGGAAACCACCTAGTTTTAGGTGGTCTATAAATTTTTAAAATAAAATACATAAATAATAGAGCAGTTCTATAACTGGGTGCATAGATTTATGAGCCCCTTACACACATAAGTATACAGAATAGTAGCATACGTGCACTTTTACCCATGAAAATGCAGCAGGGCACTTAAGCAGTATTCTGTAATGGCATACACAAGTGGCATTGCGTGAAAATGTAAGGGGGACATACACCTGGGCAGAAACTCGTAGTTATGTGGGTAACTTACAGAATATTATCAGTTATATGCATCCCTACCACATTTACATAATTGCAGTTATGCAAGGTCTGTGGCAGGTGTAACTAAAGGTACACATGTGTAGGGTTGCCAATACTAGTTATGTATTCAATAATGGAATCTGGGTGTCCAGATGCTGTTATATAATAGGTTCTCACAGTGCCTTAATGAAAGTGTCCACTTATAGAACTGCCTCCTTTATGTAGCAGAGTATAATTCCCATCTTCTTAAGCTCCAATTTTGATTATTTCTGGTTTGTTTCCCTGTCTTAAGGCCCTGTTTACTAAGCAGCGTTATAGGCGCGTTAACGTTTTTAACACTCGTTAACCATGTACACGTGTTAACCATGTGCGTGCCTACACTATCCCTATAGGCGCCTACATGGTTAGCGCACATGCTATGTGTAGGTGTGCTAAAAACACGCACCTTAGTAAACAGGGCCCTTAATGTTCTGTGTTTTATAGTTCCATAAAATGAATAAAAGGTTCCCTCACAAAAAGCACATTCTTGTTGTATTTATTGTTAATGTGTTGTCTTTTTTTTCTTTTGAGACAGCCTTTAGCTATGGAGTCCTAACAAGCAGCTCACTGCATCTTCACTTGTACCAGAGAATGCTTAATATTTGTAATTTATGTTTTCTGATGACGGCATTGCAGCAAACCATATAGTCTAGCTGCTTCCCTGTTGGGAGGAGTTCACATTCCATTTTTATGCTAGTTCAGGTGTTAGTGTAAACTGATGGACGGCGGCAGGTTCAGCAGTCTGGGTAACCATTGTGTATACTTCAAAGCTCTGAAAGAGTGCTCTTGTGCCAACATGACAGTCAAATGATTAATTTGTGTACCTCATTGCACTGCTATCATCAGAGAACACCATTTTCTTTAGACTTTTTTTTTTCCATCATCTACTGTTGCAGAAACTTATGCCGTTCTTTCTTTTGACATTCTTATCCTTGGCATTTTTCTGCAGAACCCTTTACCCTCCAAGTTCTTCAGAAGCCCCTACAACTCTTTGTTTCTCCTTCCTCGTGTTTTCTTTCATAAACATCAATAGTTCTCTGCTTTTCTGTACCAACTATCTTCCTGTGTTTGCCCAAAATCCTTTGTGTTCTGCTAGTCACGGGACGTAGCCACGGGTGGGCCTGGATGGGCCTGGGCCCACCCACTTTGGGCTCAGGCCCACCCAGCAAAGAATGCACCTCATACAGAACGAAACCACAATTTCAGCTTTCCCTCCTCCAGTCCCAGCCGGAGCGCCGCAAGTTTTGTTCCCTTCCCTGTCATCCCCTTCCGAATCCAGCAGCAGTGCTAGCTCGAGCCGCGCAGCGCCCTCCGGCGCGCATGCTGCTATGAGTGCTTCCTCTGCGCTGGCCCCGCCTCTTCAGAAAGAGTATTGAAGAAGGTGAGGCCAGCCCGGAAGGAAGCAGTCGTGTAGCAGCAGCGTGCTGACGGATGCGACGCCATTGCAGACATGAAGAGCTGGACCAGGTGGCTGGGAGGTAAAAAAAAAAACGTAGCGGGTTGCTGGCGGCGTGGTAGAGGGGAAAAAGGTGCAGCATGTCAGCGGGTGGCTGGCTGGTGGGAAGGTGCAGCATGTCAGCGGGTGGCTGGCAGGTGGGGGGGGGGGGGGGAATGTGCAGCATGTCAGCGGGTGGCTGGCGGGGGGGGAGAGGGGAAATAGGTGCAGCATGTCAGCGGGTGGCTGAGGGGAGGGAGAAAAAAATCAACATGCTGGTAGTTGGCTTGAGGGGTCAGGGAGAGAGGGAGAGACAAGGGCACTGTTGGGATGAGGGACTGAGACAGGGTAGTGCTAGGTGGGCGGGGTGGAGGAATAATTGTTTGATGTGGGGGGAGGGATGGAGAGATGCTGCAAGGGGAAAGAAAGGGAGAATTGTTGGATATGGGTGGGGTGGGGTGGGGAGAGGGAGGGAAAGGCTGCATAGGACTGGTAAAGGACCAGAGAGAGAAAAAGTGTTGGATATGGAAGTGGAAGGAAAGGAGGGAGAGATGAGAGGGGAAATGTTGAACATGGCATTGAGGTGAGGGGAAGGAAGGATGGAGAGATGCTGTGTGGTGTGGCGTGGCGTGGCATGACGGGGGGGGGGGAGTGAGATGTTAGACCAGGGGCTCAAGGCAGGGAGAGGGAGAAAAGTTGGACATGAAGGTGGAGGAGAGGAGAGGAAAGGAGAGATGCACAAGCAGGGGAGGGAAGAAAGAGGGAAGATGGATCCAGGGAGAGAAGATGAACAATGGGTGGTAGAGAAGAGAAAGGGGAAAATGCTGAACAATAGGGGAGGGGAGAGAGATGGGACAGGAAGATGCTGGTGGTGGGAGGTAAAAGGGATAGGGAGATATCAGGCTAGAGGGTGAGGATGGGAGAAAGAGGGAACAGATGCTGGGCTGGAAGGGTGGAGGGAGGGAGACACTGGGAATGGTGGAAAGAATGGGGGAGAGGCCCAGGGAGTGGAGATGACAAGGAAATAAATGAGAGAACAGTGATTCCATATCATCAAGCTGATCAATCCATAGACTGGTGGGTTGTGTCCATCTACCAGCAGGTGGAAATAGAGAGCAAACTTTTGCCTCCCTATATGTGGTCATGTGCTGCCGGAAACTCCTCAGTATGTTCTCTATCTCAGCAGGTGGTGGTCACACACAGCAGCAGCTCTGGCTAGGCCTCCAAGCCTAATCCTTAGGTTTTGTTGAGGCCTGGGGTTGAGGGCTCTTTTGAGCAAGTGCAAACCTGGTGGTGCCAGGTCCCTCCTTTTCTCCCCCCTCCCGCTGGCTCCGTTTAAAAAAAAAAAAAAAAAAAAATTTTAAACGTCTTTAAAGGCGTTTAATTCGACGTTTCTTTAAACGTTCATTGCAACTCACTGGGACACCAGTTCGTTACAGCTCGGAGCGGCAAGCAGGTAATTTTACCTTTTTATAGCGGGCAGGGGGTTCCCCGATTCTTCTCCTCGTGGCAATGGCGTCGGAGGGCGAGGGCGCAAAGGGTCGCTCCCCGGATCGCTGGAGCGCTTCTAGAGGGGATGCGGGGGTTTTACAACCTGATTCGCCCTTGATGGGTGATAGTTTAGTGACCGATGAATGTCCCGGTCGTTCCTCCGGCGTGGCGGTTTTTTCCCGCCATAAACGCCCATCCCCCGCTCCTCGCCTCCGCCATCTTGGCCGGCCACGCGGCTCGGACGGCTTCTTCGGGGCCGCCCTTGAGGTTGGAGACATTAATGCCATGAACGCCCTTAATTTGGGCGACGGCACAAAAGCGGCTAAAGTTAAGCGCCGTTCTTCCCGCGCGGCTCCTTCACGGAGTTTCGCGCCGGACGCCATTTTGGATGCGCAGCATGTCTCTCCCCCGCTATTGCGAGCACCGGTTGAGAGTGCGTCTAGGGCTGTTGCCCAGGCTGCGGAAGTGCACAGTCTGGGGGGTTTCTCCCCCGAGTTTGTTTTGCTGCTGCATCAGGCTTTCCTCATGCAAAACGCTGCCCCTGCTCCCTCTTCGGATAAAGAGGTTGAGGTTCCCAGAGGTAAACGCCCTCGGGTTGATTTCCAGGCCTTGGAGGACTTTTGTCTCCTCCGATGTAGATGAGGGCAGCGTGTCTGAGGTCTCCCAACGATCCTTTGCGGATTCCTTGGAGGAGATAGATCCCCGCTCGGATGGAGCGGATGACCCCTCTGCAGCGCGGCTTTTTAGCCCAGAGGATTTGCCCAACCTGTTGTTACAGGCCATGGACACTTTGAAGATTTCCTCTCCGGAGGACGTCTCTCCCTCAGCCCCTGTTGGCTCTGCCATTATGCTGGGGACGAAGCGCCCGCCTAGAACCTTCCACGTGCATGATGCCATGCACACCTTAATTGCGGCTCAATGGGATGTCCCGGAACGAGCCTTAAAGTGGCTAGGGCTATGTCCCGCCTCTATCCTTTGGCTGTGAGTGAACGTGAGGCCTATCTGTGGCCTACCGTGGATTCTTTAATCACTGCGGTGACTAAGAAAACGGCGTTGCCGGTGGAAGGTGGCACAGCCCTAAAGGACGCCCAAGACAGAAGATTGGAGGCGGCCTTAAGGTCGTCCTTTGAGGCAGCTGCTTTAAGTTTGCAGGCCTCAGTTTGCGGCTCCTATGTGGCCAGGGCGTGCCGGACTATGGTGCAGCGGGCTTCCCCCTCGGATCATTCCTTGAGGGCTGATTGGCCGGCCCTGGAATCGGGCTTAGCCTATTTGGCAGACTTGCTGTATAATGTCTGGAGAGCCTCAGCTAAAGGCATGGCTCAGACAGTCTCTGCGCGGCGGTGGCTTTGGCTGAAACATTGGTCTGCTGACCACGCCTCTAAATCCCGCCTGGCTAGATTGCCTTTTAAAGGCAAGCTGCTCTTTGGGGTCGAGCTGGACAAAATCGTGACCGATCTCGGCACGTCTAAGGGCAAGAAATTACCAGAGGTCAGGGCTCGGGTTAGTACTCGTCCCGATACCTCCAGAGGACGGTTGCAGGAAGCCCATCGGTACCGCCCGGGCAAGTCGGGTTCCTCTGCCCCCTCTTCCTTCAAGAGGAATTTCTCCCCCAAGCAGCATTCCTTTCGCAGAGACCGCCGTCCCGGAGGTGCTCCCTCCGGTCCTCCCCCAGGGTCTCGTACCCAATGACGGGGCCTTGGTCCACGCCCCAGTGCAGATTGGAGGACGGCTGTCCTCGTTTCTGGGCGAGTGGACCACTATAACTTCAGACGCGTGGGTGCTGGAAGTCATCAGAGACGGCTACAAGCTAGAGTTCTGCCAACCCTTAAGAGACGGGTTTGTACTCTCTCCCTGCAAGTCTCCGGTCAAGCTGTGGTAGTGCAGCAGACCTTGGACAACCTGATCCGCCTGGGTGCGGTCGTTCCGGTGCCAAAAAATCAGATTGGCAAGGGACGTTACTCCATTTACTTTGTGGTTCCAAAGAAAGGAGGTTCTGTCCGGCCTATCCTCGGCCTCAAAGGGGTCAATCGGGCCTGGAAAGTGAGGCACTTTCGCATGGAGACTCTCCACTCTGTTATAGCGGCAGTGAAGGCAGGAGAGTTCTTGGCTTCCTTGGACATCAAGGAAGTGTACCTGCATATTCCCATCTGGCCTCCTCTCCAACGCTTTCTGCGTTTTACAGTCCTGAGACGACACTTCCAGTTCAGAGCCCTCCCTTTCGGGTTGGCTACTGCTCCGCGGACCTTTTCCAAAGTAATGGGGGTCATAGCGGCCTTCCTGCTAAAGGAAGGAGTACAAGTCCATCCTTATCTGGACGACTGGTTGATCCGAGCCCCCTCTTATGCAGAGTGCGGCAAAGCTATGGACCGGGTAGTTGCTCTTTTGAGCTCCCTGGGATGGATCATCAACTGGAAGTAGAGCCAGCTGCGCCCGACTCAGCCCCTGGGGTATCTGGGAGTTCGATTCGACACCCAAGTGGGCAGAGTGTTCCTGCCAGACAATCGGATTGTCAAGCTTCAGGCTCAGGTGGACTAGTTCCTAGTAGCCTCTCCTATTCGGGCTTGGGACTACGTGCAGCTGTTGGGCTCTATGACGGCCACGATGGAAGTAGTGCCCTGGGCCAGGGCTCATATGAGACCACTACAGCTATCTCTGCTGCTGCGCTGGACTCCGATGTCGGAGGATTATGCTGTGCGCCTTCCCGTGGACCCAGCAGTGCGCAAGGCGCTGAGCTGGGGGACGCAGACAGACAAGTTGTCTGCAGGATTGCCTCTGGTGACCCCGGAGTGGATTGTCGTCACGACAGACGCCTCTTTGATGGGCTGGGGAGCCCACTGCTTGGGAAGGACAGCGCAGGGGCTCTAGTCTCCTGCAGAGGCAAGTGGTCTATCAACCTCCTGGAACTCAGAGCCATTCGGTTGGTGTTATTGGAGTTCATCCCGGTACTGGTGTTGAAGCCTGTACGGGTCCTGTCGGACAATGCCACGGCTGTGGCCTATATCAACCGCCAGGGAGGTACCAAGAGCGCCCCTCTAGCCAGGAGGCTATGAGTCTTTGCCAGTGGGCGGAAGCGAACCTGGAGCAGCTTTCAGCGGCCCACATTGCCGGAGTCATGAATGTCAAGGCGGACTTTCTCAGTCGCCATACCTTGGAGCCCGGAGAGTGGCAACTATCTGCTCAGGCGTTCTTGGACTTCACGAAGCGCTGGGGCCAGCCGAGCCTAGATCTGATGGCGTCATCGGCCAATGGCCAAGTGCCGCGCTTTTTCAGCAGAGGACGGGACCCTCGATCCCTGGGAGTAGATGCTCTTCTCCAACAGTGGCCGACACAAGAGCTCCTCTATGTGTTCCCGCCCTGGCCCATGTTGGGCAGGGTGCTAGACCGGGTGGCAAAGCATCCCGGCAGGGTAATCCTGGTGGGTCCGGATTGGCCCAGACGTCCCTGGTATGCGGACTTGTTCAGGCTCTCAGTCGACGATCCTCTGCGGCTGTCAGTGGAGCAGGGCCTGTTACATCAGGGTCCCGTGGTGATGGAGTATCCCTCTCCCTTTGGTCTTACGGCCTGGCTATTGAGCGGCAGCGTCTGAGGAAGAAGGGCTTCTCAGACAAGGTCATCGCCACTATGCTGAGAGCGAGGAAGCGCTCTACTTCTACTGCTTACGCCAGGGTTTGGCGTATCTTTGCAGCATGGTGTGAAGCAGGCTCACTTTCTCCCTTCACTGCTCCAATTTCTTCAGTGTTGGCGTTCCTGCAAGAAGGTCTGGAGAAAGGCCTGTCGCTCAGTTCCCTTAAAGTCCAGGTAGCGGCTCTGGCTTGCTTCAGGGGCCGCCTGAAGGGTGCTTCCCTGGCTTCGCAGCCAGATGTGGTGCGCTTTCTCAAGGGAGTTAATCACCTGCGCCCTCCTCTGCACTCAGTGGTGCCTGCGTGGAATCGCAACCTGGTGCTAAGAGCATTGCAGAAGCCGCCTTTGGAACCCTTGTCGAGGGCATCTCTGAAAGACCTGACGTTGAAAGCAGTCTTTTTGGTGGCTATCACTTCAGTCAGAAGAGTTTCCAAGCTCCAGGCGCTCTCATGTCGAGAGTCTTTTCTACAGTTCACTGAGGCAGGAGTGACTATTCGCACAGTGCCTGCCTTCCTGCCCAAGATTGGTTCTCGCTTCCATGTGAATCAGCAGCTCTGTCTCCCTTCCTTTCGTAGGGAGGACTACCCAGAGGAGTACTCCGCTCTTGAATATCTGGATGTGAGACGAGTCATCATCAGATACTTGGAAGTGACCAATGATTTCCGGAAATCGGATCATCTGTTTGTCCTGTTTGCAGGTCCTCGTAAGGGTCTGCAGGCTGCTAAGCCTACAGTGGCAAGATGGGTCAAGGAAGCCATTGCAGCGGCTTATGTGGCCGCGGGGAAGGTGCCGCCTATCCAGCTGAAGGCTCACTCCACGAGAGCTCAGGCGGCCTCGATGGCAGAGGCCGGATCCGTCTCCTTGGAAGAGATATGCAAGGCGGCAACGTGGGCTTCGGCTCATACATTCTCCAAGCATTACCGTTTGACTGTGGCTGCACGGGCGGAGGCCCGGTTTGGAGCTTCAGTGTTGAGGTCAGGGATTTCTATGTCCCGCCCTGGGTGAGTACTGCTTCGGTACATCCCACCAGTCTATGGATTGATCAGCTTGATGATATGGAAGGTAAAATTATGTATAATCATACCTGATAATTTTCTTTCCATTAATCATAGCTGATCAATCCATAGCCCCTCCCAGATATCTGTACTGTTTATATTCTGGTTGAATTTTAGGTTCAAGTTTAGCCTTCAGTTACTTCAGGAGGACTTCGTGTTCAAGTTCTTCTTTCACTTGGATTCTTCAAGAGTTGAGACGAGTTTGTGTTACAGTGAGCTGCTGCATTCCTCTCCCCTCCGTTTTACGGGGCTGGATTGAGACATAAATTCTGCCGGCACTCCCTCCCGCTTCGTGCGGCTGTAGGGCAGCTTTGTACCCCTCCCGCTTCGGCGGTGTTAGGGTCAGTCAGCTCCTCCCGCGGTTGCGGTTGCAGGATAAGCCAGATCCCCCCGCATCGGCGGGTGTGGTGTCCCTCCCCCGCTCCGCGGGGATGAGCTGGACGGATTCCCCTCCCCCACTTGTGTGGGGATGAGCTGGGTTAATTCCCCTCCCCCGTTTCGGCGGTGGTGAGCTGGGCAGAGTGTCCCTTCGTGGGTGTAATTCTCTAAGTGCTGAGTCCTGCGGATGGAGCTTTGATATCGACATACTGAGGAGTTTCCGGCAGCACATGACCACATATAGGGAGGCAAAAGTTTGCTCTCTATCTCCACCTGCTGGTAGATGGACACAACCCACCAGTCTATGGATTGATCAGCTATGATTAATGGAAAGAAAATTATCAGGTATGATTATACATAATTTTACCTTACAGGGGTAGAAATATGGTAATGGTGCGTGGATTGAAGATGGAAAGGAATGATAGGCTAGGAAAGAGAGAGAGATGGGGAATAGGAGAGCTAGTGGGTGAAAGGAAATGGAAATGTGATAGACATCTGAAAAGTAAAAAGAAGGAAAAGATTTAGAAAGAGGATGAAATTTGAGTGAACAGAGACAGAAAAGAAAGAAAGGAAAGAGCTAAAATGGAAAGATCAATATTTCAGAGGCAGGTGTAGTGAGGAAATGAAATGACAGGAGAAAAAAGACAAATGGACAGCCGCTTGAAGAATTAGCAGAAGACAGACAGGAAAGCGGGAAAGAGAAATTGGAACCAACATGATGGAAAAATAAAATGTCCAGACAATAAAGGTAGAAAAATCATTTTATTTTGAATGTTTTAAATGGAATATGTTAGCTTTGGGAAATGTGCATAGTGGATGTCTTTTTATTGTGTTAAGTAGAAAAGGAAATGCGCTTTTATGTTTTTTTTTTTCTCCAGTGTTGCAGTGCATGCTGAGGTTCCCAGTTTAATTTTGTCTACATATTTTTATTTCTAATTTGTGATCCCTTGTTCTATAATTTGTGAGGGTCTGTCAGTGTGACTGTAACGGCAGATGAAGAGATTGGAGAGGAGAGGGAATTGGGGGAGGGGCTTCTTTATTTTCTGCCTTGGTCACCAGCATGGTTAACAGCAGCCCTGACCCTTGCTGTGGCTAGTGGGGATCCCCAAGCCCTTTCAGCTGGGGATCTGTTCCGGGGCTGGCTGGAGCTGCCTTCTGTCGAGCTTGGCAGATGGTGGCAGCATCCTGGAGCCACTGACAACTAAGCATGTATGCGGTGCTGGCATCAGTGGCTCGAGGAGTTGCTACTGCCTGCTGGGCTTGGCGGGGAGGAGTTCTGGCCATCTCTGATGGAGGTCCCCAGCTGACGGAGATTGGGGATCCTCATCAGCTAAAGTATTTATATTTTGAGTTTGGGAAGTGCTGGGGGAGAGAGAGAAAATTGTGTGCCCACCCACTTTGTGCTCAGGCCCACCCAAAATTGGTTGTCTGGCTACGCCACTGTGCTAGTGGCCTCAGTGTTCATCCTAGCCCCTCCAATACTTTGCTATCCCTGCAGGGCTCTGTATTTCTCTATTCCTTCAAGTAGTCTTGCTGTTGTCTTTCTCCTTGGTTTGTTCCCCTGTGTTCCTGAAGAAACCTCTAAAGTTATTTATTACCTTCTGCTTTGCTTAAGGAAGCCCCATGTAAGGCTCAGCAGCAGCACTCTGCATGGGTATGAAGGACACCTGGATTTTAGTTACAGAATCAACTCTTGTTCCTTAGATTGGTAGAAACTAGGAATGCTGTGAAGCAAGTGTATATAATGCCAGGAAGAAAAAGAATGCTGGCCATTATCTAATAGCAACACCTGCCATTTGGTTCAATGACACAAAATTGTATGAGAAGCCGCAGCTGCTGGGCTAGACAGGAAAGATCAGCACTGGGTGGCATACTCAAGTGACTTGGAATAAAAGTCTCATGTTGCCTCAAGTTCAAGATCTTTCCTCTTATATTCCTCAGTCCTTGTTCTCTTTCTAGAACATGCATCTTCTGTTTCCTCAGGTGAATCGCTTCATGTTTGAAGGCGTTGAGATCCCACTTGTGGCCTCTTGTGCTGTCTTTATCACCATGAATCCTGGATATGCTGGTCGCACTGAATTGCCTGATAACTTAAAAGTGAGTGAATACTTAAATTTTAACTTTAGGTTTACAAAACTTTAACTTCTAAATGAACTCTAGGTAATGTGCAAAAATGATTATTTGATCATTAGTTCATAAAATCAGAAGTAAGGTAAAAAACAGAATTATAAAAATGTGCATTAATAATCTAACATGGATTTTTAACTCCGTTTTATTACATAGAACTCAATACCTTCAGGAACATGCTATGTTAAAATACATTCACATTTCTTATTAAAAATAGATAACTTAGTTGTGGTAGCCATGTTATCTGATATTCTTATATATTCACTTATATATTCTGATATTTGGCATCATTTGCTCATTTCTGAACCAAAAAGGAAGGTATTGCCTTTGAAAGCTAGTCAAAAAATGTATTGTTAGTCCAATAAAAAGATATTTTATCTTCTTTTTTGTTTTACCTCTATTTATTATCATTTCAATTGAAATTATTTGATATGCCTTATAGAATTTGTATAAGGGTCCAAGAAAGCACAGACGCAGACGGTCTGCGAAATCCAAGATGGAAAACAAACGGAGCAGATCGTAGGCAAACAAAATGTGATTTATTAATATAAACAATTGTAATATATGTATACACGCACAAAAACAGCCCGACACAGGCCGTGTTTCGCTCAACAGGGCTGCTTCAGGGGCTACACAGTAATCCTTTGCTGTCAAGTATAATAGATATGTGCTCAATATACTGTAATGAATATAGAGAAGATCATCTTGATTCAAAAAACAGCTGGATCAGAGATGCCACAAAGTAGAATGCTGACTTAGAGTCAATCCGACAGTCACAGATAGTGACTGTCGGATTGACTCTAAGTCAGCATTGTCGGATTGACTCTAAGTCAGCATTCTACTTTGTGGCATCTCTGATCCAGCTGTTTTTTGAATCAAGATGATCTTCTCTATATTCATTACAGTATATTGAGCACATATCTATTATACTTGACAGCAAAGGATTACTGTGTAGCCCCTGAAGCAGCCCTGTTGAGCGAAACACGGCCTGTGTCGGGCTGTTTTTGTGCGTGTATACATATATTACAATTGTTTATATTAATAAATCACATTTTGTTTGCCTACGATCTGCTCCGTTTGTGTTCCATTATAGAATTTGTATTACACTTCAGATTAGGATCTGATTTGTATGAAGAACTGACTATATGGTACATTAAGGGAGACATTTTCAAACAGCATGTAGAGCCTGTAAACTGATTTTCAATGGGAAACTCGATGGAATGCTGGGTATGAAGTACAAGAGGATACTGTGAGCTACCACTTATTTATTCATTCATTCGTTTAAAATGACTCGCATATTAAAACATCTATGTGGATAACAGTAAAACATACATAATCCAATACATAAAAACATTAAAATCAACATAAACTTCATATCATTCATCATAAATAATGTATACCTTTACTTTGTTGTCTGAGAGGCAAGATGATACTTTTCCTAAATATCGTCCTCTCAATTATGATGGTCTTGTGCCATTTTATAGGCCCTCTTCCGTCCTGTTGCTATGATGGTCCCAGATTATGCCATGATCGCTGAAATCTCCCTTTATTCCTTTGGGTTCAACAATGCCAAAGTCCTTGCTAAGAAAATCACCACCACATTCAAGTTGTCGTCCGAGCAGCTCAGTTCTCAGGTAAGGGACTTCATTCTCCATTGTTATACCTCATAAATAACTAATCCTTCTCTTTCACCTGCATTGTTCACCTGCATTGTGTTTGTTTCATGAGGTTCCCATGGATTTTCATGCAAAAAGGTTTTATAAAATTGCCTCTGGTATATTTTACGGCATTGGCACTAAAGGTCCATGTTGGAAAGTATTTCTTTCAATCTGTTGAACTTCCTCAAAGTTTTTCTCTTAATATGCAATATATAGAGAGAGGATGGAAGAGACTTTTGGGCTCATTTTCGAAAGAGAAGGTCGTCCATCTTTCGACATAAATCGGAAGATGGACGTCCAAATCGGTATAATCGAAACCCGATTTAGGACATTCCCAACTGCACTCTGTCACTAGGATGGCCAAAGTTCAAGGGGGCGTGTCAGAGGCATAGCGAAGGTGGGACTTGGGCATGCCTAACACTTGGACGTCCTTGACCCTTAACCGAAAAAAACAAGGTTGTCCCTGACGAGCACTTGGACGTTTTCACCCGGACCTGTTTTTCTTACGACTAAGGCACAAAAAGGTGCCTGAAATGACCAGATGATCACTGGAGAGAATCGGGGATGACCTCCCGTTACTCCCCCAGTGGTCACTAATCCCCTCCCACCCTCAAAACCATCTTTCAAAATATGTCGTGCCAGCCTCAGATGTCATACTTAGGTCCGTGAAAGCAGTATGCCGGTCCCTGGAGCAGTTTTAGTGGGAGCAGGGCACTTCAGACAGGTGGACCCAGCCCCATCCCCCTATACCTGTTACGTTTGTGGAGGAAAACAGCAAGCCCTCCAAAAGCCACCACAAACCCACTGTACCCACATCTAGGAGCCCCCTTCACCCGTAAGGGCTATGGTACTGGTGTACAGTTGTGGGTAGTGGATTTGGGGGGGGGGGGTTGGGGGGCTCAGCACACAAGGTAAGGGAGCTACAGTGGTGGAAATAAGTATTTGATCCCTTGCTGATTTTGTAAGTGTGCCCACTGACAAAGACATGAGCAGCCCATAATTGAAGGGTAGGTTATTGGTAACAGTGAGAGATAGCACATCACAAATTAAATCCGGAAAATCACATTGTGGAAAGTATATGAATTTATTTGCATTCTGCAGAGGGAAATAAGTATTTGATCCCCCACCAACCAGTAAGAGATCTGGCCCCTACAGACCAGGTAGATGCTCCAAATCAACTCGTTACCTGCATGACAGACAGCTGTCGGCAATGGTCACCTGTATGAAAGACACCTGTCCACAGACTCAGTGAATCAGTCAGACTCTAACCTCTACAAAATGGCCAAGAGCAAGGAGCTGTCTAAGGATGTCAGGGACAAGATCATACACCTGCACAAGGCTGGAATGGGCTACAAAACCATCAGTAAGACGCTGGGCGAGAAGGAGACAACTGTTGGTGCCATAGTAAGAAAATGGAAGAAGTACAAAATGACTGTCAATCGACAAAGATCTGGGGCTCCACGCAAAATCTCACCTCGTGGGGTATCCTTGATCATGAGGAAGGTTAGAAATCAGCCTACAAGGGGGGAACTTGTCAATGATCTCAAGGCAGCTGGGACCACTGTCACCACGAAAACCATTGGTAACACATTACGACATAACGGATTGCAATCCTGCAGTGCCCGCAAGGTCCCCCTGCTCCGGAAGGCACATGTGACGGCCCGTCTGAAGTTTGCCAGTGAACACCTGGATGATGCCGAGAGTGATTGGGAGAAGGTGCTGTGGTCAGATGAGACAAAAATTGAGCTCTTTGGCATGAACTCAACTCGCCGTGTTTGGAGGAAGAGAAATGCTGCCTATGACCCAAAGAACACCGTCCCCACTGTCAAGCATGGAGGTGGAAATGTTATGTTTTGGGGGTGTTTCTCTGCTAAGGGCACAGGACTACTTCACCGCATCAATGGGAGAATGGATGGGGCCATGTACCGTACAATTCTGAGTGACAACCTCCTTCCCTCCGCCAGGGCCTTAAAAATGGGTCGTGGCTGGGTCTTCCAGCACGACAATGACCCAAAACATACAGCCAAGGCAACAAAGGAGTGGCTCAGGAAGAAGCACATTAGGGTCATGGAGTGGCCTAGCCAGTCACCAGACCTTAATCCCATTGAAAACTTATGGAGGGAGCTGAAGCTGCGAGTTGCCAAGCGACAGCCCAGAACTCTTAATGATTTAGAGATGATCTGCAAAGAGGAGTGGACCAAAATTCCTCCTGACATGTGTGCAAACCTCATCATCAACTACAGAAGACGTCTGACCGCTGTGCTTGCCAACAAGGGTTTTGCCACCAAGTATTAGGTCTTGTTTGCCAGAGGGATTAAATACTTATTTCCCTCTGCAGAATGCAAATAAATTCATATACTTTCCACAATGTGATTTTCCGGATTTAATTTGTGATGTGCTATCTCTCACTGTTACCAATAACCTACCCTTCAATTATGGGCTGCTCATGTCTTTGTCAGTGGGCACACTTACAAAATCAGCAAGGGATCAAATACTTATTTCCACCACTGTATGTTCCTGGGAGCAATTTGTGAAGTCCACTGCAGTGCCCCCTAGGGTGCCTGGTTGGTGTCCTGGCATGTCAGGGGGACCAGTGCACTACAAATGCTGGCTCCTCCCACAACCAAATGGCTTGCACTTGGATGTTTTTGAAATGAACGTCTTTGGTTTTGAAAATCGCCGAAAATCAGAAACAACCAAGTCTAGGGACGTCCAAATCTAGGGATGGCAAAATTTAAGGATTTGGACGTCCCTGACTGTATTTTCGAAACAAAAGATGGGCATCCATCGTTTTGAAAATATGGGTTTCCCCACCGCTGGATTTTGCCGTTTTGCAAAGACATCCAAATCGCAATTTGGACGTCCCGTTCGAAAATGCCTCTCCACATATCACAAAAATAGCTCTTCCAAGACAATATCACAAGTACTTAGAACTTAACCTTTGCACAAAGGAGTGCATACAGTATGGGAGGAAAAAGGCTCAGAACCCCACCTCCACACGCTTTTCATTTCCAAGTGGCAGAACTTTCCAGGGTAAATTTACATCATTGGCATAAAAAAACCTCCCTGATGCAGCAATCGTTAAAACTCCAATTGTTTTTTTAATCCTTATGGATACCCATTCAACATGAGACTATGATTCAAAAAAAGAAAAAAACAACTTAGATTTCATTCAAAAGTGCTCTCAGTGTTCAGCTGTCACCAGTGGTGTGCTGGAGCCGGCTCGCACCGGCTCGCAAGAGCCGCTTGTTAAATTTTGACAGCTCTTGCGAGCCGGTTGTTGTTGGGGGTGAGCCGGCTCCATTGCGGGAGGTAAGCATGGCAGGAGGGCGCCATCACAGGCCATGCTTACCTCCCCTGCTGCTCCGAAGCATATCCAACCATGTCCTTCGCTCGCACCCTCCCCTCCCACTCCCCTCCGTCTTTTTTTAATTACCTCCGTCGAAGCGCGCACCATTTAAAGCCCTGCTGCGTGCTGGCCGTCTCCAGGCTTCCCCTGCTTGCTTCGGATAATGTTCGTGCCTTAGTCCCGCCTTCATTCTGACGTCATTTCCTTTTTTCGTGAAGGCGGGACTAAGGCACGAACATCATCCGAAGCAAGCAGGGGAAGCCTGGAGACGGCCAGCATGCAGCAGGGCTTTAAATGGCGCGCGCTTCGACGGAGGTAATTAAAAAAAGACGGAGGGGAGTGGGAGGGGAGGGTGGGAGCGAAGGACAAGGTTGGATATGCTTCGGAGCAGCAGGGGAGGTAAGCATGGCCTGTGATGGCGCCCTCCTGCCATGCTTACCTCCCGCAATGGAGCCGGCTCGCCCCCAACAACA
Organism: Microcaecilia unicolor; assembly: GCF_901765095.1. Taxonomy (NCBI): domain Eukaryota; kingdom Metazoa; phylum Chordata; class Amphibia; order Gymnophiona; family Siphonopidae; genus Microcaecilia; species Microcaecilia unicolor. The sequence continues at coordinate 180,354,791 of NC_044036.1, forward strand.
ACCGGCTCGCAAGAGCTGTCAAAATTTAACAAGCGGCTCTTGCGAGCCAGCTCCAGCACACCACTGGTGACAGCTGAACACTGAGAGCACTTTTGAATGAAATCTAAGTTGTTTTTTTCTTTTTTTGAATCATAGTCTCATGTTGAATGGGTATCCATAAGGATTAAAAAAAAACAATTGGAGTTTTAACGATTGCTGCACCAGGGAGGTTTTTTTATGCCAATGACGTAAATTTACCCTGGAAAGTTCTGCCACTTGGAAATGAAAAGCGTGTGGAGGTGGGGTTCTGAGCCTTTTTCCTCCCATACTGTATGCACTCCTTTGTGCAAAGGTTAAGTTGTAGTGCACTGGTCCCCCTGACATGCCAGGACACCAACCGGGCACCCTAGGGGGGCACTGCAGTGCAGTTCATAAAATGCTCCCAGGGACATAGCTCCCTTACCTTGTGTGCTGAGCCCCCCAAAACCCACTACCCCCAACTGTACACCACTACCGTAGCTCTTATGGGTGAAGGGGGGCACCTATATATGGGTACAGTGGGTTTTGGAGAGCTCGCTGTTTCCTCCACAAATGTAACAGGTGAGGGAGTATGGGCCTGGGTCCGCTTGTCTGAAGTGCACTGCAGTACCCACTAAAACTGCTCCTGGGACCTTCATGCTCTGTCATGGACCTGAGTATGACATCTGAGAAGGGAATAGAGGCTGGCACAAAATATTTTTAAAGATGTTTTTTGAGGGTGGGAGGGGGTTACTGACCATTGGGGGAGTAACAGGAGGTCATCCTTGATTCTGTCCGGTGGTCATCTGGTAATTTCTGGCACCTTTTTGTGCTTTATTCGTTAAAAAAACACATCCGGGTGAAAACGTCCAAGTGTTTGTCTGGAATGTCCTTGTTTTTTTTCGATTATGGGTCAAAGGATGTCCGAGTGTTAGGCACGCCCAAGTCCCGCCTTCGCTACGCCTCCGACACACCCCTTTGAACTTTGGACGTCCTTGTGATGGACTGCATTTGGAGACGTCCAAAATCGCCTTTCGTTTATACCCATTTGGACGTCTCTGGGAGAAGGACGCCCATATTCCAATTTATGTCGAAAGATGGATGTCCTTCTCTTATGAAAATGAGCCCAACAGCCTTTTTCATCCTCTTTCTATATTGTTTATTACGAGGGAACCCAGTGCAACCATTGAGGAGGTTGCACAATGCTAGGATCTATTTTCTCCTGATGGATATATAACCACTGTACCTATGTTGTCTGTAGCTTTTATCAAACAAAGAGCAGGAACCAGATGTTGGATCTGAACCTGGCTGTTTCATGCACTGTCTCCAGCCTAGTTTTTGAATGAAGATTTTTCATGGAAATTGCCTACAGGCTTTGTATTCCGCTATCGGAAACGACCTATTTAATAACGACTTCCAGAATATATTAGAAACTGTGATTTCAGCACAACTGGCCGCAGCTGGTGGTGGGGAGGCCCGGGGTTAGCATTGCTACCCCGGGCAGGTGGCGGGGTACCCAAGCCTGAGGGAGTAAGCTAGGCAACCGGGATGGCTGCGCTTACGATTGAGCTACCTATATATATATATCCAGAATTGTTTTACAATATTTGCTTGTTGTACTACTATTATGCTTTATCATTACCATGTTACCCATGATCCTTCTGTAACACTAAATGTCTATTTCTTATATACTTCCACCATTCATGAGCCTGCAAAGAGGTGGGAAAATGTGGGATACAAATGCAATAAATAAGTAAATAAAATTATACAAAATAGCATTGGTCAATTTTATTATTAGGTCTTCTTTGTTTACTATTGAAGATTGTGATCTTTATTCTTTTCCATTCCAAAAAGGCATATATTTATTTAAGCCTGTTTTATAAATACAACATAGGCGCCTATGGGCTTTTATAAAGTAAGTACTCGGAACCAGCCCCAGCAGTGCAGAAATCCTCACACCTCTCAAATTGACACCTGCACTAAAGGAGGTGTAAGCTTGTGTAGCTACAGTGTGCTTATATTAACCTGTTTTATAAAATATATAATGTACATCACAATACTACCCTGATCCATCCAATCTATGCCCCAGAGAACTTCACCGATTCAAGGTCCACATGAAAGTGTGCACATTTTTCCATTAAATTACTCTTTATACGTGTATACCCCCATATTTAAAATCCTTGATAAAATTACCTCCTTAAAGGACAGTTTTGTAAGTTATTTTATGAATTGTGTGATGTGAAGCCCATTTTGTGTAGGATGTCTTGATAGGAACTGGGATGTCCAAGTCAAGACGTTCTCATTTCCCCGCATATTTTAGAAACGGCTTGGTTGAATGCAAAGCCTTATGTAAAATACATATAAGGATGTTGACAAATAGCTATGTATTTACAGGTCTATCCAGTGGCAACAGCCATTTCACACAAAAAAACACATTACCAAAAAAAGGACAGCATTGTTTGGGGCTTTACATAGAAACAGAGAAAAATGAAGGCAGATAGTCCAAATAACCTATCCAGTCTGCCCATCCATGCCATGTACTAATCCTTCCTCCCCCTTAGTGATCCTATGTACTTGTCCCAAACTTTCTTGAATTCAGATATATAAGTATTCCTACTCTAAAATGGGAATATATTTACTGTATAACTTTTGACCACCCAGAACATACCCCATTTAAACCTATATAAAATTGACATTTACACCTGTATGTCAGTTATACTACTACTACTACTATTTTGCATTTCTATAGCGCTACAAGGCATACGCAGCGCTGCACAAACATAGAAGAAAGACAGTCCCTGCTCAAAGAGCTTACAATCTAATAGACAAAAAATAAATAAAGTAAGCAAATCAAATCAATTAATGTGGACGGGAAGGAACAGTGCAGTTGCTGCTATTTACATGTGTACGTGCCACACAGTCCTTTAAAAATTTCCCCCTACATTTCTTAGCCTATCCTTTACTCTCTTGAGAACAGAGTCAAGGGTAGGGATGATAAGGAGAAAACAAAGGATAGAGTAAGGAAGCATAACCTCACAGACAGCTTGAAACAAACCAAGTGGATGCTAGCAGGTTTGTGCTGGCTGGGTACTGTTCAGCAAGATGATAAAGGAAAAACACAATCAATTGACATAGCGGAACATCCTGGAAACCAGCTGGGTCACTGTTGGCAGGTGAGTGGCTGGATACTGTCCAGCAAGGTGATAAGGAGAAAACAAGGGGAATATAAAGGAGCAAAGCCTAGAGATTTCAGGCCATATGTGTCAGACTCTCGAGGATAATCTGGACTCGTGAGCCCTTGGGCCACTGCTGAGGAGCAGCAGCGGCAGGAGAACCACCCAAACAAGAGACAAGGCGGAACACAGACGGATTGGTAAAACAGGACTGGAACCGCCGGACTGAAGCTGCAGCTGAAGCAGAGCAAGCTGGAACAAGCAGGGCAGGAACAGCTAGACTTCACCTGCTCTTGACCACCGTTCCCCAGGGGTTGAGCCCCTGGGTGCGGGTGGCCGGCAGGACTATGGGACAGAAGGGAAAACCAGAACTGCAGGATCCAGCAGGCGGCCAGCAAACAGTCAAGTAGCCCAGGAAACAAGCAGGAACAAAGGCAAGCAGTAACAGTAGAATACTCCAGGAACGAAGCAGGGTCAAAGGCAGGATAAAAAGTAACAGGGTAGCACTGCAAAAAACACTCACCGACGAGAAACTCATCAGATGACCTCTGTTGCAAAGGCAACCTAGAAAGTTCCCAGGAGGTAATGAAGGCACTACAGGTGAGGTCACCAGTAAGGGTGGGGGCTTGGCAGCAACAACAGCAGAGCATGGCTTGGCTGAAACAGGATCCCGGAATGGACTAGACTGGACTGGAACGGATTTCAGGATTTTCACACAGACTTCAGGATTAACAAACAGACTTGGCTTGGCTGGAGGAACCCCAAAGCAATTCCGACAGGGAATATAGTCCCAATCGTGACAATATGGTAATTGGTATCAGCAGGCTAGAACTCCAAAGAAACCAACCAAGGTTATTTATTTATTTATTTATTTAGTGCATTTGAATCCCACATTTCCCCACCTATTTGCAGGCTCAATGTGGCTTACATAGTACCGTGGTGGCAATCACCAGTTCCGGTATAACAGATACAAAGTGATATAGTAGAAGGTTCATGTGTGATAGACACATTAGGGAATAGGGAGGAAGGGTTAAGTTTTGTCCAGGTCGGGTAGTAGTTTCCTTGTGTTGCAGTATCGAGGCATTTAGGTTGGGTCATTGGGGTGTGCCTTTTTGAAAAGATTAGTTTTTAGTGATTTCCGAAATTTTGGTAGATCATGTGTTGTTTTCTTGACGTTTGGTAGTGCGTTCCATAATTGCGTGCTTATGAAGGAGAAGCTGGATGCCAATTACTGTCCTGAAAGACCCACAGAGGCTGGAAGTTTAGGTGACAGCCTCACTAGTTTAGATTTTTTTTAACTTGCTGGTAACATGTTGACATGGGAGGCATGGGTGTTGGACTGTGCCTGGCATCTTTTATACTCAACTTCCCAGGATAGTGACAAATCACCGAGAAAGTGGAGGAGCAGCCCAGTGATTAAAATAGCAGACTGAGCACCAAGGAAGTCAGGGTTCAAATTCTATTGACACTCCTTTAACCTTGGGTAGGTCACTTCATCTTCCATTGCCTCAGGTATGAACTTAGATTGTAAGTCCTACTGTACCTGAGTGTAACTCACCTTGATCTAGTAATGGAAAGACAAACGAAATCCAAACAAATAAAATTTGCCTTGGATAAGAATGGTAACCAACAGGTAATCAAGCTTCTATTGTTGGCAGCTGGGATATATTCTTAGGATAGACAGAGACGGTCAGGCAGACTGGATGGGTCAATTGGGCTTTTTCTTTCAAAATCTACTGTGTTATAATGTAGGAATATCTCTTTGATTCCTCCACCCCTTTCTGCCTGACACCAGGATATTTCATGAATTGTTATTTTGTTTGTTACAGGATCACTATGACTTTGGAATGAGAGCTGTAAAGACTGTAATCTCTGCTGCTGGAAACCTGAAGAGAGAAAACCCCTCAATGGATGAAGTAAGTTCATCAGCCCCTACCTCTTCATTTTAATCCCATAATAATATCTATATCATGAACAAGTCTACTGTAGTTGCCCCAGTGTTTCTCAGTTCCGTTAGTGAATAGTAGCAAAAACCAACATCTGCTTGCCAAAGATTTACATGCCCACAGTTACCTCAGCTCTATAACTGGCATAACTGCTGATGCCTAATGTGGCAGGTGCTCACATTACTTACAGTATACTGTAAGTTGCGCATGTAAGTGGGAGCCTGCCCATTTCTCACCCATGCTCCTTGCTTGTGTATGGCCCCTTGCATTTACATGTGCCCTTACAGAATAGCATTTAGGCACTCTGCTAGCATGTAAATATACTCTTACCCACAAAATGCTAATATGATGTAAATTACATGCAAGGGGTGTGTAAATGCAGGCATCCACCCAGTTATGGAATTAGGGAGTATATACCGAGTCCAGAAGTCTCTCATATTCAAATTGCAGCAACAGCTATCTCACTAGACAGTAGTAGTCAAATTCGCCCTTAGAAAGATAGGAACTGCTTATAAGTGCTCTCTGGGAAAGATGCACTTACCCTGGACCATTATAGGAGGAAAGCATACCAAATGTCATGCTGATTTCCTGCATAACATTGTGGTCTAGTGCAGCATTTCCCAGCATGCAATACACATACCCCAAGGGGTATGCGGTAAGTGGCTCCTGACCAAATCACTTGCAGGTTGCGTGAAATTTCAGGGGACTTTAGGAGACTATACTGGGCATCCAAATTGTGGGGAAATTTAATTTAGACAAGTGCAAAGTGGGGAACAGACTAGAAAGGAAATGGGTGAGGACAGTGGTTAGGGATTACCTGCACATTATCAGAAGGGCCTGCTTTCTGAGCTTTAGGAGAGCTAATCCGTCCATGGAGACATCGGATGACTACCGCTAGAGGTCAGTGCCACCATTTTGAAACCCAGAGCTGATGAGGCAGGAGCAGAAAGGGGTCTCCCTCCAACCCCATCTCACTAGACACCGGGGATCACATCTGATTAAGTCCCAAGGGGGTATGGAAGTTGGGGGGAAGGAGAACTGGCAGAAGCTTGGACATGGAAGGGGGCCTTATAAGGGGAAACATGGGGGGGGGGATCAGAACTGGGGGGGGGGGCAAAACTGAACAAGGGAGATTGGATCGGATCAGATCAGGTGGGGATTGGAATCAAGGGAGAGATGGGGGGATCAAAGTGGAAATTATGAAGGTACCAGCAGATATTCAGTGTCAGCACCAAAATAGCTAGGAGACCAGATATAGGACAGCCTTTTGTGCAGTCCTCTCTAGCTGCTTAGCTATGCAGGCACCAGCTCTGAATGTGGCTTATGCCGCTATTAGTGCCAGCTTCTCCCTGACTCTGCACTTGGACCACTCCTATACTGGCCGCTTTTCAGTGGAACTACCTGGTTAAATACCACTGATTATCGAAGGCTGCACTGTTCACCATGGTTTAAGTGGAGATAATGATAGAGATCGGATCTCTTTGGAGATAATGGAAGGTGTAGGTGTGTTTGAGGCCAACAGCTGGAAGATTTGTGTCTACATATTGCGTTTAAGCTCTGAACTCTTTTCAGGAATTGATCTGTTTAAGAGCTATCCGTGACGTCAATGTGCCCAAGTTCCTTCAGGGTGATCTCAAACTCTTCAATGGCATTGTCTCAGACTTGTTTCCCAAAATCAAAGAAGAGGCGATTGATTATGGCATCTTAGAGGAATCAATCCGCAACACCTGTATCAAGAAGAATTTGAAAGATGCTGATGGTGAGTGCAGAGCTTGCTTTTATTTAGTATGAACTTCCACAGTGGAGCATATTTGTTTCAGTCCATTTTGGGAGTAATTTTATAAGGAACTTGAACATTTAGAACAGCATTTTTCTGCCGAAGTAGACTCTTATAAAATCACTCAAGGATACATGCATGTACAAAATAGGTGTGGAAACACAAAGAGTGGCATTTTCGATATGACGTCTAAGTCCAACTTTGGATGTTTTCCAAAAAACGTCCAAAATCTGAATAGGAGAGAAGGTCATTTTCAAAAAAGATAAAGGTCTATCTTTCTTTTTTTCTTTAAATACTGTTTGGAACAAGGTTTTGTGATTTGGACGTTTTGTTTTTTGGTCCTTCTTACAAAAAAAACATACAAGTGCAAAATGCACAAAATCAAGCCATTGGAATGTAGGAGGTGCCAACATTTTTAGTAGACTGGTCCCCCAGGACCAGGAAAGCAATAGGGCACCCTAGGGAGCACTGCAGTGGACTTCATAATTTATTTATTTATTGCATTTGTATGCCACATTTTCCCACCTCTTTGCAGGCTCAATGTGGCTTACAATACATCATGAATGGTGGAAATATATAAGAAAATAGACATTTAGTATTACAGAAGGATCTTGGGTGACATTATAATGATAAAGCATGATAGTAGTATTACAAGCAGATATTTTAAGACAATTCTGGATGTATGTGGAGGAGTTCACATTTGTTGATCTTTGTGGTATACCTTGTTAAAGAGTTGGGTCTTCAGTAATTTGTGGAAGTTAGTTAGTTCATAAATTGTTTTTAAGTTGCGCGGCACCGCATTCCAGAATTGTGTGCTCAGGTATGAAAAGGTTGATGCATGCGTTAGTTTGTATTTTAGACCTTTACAGTTGGGGAAGTGAAGATTAAGGAATGTGCGGGATAATTTTTTAGCATTCCTGGGTGGTAAGTCTATCAGGTCTGACATGTAGGCTGGGGCATCTTCGTGAATGATTTTGTGAACTAGGGAGCATATTTTGAACGTGATGCGTTCTTTAAGTGGGAGCCAGTGTAGCTTTTCTCGTAGGGGTTTAGCACTTTCATATTTTGTTTTACTGAATATGAGTCTAGCTGCAGTTCTGGCCAGTGTTCTGGGCTGTTTGAAGTTTCTTGATTATTTGCTCTTTGCAGCCAGCGTAGAGTGTGTTGCACTAGTCTAGATGACTGAGTACCCTTGATTGTACCAGGTTACGGAAGACATTCCTTGGGAAGAAAGGTCTTACTCTTTTTAATTTCCACATTGAATGGAACATCTTCTTGGTTGTATTTTTCGCATGGTTCTCAAGTGTTAGGTGTCGATCAATGGTAACTCCAAGAATTTTTAGGGTGTCCGAGATTGGGAGATTCAGTTTTGGTGTGTTAATGGCCGTGAATTTGTTCGTGTTATGCACATATGGTGCGCATATCACCATTGCTCCCTTATCTTGTCTTCTGAGCCCTCCCCCCATCTGTACACCACTACCATAGCCCTTATGGGTGAAGGTGGCACCTATATGTGGGTACAGTGGGTTTCTGGTGACTTTTGGAGGGCTAACAGTTTCCTCCACAGGTGTAACATGTAGGGGGAGGTATGGACCTGCGTCCACCTGTTTTCAGTGCACTGCACTCACCACTAGACTACTCCAGGGACCTGCATACCGTTCTAATGGTCCTGAGTATAACATCTGAGGCTGGCAAGTAATGTTTTTAATCACCTTTTTGGGGGGGGGGGTGGGAGGGGGTTAGTAACCACTGGAGGACTAAGGGGAGGTCACCCCTGATTCCCTCCAGTGGTCATCTGGTCATTTAGGGCACCTTTTTGTGCCTTATTCATTATAAAAACAGGCCTAGCTCAAAACATCTTAGTTTTAGTCCAGGACGTTTTTGTTTTGTTCCATTATGACTGAAAAACGTCCAAGTGTTAGGAATGCCCAGATCCCGCCCCTGACACACTCCCTTGTGATTTGAATGCACTTCTGATGGACTTCATAGAAAAACGTCTGAAATTTGTTTTTGAAAATACCAGTTTGGATGTTTTTGTGAGAAAAACATCTAAATGCAGATTTATGCCACTTTTTGGATGTTTTTCTGTTTTGAAAATGAGCTCCATAGTGTTTACTTTTACATAATGCATGTGCAGGCCCCAAGTGAAGCAGAAACAATATAGGCAACTGCCTAGGGTGCCAAATATGTTTAGGCACCAAATATAGTGGTGTTCCTACTACATTGTTATCAGTAAAGCAGCACTAAAGTTGACTGACTGGGACTTCATTCTTCCAATGGAATAAAAAGGGCTTCTTGGTCCCAGAGGTGGAAGAGTGGAGCTACAGTAACGTCTTCCTCTGAGAAATAGATGTATGAATGGAGATTGTCTCAATCACTCTTTGCTTTATGAGCCCTGTTTTTTTTGTTTTGTTTTTAGGATTTATAACAAAGTGTATCCAGCTTTATGAAACCACTGTAGTACGGCATGGCCTCATGCTGGTGGGACCAACAGGCTCTGGGAAAACAAAGGTAAAAAGGAGATGAAATTCTAACTTTGTTTCTTATACATATCACCATATCCTCCTACGACCATGCATTTATGTTTGACAATGGGTGCGTGTTTGTTTATAATTTTATATATGTCTAGTACTGTGTACAATATGTCTACATACTTCTCTTCCTGGCACTCCTTAAGTCAATTCCATATACTATGTACTAACATGTATATGCATATTACATGTATCAATATTTAGAATACTGGCATTTATGCATATATGCAAAAGAGATTGACACTGTTCGTCTATCTGTCTTATTGTGGAGGAATAGCCTAGTGATTAGTGCAGCGGACTTTGATCCTGAGGAACTGGGTTCAATTTCCACTGCAGCTCCTTGTGACTCTGCCCCAAATACAAATAAGTACAGTGCACTCCATTTAAGTGCACGTCGGATAAGTGCATGCTCTGTTTAACTGCATGCTGTACTTCGGTCCCGTTTTTGGCGCCATCAATTGTTATGGGGACAAACTTCGGTTTAGCGCACCACTGATAAGTGCAAGATTCGCTTATATACATGGTTTAAGACCGCTCCTCTGCAGAAAAGACTCCGCATAAGCACGCGCACGGAATGTGGAAGCTGATTGGCATGTGACAAAGGGGTGGTAAATTTAAAATCTCATTGGTTAACTGCCACAGGCAGAAGAAGCAAAAGAATGTTGTTAGAGTGTTCACTGGAGTTGTCGTCGCCGCGCAACTGTAACACTTTAACACTGGCTGAACGAATAGAAGTTCTTAAAAAAATTAGAAAACAAAGTCAAGCATTTATTGCTAAAGAATATGGTGTCAATCCCAGTCAAATTTCAAGTATCTTGAAGCAGAAAGACCAGCTTCTGGAAGACTGGCGAAACAATACAAATCCACACTGGAAACGAAAACGGGCAGGAAAAGCTGAGGAGGTAAAAGATGCTCTTCTTCGGTGGTTTTCTCAAGTTAGGAGCAGACAGTTTCCAGTCGGTGGTCCACTGCTTATGAAGAAAGCTAATCAGCTAGCTGAAAGTCTTGGACTAACTGAATTCAAAGCCACTGTTGGATGTGTTCAATTCTGGTCGCCGCATCTCAAGAAAGATATAGTAGAATTGGAAAAGGTGCAGCGAAGGGCGACTAAAATGATAGTGGGGATGGGACGACTTCCCTATGAAAAAAGATTAAGGAGGTTAGGGCTATTCAGCTTGGAGAAGAGACGGCTGAGGGGAGACATGATAGAGGTATCCTATATAATAATTCTCACCTCCAACAGGATGTGCTTGGGACTGTGCCTGCCGGAAGTGGTCTGCTAGGCAGGCACGCACTGACCTCAGTGACATCAGTGACAATTTGGCAAAGCAAAACAATCTGAATGCTGGCCATTAGGACACAGGGTAGATAGGAGAGTTTTAAAAGACTGAAGGAAACTAAAGTGTTAAACTGGAGAAGGGGGGGGGGGAGTTGTGATGACTAAAAGACATGCAAATTTGGGACAGGAAAACAATCTCAATGCTGGCCATTAGCACACAGGGTACATAGGAGAGTTTTAAAAGACTGAAGGAACCAAAAGTGTTCGGGGGGGGGGGGGGGGGGGGGGGGGGGGGGGGCAAGTTCTGAATGAATGAAAGAAATGAAAATTTACGAGAGGAACACAATCTGAATGCCGGGCATTTGTACACAAGGTAGATAGGACACTTTTTTTTTTTAAATGAAGGACGTGAAAGTATTACATCTTGGGGGAGGGGTGAGGAGGAAAGCGGTGGGGTATCCGGATACTGGGCGTTAGGGCCACGGGGGTACATAGACTTTTGAAAGCCTTAAGGAACCCAAAGTGTGGGAAGGAGGAGGAAAAGGAGGGGAGGGAACGGGGTGAGGGGCATTAGGAACAGGGCAGGGGCCCTGTCACACACTCTCATTCTCACACACACACTGTCACACAGACAGTCTCACTCTGTCACACACCTGCACATTCACTCTGGCTCTCTCTCTCATAGGAAAACCTTGCTAGCGCCCGTTTCATTCGTTCCAGAAATGGGCCTTTTTTACTAGTATAAAATAATGAGTGGAGTGGAACAGGTGGATGTGAAGCGTGTGTTCACGCTTTCCAAAAATACTAGGACTAGGGGGCATGCGATGAAACTACAGTGTAGTAAATTTAAAACAAATCGGAGAAATGTTTTCTTCACCCAACGTAAAATTAAACTCTGGAATTCGTTGCCAGAGAAAGTGGTGAAGGCGGTTAGCTTAGCAGAGTTTAAAAAGGGGTTGGACGGTTTCCTAAAGGACAAGTCCATAAACCGCTACTAAATGGACTTGGGAAAAATCCACAATTCCAGGAATAACATGTATAGAATGTTTGTACGTTGGGAAGCTTGCCAGGTGCCCTTGGCCTGGATTGGCCGCTGTCGTGGACAGGATGCTGGGCTCGATGGACCCTTGGTCTTTTCCCAGTATGGCATTACTTATGTACTTATGATGGTTGGAAAGATGGAAGGAGAGGAACAACATAAAATTCAAGATACAGCATGGTGAAAGACAAGACGCTGATGACTTTGGTGCTGAAAATTGGGTTTTTCATTTCTTCCTACCATCTTGAACGAGTTTGCACCTCGTGACATTTTCAATGCTGACGAAAACGGACTCTACTGGCGAGCGATTCAGACATGCTGAAACTACTGGAGGTAAAACGTCGAAGGACTGACTGACAATCCTCCTTTGCTGCAATATGGATGGGAATGAGAAGTTGGAACCACTCGTCATTGGAAAGAGCAAACAGCCCCGTTGCTTCAAGAATGTTAAGCGACTTCCTGTGTCATAGGAGGCTAACGCAAATTCATGGATGACTGGGGAAATTTGGAAGCAGTAGCAAAAGAAGTTAGACACTAGAATGTGGTTACAAAAGTGTCAGATTTTGTTGCTTTGTGATAATTGTGCTGCACACAGTGATGATGTCAGGCTGTCTAACGTCAAGGTGGTCTTCCTGCCATCAAACACTACCTCTCTGATCCAACCTATGGATCAAGGCATGAGCGTTATGGATGACCAGACTGGCAAGGATAAACGTGCTGTTGAACTGGCTCATAATCTATCACTGTTGGATTCCCCACATATGCAGAAAGAAGCCTGGAATCATCACTACGTAGCTGTTGATTACGATCTACAAACAGCTGATGACAGCACTGATGTCCAGATATGCGGCTACACGCAGGCAACGGCTGATGATGAAACAGATGATGAAATGAGCAGCAAGGCACATGCTGACAAAATTCAACAATCTCCTGTCACTTTTGCAAGAGCGCTGGAGAGTCTCAACACCATGTGGGCCTATCTGGAGGCCACTGGATGTCAGTGCTATGACAGTTTTTACCGTCTGGCAGACATAGTCTATGGAACTCACCATAGAAGCTTACATACAGTGAAACATAGCAGTTATGGAATTCCTCCTTTCAACTGCCTTTCTCTGTTCTCTACTCTCCCAAACCCCCAAACGACCCTCAGCCCCCCCCAAAAAAACCCTGCACAAATTGCCCCACCACCCCACAAACTGCAACCACCCCTAAAACCTATCACCACAGCTGTCTCACCACCTTGTAAGCTGCACGATTCTCCTAAATTACCTCCCCACAACTGCCTCAACCCCTGCAAACAGCCCTTATCCCAAGAATTACCCCTCCCAAATGCCCTTGCACCCCATTAGCTGCCACACCACAAGAAATAAACTCTGCAACTTCCTAACCTCACAAACTACCCCACCCCCAAAACTATCCCCTGAAACTTGTCTCATACCCCTTAACTGCTCCCTGGCCTGCAGCTTTATCACTGTCCTGCAAACTGCCCCCACTTAATTCTGCTTCTCCCCACAAACTGTACCATTTTAAAAGTCTTAAACTCAAAACTGCCCCACGACCCTATAAACTGTACCACACCAAAACTGCCCCCTGCAGTGGCCCCACATCCCACAAGCTGCCCCACCCACAAAAACAAGACCTTCACACGACCCTACTAATTACACCACCCCTCAAAGCTGCACCACCACCTTGCAAAATGTCCCTCCACCAAAGGCCACACAACAGCCCAATCACACCTCAAACTGCCTCCACCCCCAAAATTGTCCCCCACCTCCCAAAGCTACATTCTACAACTGTCCCACCATCCCAAAAATATCCCCCACAAACTGCACCCGAGGTACATGGTCGCCTGCCTTCTCCAAATTTTCATTGAAAGTGTCATCTAGATAAAGGTGGGCAATAGATTCTGCACCTGGACTAGCTTGCAACACACACTGTAACTTAGACCAGTTCATTATATCCTGATTAACTGTATAAAGAACTTGACTTTAGCTTAAGTCACCCATCTATTTATCCCAACTGACTCTGTACCACCCATCTAGTCCCCATCTATATATCTGCACTTGGCCCCTCAGCTATATAGTAAGCTGTATTATGGAACAGCATTAGTATCATAGCAATGTTATTTGAATGTTCTATTTTTGTTCTTATTAAATATTCAATTAGTATTATGCTGACATCATATTATATCTCTGTTAAGTGTGTATATTTTTGATCCTGTTTCATAGTAGTCCTATTATTAGGATTCAGTTTGCTGTTTTCAATTTATTTCATTCATTGTATTTGTTTATACTTGTTCATTTTACTATTGTTATGCTGTTAACAAAATAGTAAATTTGATGTTAGTGTACCTGTTGTACACTGCTTTGTGTAAAGGCGGTTAATAAATCCCAATAAATAAATAAATAGTTTGCATAGTTTATTATGACTTGCTAGACCGCTCTAACTGCCAAGACAGTACAGAGCGGTGTACAGACTAAAAATTAAAAAGAAAAGGAACGCCATTTCAAAACAGGAAAGTTTAACAGTCACACCAAGGTAGATAAGAGAGGGAGAGGGACAGATAAGGAAAAGGGGGAAAGGCCTCCTACTGGAGAATCCAAAATAACCGATCAGTCTGGTCCCTAGAATGCCTGTTTAAAAAGCCAAGTCTTTCAAGAAGTCTTTAAGCCAGTGATTCTGGTTTACATATGTTTTGAATTAGTAAAATAAGGGCCCCATTTACTAAGCCGCTTTAAAGGAGCGTTAGTGCTTTTAGCGCGTGCTAACCATTGGCACGCGCTGTGTAGACGCCCACAATATTCCTCTGGACACCTACACAGTTAGCGTGCGCTAATTTTATGCATGCGCTAAAAATGCTAGCGCACCTTAGTAAACAGGGCCCTAAATAAATTAGGGGCCTTTTTATTAAAATACGTTAGGTGCTGATGCAGGAAAAATTGCCTATGACAAAATGCATTAAAGCATTTTGTGGTAGTTTGTCTCTTAACATGCACTAATTGCGTGCTATGTTTTTTTGGGGGGGGAGAGGGGGCGTGGAATGGGCGAGAAATGGTTGTGGAAGCATTATCCAGCTAGTGTACTTTCATTAGCACATGCTAACTGGATAACGCAGACTTATTGTGAGAGCACATAGCACCTCCTAAATAGGAGATGATAAGGGCCCCCCGTGTTATTTATTTCCCAGGTCTCATGTGCTACTGGAAAAATTAGTGCAGGACCTACAAAGGAAAAGAAAAAATCCTTGCTATACTGCTGCATTAAATCTGGGCTTAGCGCAGGGGAAAGTCCTGCATTAGCATGCACTAAGCCCAGATTTTTCCACAGCTTTGTAAAAGGGCCCCTTAATTATTTAATAAAGGAAAACTGTATAACTTCTTTCCTAATTTCCTAAAAAGCTTTACCTTCCATGTGTCTATAGTAGTATTAACAGATGGAAATTAGCATGACATTTTTATTAGGTTATTAAGGGGCCCTTTTACTAAAACATACCGTGCATTAAATGCTAAGAAGCCCATAGTGCATGATAACTTTTAGTAAAAGGGCCCCTGAGTACCATAAAATGAATAACCCATAAAACCTCACATAGTATTAAAAAAATACAAAAGCAAAAATCCCACCCCATTATTCTGTACCACATCAGAAAACAATTACCTTTGGGGAACAATTTTGAAACTCCATGTGGGTCTTGCAGTTGCCTAGCTTAAATGCAGGACTGAAAACTGCTCTGCCTCTCTGCAGATAAAAGTACCCTGCTATAAAACCTCACAAGTACTTTACACCACTGAAAAGGGTTGACTCAAGGGAGGGGAAGTGCAGGCCATACATAATTTCTGCCATGGATTTCATCTCTGTAGGCCTTCAAGCATATTTTCAAAAGGAAACTACCTGCAGAAGCTTCAATGGCTAAATGTGTGGGGGGGGGGGGGGGGGGGGAATGGGGGGCGGGGGAGTATATTTCTACCCACAGATTTATTCACCTTGCTCTTTTATCTACCTGTTCCTTTCCATTTTTTCCTTATCTTATCTTAGTATACTCTCTGAGTCTAACCTTACTTCTTCATTTAAGTTTCTCCAGGCCAATGCTTTTGCCTAGTTTTCTCTGCCGTGATTACTGCTTTCTGATCCTAATGCTCATGTTTATTTTCTTCTTGCCTCTGCCTTTCTGGAATGCATGTACCTTACTTTTGTTCATGTTTCCCTAGTGTTACAAGGTACTGGCAGCTGCTCTTACAGCCCTGAAGGGCGAACCATCTGTCAGTGGTGGAACATACGAAGCAGTGAACTTCTACATCTTGAACCCTAAATCCATCACCATGGGCCAGTTATATGGGGAATTTGATCTTCTTACTCATGAATGGTAAACAGCAAACTATTTCCTCCTTTCAAGTATTAATTATTTTTGTATTGTATTCAGAGACAGTCTAATAATTTGAAATGAAGTTACATTTTATTATAATGAAAGCATAATTATGTCAGCTGTTTGGGACATATATAGCATCAACCAAAAAGTGAAATGACAGGCAGGAAGAGGGTGATGCTGGACAGAATACAGAGCACTACTACTCCCTAATCCAGCTGCTTCCTTCCTGTCATTTCCCTTCCTCTCCTGCCTCTTCTAAGGAACAGGAAGGAAAGGAACAGTGGCGTAGTCACAGGTGGGCCGGGGCCCACCCATTTAGGGCTCAGGCCCACCCAACAGTAGCATACATTTAGCGGTAGCTGATGGGGATCTCAAGCTCGGCCAGCTGAAGACGTCCCCCTGATGCTAACGAAAACGCTACTCTCCATGATACTGGCAACTGCACACGCTCAGTTTTCAGTGCATGCCTGCTGCAGACTGCCAAGGTGGAAAGAAGCATTTTCACGCAAGCTGAAATATTTTTTTTTGTGGTGGTTGGGAGGGGAGAGAACACTTGGTGCCCACCCACTTCTTGCCTTGGCCCACCCAAAATTTGTTGTCTGGCTACACCCCTGGAAAGGAGTGAGCAGAAAAAAGCTATTCCAGTCCCTCTTCCCTTGAATGTGCTGCCTAGGAGAAATCCAGAGTACTTAAGTATTCCAAATAGCTAAGTGCCAAAGAATAAAGTTGTGACTTGTCATGTTTTCAGGCAAAAATAAAATTCCATGGCATTGCATACTATGGGGACTCCATGCTATCTCTTGTATATTTATAATTGATATATTCACCTGACAGTGTTGATCCAGTTCTGTAAAACTACAAGTCTCTGCTTGCGGTGAGATAAACCCAGGACTGTATCTACTACTACTACTACAAATCATTTCTATAGTACTACCAGTCGTACGCAGTGCTTCACAATTGAACATGAAGAAAAGACAGTCCCTGCTCAAAAGAGCTCAAAAGAGCTTACAATTTCTGGGATAAGTAGCATAAAATGTATTGATCTTTTTGGGGATCTTGCTAGGTATTTGTGACGTGGATTGGCCACTGTTGGAAACAGGATGCTGGGCTTGATGGACCTTTGGTCTGTCCCAGTGTGGTAATACTTGTGTACTTATGAGAAAAATGGCCATTTAACCCTACCCTCTGTTTTCTGTCCAATAACCAATTCCAATTCACAAAAGGACATTGCCTCCTATTCCATGAGGAGTTTCTCATGAGGAACTTTCTCAAAAGCTTTTTGAAAATCTAGGTGCACTACATCACCCGGCTCACCTTTATCCACATATTTATTTACGCCTTCAAAGAAATGTAGCAAATTGGTGAGGCAAAGCTTCCATTAAGTGCTCAAGTGTTGCCATACTGGGACAGGCAGAAGGTCCATCAAGCCCAGCATCCTGTTTCCAACAGTGGTCTATCCAGGTTACAAGTACCTGGCAAGATCCCAAAACAGTACAATACATTTTATGCTGCTTATCCTAAACATAAGTAATGGATTTTCCCCAAGTCCATCTTAATAATGGCTTACGGATTTTTCTTTTAGGAAGACATCTAAACCTTTTTTAAACCCTGCTAAGCTAACTGCTTTTACCACATTCTTTAGCAATGAATTCCAGAGTTCAATTACACGTTGAGTGAAGAAATATTTTATCCTATATCTTTTAAATGTACTACTTTGTAGCTCCATTGTGTACCCCCCTAGTCATAGTATTTTTAGAAACAATAAAGAAGTGATTCATTCACTGCACTCACTATTTCATATACCTCTATCATATCTTCACTCAGCCATCTTATCTTCAAACTGAAGAGTCCTAGCTGCTTCAGCCTATCCTCATAGGGAAGTCATCCCATCCCCATTATCATTTTTATAGCTTCATTCACCTCACTTTTTAACCAATGCCGGCTGTCGTTTGGTCTTCCATCTTCCTTTTTTAATACATGGAATATATTTGGCCTAGGCTTCCAGGATGATATTTTTGAACAGCATCCATGTCTGATGTAAATTTTTGACTTCTGTAACTGCCCCTCTAAGTTTTTTTTTTCACTGTTAAGGACTAGGTCTAAAATTGTTCCTCCTCTTGTTGTCTCCTGAACCAGCTGCTCCATAAAGTAGTCCTTGATTTCATCAAGGAATTTTATCTCCCTAGCATGCCCTGATGTTATATTTACCCAATCAATATCGGGGTAATTGAAATCACCCATTATTATTGACTTGAATTGGCCACTGTTGGAAACATGATACTTGGCTTGATGGACCTTCGGTCTGTCCCAGTATGGCAATGCTTATGTGCTTATGTGTGTACACATGTACGCACTCATTCTGTCCATTTGTACGTCCATCTATCAAGTATACAGAATAGCACTTGGGTAAAAATTTGGCTTTTATGAACTTATGTGCTGGTATTCTAACGACTTTCACATGTATGTGGAGCATCTGTTTACACTTTCCAAAAATACTAGGACAAGGGGGCATGCGATGAAGCTGCAGTGTGGTAAATTTAAAACGAATCAGAGGCAATTTTTCTTCACTCGACGCGTAGTTAAACTCTGGAATTCGCTGCCAGAAAAGGTGGTTAATGCGGTTAACTTAGCGGACTTCAAAAAAGGGTTGGACGGCTTCCTGGAGGAAAAAGCCATAGAATGTTATTGAATGGACGAGGGAATACAGTATTTCTAGGATGGGCAGGACAAATTGCTTGTTATTTTGGCCGCTGTCGGTGACAGGGTGCTGGGCTCGATGGACCCTTGGTCTGTCCCAGCATGGCGATGCTAATGTACTATGTAGAACCTAACTATAGGTGTCCACATTATAAAATTACCCCATAGATGACCAGGGTACTTAGGGAGGATAACCCATAGATAATTTCCTAAGTAAGTTCTTTCATTTTTAGGGTGGAGGATGTTGGGAAATAACCACATCAAATCCACTCTTTGTACCAGGATATATTACCCCTGAGTTCTAAAAGAAACTTATACACAAAATTTTTTATTTCCTACTGGCACTCTGTAACCTCTTACTCAAATTTGTCTTTGTATCTGAGGACTGTTGGTAGCTAATATAACACCAGTTTTCAAGTAGAACCCTAGTGGTGATTTAAGTAACTATAGTCCAGCAAGCCTGATGTCAGTATCAGGTAAAATGAAGGAATCTGTTTTTAAGAGCAAAAATACTGATCATATAGACAACCATGGTTTAATAGAGAAGAGCCACAATCTACTCACAAACTGGATCTACTTTGCCTCATAGAAACCTGGTTAACGGAGGCAGATGCCTCATGTACAAACCAAGCAACTCCCAACTGGTTGCTCCTACTATCTAGCTAACAGACCCTCCTGTTGTGGTGGTGGCCTTGCTGAAATCTATTCTTCCAAGTTAGTGGTTTTACCTGTGCTCCTCAGGGTTCCCTTGAGACCTTACAATTTTGCCTGGCCTCATCTTTACCTCTGTATTTTTTAGTACTCTATCACCCTCCTTCGCCTACAGCCTCCTCTTTCCAGTTACTTCAAACACTACTTACTACTTTTTTTTACCTTCCATTCGCTGATATTTGGAGATCCATAATTCTTATTTTACCCTTAAGCTTTTTAAACTTTTCTCTGATCTGGGCCTGGCCCTGCATGTAGATGAACCCATTCATCGGGGTGGGGGGGGGGGGGGGACACATTTTGGACCTGATTCTCTCCTCACCCAACTCTACTCCGTCTTTCAGTGCTGGCTCTCTTCCCTTCCATGGTCTGATCATTCTCTCATTTCCATTCACCTGTCCCTCAGCAGAACTTTGCAGGATCTGTTCAATCTACCTCTTTCTATAGGGACACTAGCCATCTTTCTCCAGAATCCCTTCTGAGCTGCTGCTCATTTTTTCTGTCATCTTTCACCGCCCTCCCTCTAGACAATCAAGTGGATTCTTGGAACTCTGAACTACATTCTGCTTTTGACGCTCTAGCTCCATTAATTGCCTGTAACCCTAACACCTCACAAAAACCTCACATGATGTAGTACACTGCAGATCTGCGACAACTAAAGCAACAGCTCTGCCATGCAGAATGCAAATGGCAACATAACCCCAACAACCACCCACCTTACCACCTATAGCTCAAGAGTATGTTCCTATAAAATTTCACCATTGTCGCACAAGAAGGAATACTACTCTAAACAAATTTCCAGATCTCCAACATTGGCAAAGCTGTATTAAGTTCTCCGATCACTTATCACCGGTAAGCCTCACTTCGGTTATTGGAAAAGTAATGGAAGCCATGCTGAAGGAAAGGATAGTGAATTTCCTGGAAGCCAATAAGTTGCAAGATCCGAGACAACATGGTTTCACCAGAGGGAAATCGTGCCAAACGAATCTCATTGAATTCTTTGACTGGGTGACAGGAGAATTAAATCAAGGACGTGCTATGGACGTCATCTACTTAGATTTCAGCAAGGCTTTTGACACTGTTCCCCACAGGAGGCTCTTGAATAAACTAGAAGGGCTGAAGATAGGACCCGAAGTGGTGAACTGGATTAGGAACTGGTTGACGGGCAGACGCCAGAGGGTGGTGGTAAATGGAGTTCGCTCGGAGGAGGGAAAGGCGAGTAGTGGAGTGCCTCAGGGATCGGTGCTGGGGCCCATTCTGTTCAATATATTTGTGAGTGACATTGCCGAAGGGTTACAAGGTAAAGTTTGCCTTTTTGCGGATGACACCAAGATTTGCAACAGAGTGGACACCCCGGAGGGAGTGGAAAACATGAAAAAAGATCTGAAGAAGCTGGAAAAATGGTCTAACGTTTGGCAATTAAAATTCAATGCGAAGAAATGCAAAGTGATGCACTTAGGGAGTAGAAATCCAAGGGAGGTGTATGTGTTAGGTGGGGAGAGCCTGATAGACACGGACGGGGAGAGGGATCTTGGGGTGATAGTATCTGAGGACCTGAAGGCGATGAAACAGTGCGACAAGGCGGTGGCCGTAGCGAGAAGGTTGCTAGGCTGTATAGAGAGAGGTGTGACCAGCAGAAGAAAGGAGGTTTTAATGCCCCTGTATAAGACGTTGGTGAGGCCCCACCTGGAGTATTGTGTTCAGTTTTGGAGGCCATACCTTGCGAAGGATGTTAAAAAAATGGAAGTGGTACAAAGAAAAGCTACGAGGATGGTATGGGAGTTGCGTTCCAAGACGTATGAAGAGAGACTTGCTGACCTGAACATGTATACTCTGGAGGAAAGGAGGAACAGGGGTGATATGATACAGACGTTCAAATATTTCAAGGGTATTAATCCGCAAATGAATCTTTTCCGGAGATGGGAAGGCGGTAGAACGAGAGGACATGAAATGGGATTGAAGGGGGGCAGACTCAGGAAAGATGTCAGGAAGTATTTCTTCACGGAGAGAGTGGTGAACGCTTGGAATGCCCTCCCGCGGGAGGTGGTGGAGATGAAAACGGTAACGGAATTCAAACATGCGTGGGATAGGCATAAAGGAATCCTGTGCAGAAGGAATGGATCCACAGAAGCTTAGCTGAAATTGGGTGGCGGGGGGAAGAGGGGTTGGTGGTTGAGAGGCTAGGATAGGGGAGGGCAGACTTATATGGGGTCTGTGCCAGAGCCGGTGATGGGAGGCAGGACTGGTGGTTGGGAGGCGGGAAATACTGCTGGACAGACTTATACGGTCTGTGCCCTGAAAAAGACAGGTACAAATCAAGGTAAGGTATACACATATGAGTTTATCGTGGGCAGACTAGATGGACCATGCAGGTCTTTTTCTGCCGTCATCTACTATGTTACTATGTTGCAATGTTTCACAAGTACCTTCTTAGAACATCTCAGCTGCTCACTCACAGGGGAAATTCTTTGAAGACGTTGTGGGGCATAATCGAATGGGGACAACCATCTCTAAGGACTTTCCGGCGAAGGGGCGGGGAAACCCGTATTATCAAAACAAGATGGACGTCCATCTTTCGTTTCGATAATACGGTCAGGGACGCTCAAATCTCAACATTTAGGTCGACCTTAGAGATGGTCGACCTAAATGTTGAGATGGTCGTCCCCGGTTTTGGACCATAATGGAAACTGAGGACGCCCATCTCACAAACGACCAAATCCAAGCCCTTTGGTCATGGGAGGAGCCAGCATTCATAGTGCACTGGTCCTCCTCACATGTCAGGACACCTTCCGGGCACCCTAGAGGGCACTGCAGTGGACTTCAGAAATTGCTCCCAGGTGCATAGCTCCCTTACCTTGTGTGCTGAGCCCCCCAACCCCCCCCCAACCCACTCACCACAACTGTACACCACTACCATAGCCCTAAGGGATTGAAGGTGTGCACCTTCATGTGGGTACAGTGGGTTTCGGGTGGGTTTTGGAGGGCTCACATTTACCACCACAAGTGTAACAGGTGGAGGGGGATGGGCATGGGTCTGCCTGCCTGAAGTGCACTGCACACACTAAAAACAGCTCCAGGGACCTGCATACTGCTGTGATGGAGCTGGGTATGACATTTGAGGTGGGCATAGAGGCTGGAAAAATGTTTTTTAATTTTTTTTTTTTGGGGTGGGAGGGGGTTGGTGACCACTGAGGGAGTAAGGGGAGGTCATCCCCCATTCCCTCCAGTGGTCATCTGGTCAGTTCGGGCACCTTTTCGAGGTTTGGTCGTGAAAAAAAGGGACCAAGTAAAGTCGACCAAATGCTCGTGAGGGACGCCCTTCTTTTTTCCATTATCGGCCATCTCTTAACCCCCCCCTCCCCCACCCTGCCTTCGGTACACTGCCGACACACCCCCATGAACTTTGGTTGTCCCCTCAACGGAAAGCAGTTGAGGACGCAAAAAAATCGTCTTTCGATTATGCTGATTTGGGCGACCTCGGGAGAAGGATGCCCATCTCCCGATTTGTGTCGGAAGATGGGTATCCTTCCCTTTCGAAAATAAGCTAGAAAGTCTCATAGCTACTTGTGTCTTTTGCAACATCTACACTTCCAGCGTCAGCTGTTCAGTCTTTTCAAACATCAACAGCCACATCTACATCTTCTCTAACAAATTACTTTCTTTTAGCCTATATCCCAGTCAGAGCTTGGTAGGCTTGTTCAATCCATGAAGCCCACTACAGCGCCACACGACCCTCTCCCTTCTAAACTGGTCAAGTGCTTCTTATCGGCATTCCTCCCCAACATTTAATCCATGGTTTCCCTGAACCTCATTATGGAAGCAGTACCAGAGGGTTGGTGGAACACCACATACATTCATCCCAAAATAAAAAATAATACCCATTCCTTCGTGGACCCAGCCAATTACCATCCCATCGCTAACCTCCCATTTTTGGCCATACTCATTGAAACAATAGTACACCAACAAACTACAGAGCTTGTCTCCCAAAACCAGATTCTCCATTCCCAGCAAAGACTTTTGTCCTCATCACAACACCAAAACTACTGTGCTTGGTCTAGGAACCACTATCAAGTCCAAAGAATCTTTATTTAAACAAATCCGACGTGGCCACATTTCGCCAAATAGGCTGCATCAGGGGTAAAAACTAAAAACAGCTGACAAAAAATACATATACAAACAGAAACAAACAGCTCATAATCCTATATAATAAAAAGCACCTCCAACATTCTGAAGCCAGCAGCCTTGCAGTGAAGCCTGAAGCCTGAGGTGTTTGTAGGCATCATAATAGCTCCGCCCACTTTCTCAGCTGATTCCATAAAAAGCACCTCCAACGTTCTGAAGCCAGCAGCCTTGCAGTGAAGCCTGAAGCCTGAGGTGTTCGTAGGCATCATAATAGCTCCGCCTACATTCTCAGCTGATTCCAAGGCAAGGGGCGGAGTAGGGAAACACGCGGAGTGTGTTTCCCTACTCCTCCCCCTGCCTGGAAAACAGCTGTCATTGCGCCGCTCCCTGCCACTTCAGAGCAAGTGGCAGGGAGTGGCGCAACAACCTGCCCCCACCCTGCTCGGCGCATCAACAACCCCCCCCCCCCCCAACAGCACATCCACACACCCACCCACACCCACACACATGTCCCTCCCTCCCCTAAAGCCGTCGTTTACCTCTGCTGAGCTGACGGATCTGAAGTTCTGTTCTCGGCTGCGGGGCGTGGCATCATGATTGAGCATCAGTGGAAGTTTCTGTGCATGCATCTGATGTCAGACGCACGCACATAGACTTCAACAGATGCTCAATCATGAAGCCACGCCCCATAGCCGAGAAAGAACAGAACTTGATCCGTCAGCTCAGCAGAGGTACGCGACGGCTTCAGGGAAGGTATTTTGGAGGAAAGGGTGGTGTACAAAGGGTCACAGTAGGGGGGTGCAGGGGACATTAAAGCGGAGGGGGGGTTTGAATGTGAGGGAGGGGGTAGTCTGGAACGCGGTAGGAGGGGCTTGACGGCCTTTGAACTGGGAGGGAGGGACATGTGTGGGTGTGGGTGTGTGGATGTGCTTCGGGTGGGGCCCTTGAACTGGGAGGGAGGGGGGTCTGCAACTTGAGAGGGAGGGAGTTCTGCAACTCAGCAAGGAAGGAAGGGAGGGAGAGAGAGGGGTATGGAACGCTGGAGGGAGGGGGGAGGGGTATGGAACTCGGGAGGGAAGGAAGGGAGGATGGGTGGGAATT
Source organism: Microcaecilia unicolor (assembly GCF_901765095.1). Classification (NCBI taxonomy): domain Eukaryota; kingdom Metazoa; phylum Chordata; class Amphibia; order Gymnophiona; family Siphonopidae; genus Microcaecilia; species Microcaecilia unicolor. The sequence continues at coordinate 180,379,524 of NC_044036.1, forward strand.
TACCTTGCTAGCGCCCGTTTCATAGTGTTTCTAAACGGGCCTTTTTTTACTAGTGTATACATAAAATCTACATAGAAAGTCTTTAAGGAAGGGATTTAATAACAAATATTTCTCCGAGGACAAGCAGGCTGCTTGTTCTCACTGATGGGTGACGTCCACGGCAGCCCCTCCAATCGGAAACTTCACTAGCAAAGGCCTTTGCTAGTCCTCGCGCTCGGTACGGTCGTGTTTTCGCCGTGTCGGGCCCCGCAAAGTCGACCTCGCGCGTTCGTCGTGTGTTTTCGAAAGAGAAAAATTATAATCCATTCTGTGTGGGAAAAGACTCTTGGTCTTTTCTTCCCCCGCTATTTTCAGCTTTCGCCCCGGTAAGTTTTCTTTCGTCGTCGGGGTAGGCCGCTTTTAGGCCTCGGGTCGAAGTTTTCTTCCCCTTGTTTTTTCGGTGCCTTTTCCGCCATTTCGACTTTTGATCTCGCCGGCGTGATTTTTCCGCCCATGACATCGAAGTCTACCAGCGGCTTCAAGAAGTGCACCCAGTGCGCCCGGGTCATCTCGCTCACTGACAGGCACGCGTCGTGTCTTCAGTGCTTGGGGGCTGGGCACCGCCCGCAGGCCTGTAGTCTGTGTTCCCTTTTGCAAAAGCGGACTCAGGTAGCGAGATTGGCCCAGTGGAACGTTTTGTTCTCGGGCTCTTCGTCGGCATCGGCACCGGGGGTATCGAGTGCATCGACGTCTTCAGCGTCCAGAGCTTCATCCTCGGCCGCCAGTGCATCGAGTGCATCGAGGCATCGGCCCTCTGCATCGGCGCCGAGACATCGGATAGCTGCATCGACGTCGGTGGTACCGGGACCTCGTCTGCTGATGTCGTCGGACGGTGGTGCTTCGTCGGGAGTGCAGGTGAGGGCTGTCCATTCCCCTGCTGGTGGCGGTGAGCCTTCGGGTGGGTCTCCCCCTACCCTGAGGGCTCCTGCGGTACAGCCCCCCCGAGACCGACCTCCTTCGGCCTCGGCCCCGAGGAAGCGACGACTGGATTCTACGTCCTCCTCGTCGGTGCCGGGAAGCTCCGGTGACATGCTTCGTTCCAAGAAATCGAAGAAGCATCGTCATCGGTCTCCTTCCCGGGTCGGCACCGAGAGCTCTGGGTCGCCGAGGGAGTCGGCACCCACCAGGCATCGGCACCGAGAGGACCGCTCACCCTCTGTTCAGGAGGTGTCGATGCGCTCCACTCTGGACAGCCCGGAACAGCCTCCATGCCCGGAACAGGTTCTGACGTCGACGCCTGCATCGACCTCCATGCCTTTCTCTGCAGCCGCTCTGAACGAGAGCCTCCGGGCCGTCCTCCCAGAGATTCTGGGAGAGCTGTTGCGCCCTACCCCTCCGGTACCGGCGGTGCTTGCGCCACCGGTACCGTCGAGCGTGGCGCCGGCTGGCCCATCGCCCGAGGTGAGGTCTCCGGCGTCGGTGCCGCGTGCGGTACCGGCTGCCGTCGCCTCCCAGGAAGGCTCCCCGACTACGTCGGCGGAGGGAGCTTCGCCGATGCGGGCGAGGGAGTCTACCTCTTGACGCCCCCATCGTGGACGTGGCTCCACAGAGTCGAGTTGGGCACGGTTGCAGACACAGGTCCGTGAACTTGTGTCTGACACCGAGGGTGAGGCCTCGTGGGAAGAGGAAGAAGACCCCAGATATTTCTCTGACGAGGAGTCTGAGGGTCTTCCTTCCGATCCCACTCCCTCTCCTGAGAGACAGCTTTCTCCTCCCGAGAGTCTGTCTTTTGCTTCCTTTGTCCGGGAGATGTCTACGGCCATCCCTTTCCCGGTGGTTGTGGAGGACGAGCCCAGGGCTGAAATGTTTGAGCTCCTGGACTATCCTTCTCCACCTAAGGAAGCGTCCACTGTACCCATGCACCATGTCCTAAAAAAGACATTGCTGGCGAACTGGACCAAGCCTTTAACTAATCCCCACATCCCCAAGAAGATCGAGTCCCAGTACCGGATCCATGGGGACCCAGATCTGATGCGCACTCAGTTGCCTCATGATTCTGGAGTTGTGGATCTGGCCCTAAAGAAGGCTAAGAGTTCTAGGGAGCATGCTTCGGCGCCCCCGGGCAAGGACTCTAGAACCTTAGACTCCTTTGGGAGGAAGGCCTACCATTCCTCTATGCTCGTGGCCAAAATTCAGTCCTACCAGCTCTACACGAGCATACACATGCGGAACAATGTGCGGCAGTTGGCGGGCTTGGTTGATGCGCTCCCCCCTGAGCAAGCCAAGCCTTTTCAGGAGGTGGTCAGGCAGCTGAAGGCGTGCAGAAAATTCCTGGCCAGAGGGGTGTATGACACCTTTGATGTTGCGTCCAGGGCCGCTGCTCAAGGTGTGGTGATGCACAGGCTCTCATGGCTGCGTGCCTCCGACCTGGAGAATAGAATCCAGCAGCGGATTGCGGACTCGCCTTGCCGTGCGGATAACATTTTTGGAGAGAAAGTCGAACAGGTGGTAGAGCAGCTCCACCAGCGGGACACCGCATTCGACAAGTTCTCCCGCCGGCAGCCTTCAGCCTCTACCTCTACAGGTAGAAGATTTTTCGGGGGAAGGAAGACTGTTCCCTACTCTTCTGGCAAGCGTAGGTACAATCCTCCTTCTCAACAGCCTGCGGCCCAGGCTAAGCCCCAGCGCGCTCGCTCTCGTCAGCAGTGTGCGCCTCAGCAAGGCCCCTCGGCTCCCCAGCAAAAGCAAGGGACGAGCTTTTGACTGGCTCCAGCAGAGCATAGCCGACATCCAAGTGTCAGTGCCGGGCGACCTGCCAGTTGGAGGGAGGTTGAAAGCTTTTCACCAAAGGTGGCCTCTCATAACCTCCGATCAGTGGGTTCTCCAAATAGTCCGGCAAGGATACACCCTCAATTTGGCCTCAAAACCTCCAAATTGTCCACCGGGAGCTCAGCACAAGCAGGTACTTGCAGAGGAACTCTCCGCCCTTCTCAGCGCCAATGCGGTCGAGCCCGTGCCATCCGGGCAAGAAGGGCTGGGATTCTATTCCAGGTACTTCCTTGTGGAAAAGAAAACAGGGGGGATGCGTCCCATCCTAGACCTAAGGGCCCTGAACAAATATCTGGTCAAAGAAAAGTTCAGGATGCTTTCCCTGGGCACCCTCCTTCCTTTATTCAGGAAAACGATTGGCTATGCTCTCTGGACTTGAAGGATGCCTACACACACATTCCGATACTGCCAGCTCACAGACAGTACCTGCGATTTCAGCTGGGCACACGTCACTTCCAGTACTGTGTGCTACCCTTTGGGCTCGCCTCTGCGCCCAGGGTGTTCACAAAGTGCTTGGCTGTAGTAGCAGCGGCACTTCGCAGGCTAGGGGTGCACGTGTTCCCATATCTCGACGATTGGCTGGTGAAGAACACATCCGAGGCAGGAGCCCTGCAGTCCATGCAGATGACTATTCGCCTCCTGGAGCTACTGGGGTTTGTGATAAATTATCCAAAGTCCCATCTTCTCCCAGTGCAGAGACTCGAATTCATAGGAGCTCTGCTGGATTCTCGGACGGCTCACGCCTATCTCCCAGAGACGAGAGCCAACAACTTGTTGTCTCTCGTCTCGCGGGTGCGAGCGTCCCAGCAGATCACAGCTCGGCAGATGTTGAGATTGCTAGGCCACATGGCCTCCACAGTCCATGTGACTCCCATGGCCCGCCTTCACATGAGATCTGCTCAATGGACCCTAGCTTCCCAGTGGTTCCAGGCTGCTGGGGATCTAGAAGACGTAATCCACCTGTCCATGAGTTTTCTCGAATCCCTGTATTGGTGGACGATTTGGTCCAATCTGACTCTGGGACGTCCCTTCCAAATTCCTCAGCCACAAAAAGTGCTGACCACGGATGCGTCTCTCCTGGGGTGGGGAGCTCATGTCGATGGGCTTCACACCCAAGGAAGCTGGTCCCTCCAGGAGCGCGATCTGCAGATCAATCTTCTGGAGTTGCGAGCGATCTGGAACGCTCTGAAGGCTTTCAGAGATCGGCTGTCCCACCAAATTATCCAAATTCAGACAGACAACCAGGTTGCCATGTACTACGTCAACAAGCAGGGGGGCACCGGATCTCGCCCCCTGTGTCAGGAAGCCGTCAGCATGTGGCTCTGGGCTCGCCGTCACGGCATGGTGCTCCAAGCCACATATCTGGCAGGCGTAAACAACAGTCTGGCCGACAGGTTGAGCAGGATTATGCAACCTCACGAGTGGTCGCTCAATTCCAGGGTAGTGCGACAGATCTTCCAGGTGTGGGGCACCCCCTTGGTAGACCTCTTCGCATCTCGAGCCAACCACAAAGTCCCTCAGTTCTGTTCCAGGCTTCAGGCCCACGGCAGATTGGCATCGGATGCCTTCCTCCTGGACTGGGGGGAGGGTCTGCTGTATGCTTATCCTCCCATACCTCTGGTGGGGAAGACTTTGTTGAAACTCAAGCAAGATCGAGGCACCATGATTCTGATTGCTCCTTTTTGGCCGCGTCAGATCTGGTTCCCTCTTCTTCTGGAGTTGTCCTCCGAAGAACCGTGGAGATTGGAGTGTTTTCCGACCCTCATCACACAGGACGAAGGGGCGCTTCTGCATCCCAGCCTCCGGTCACTGGCTCTCACGGCCTGGATGTTGAGAGCGTAGACTTTGCCTCTTTGGGTCTGTCAGAGGGTGTCTCCCGCGTCTTGCTTGCTTCCAGGAAAGATTCCACTAAGAGGAGTTACTTCTTTCTATGGAGGAGGTTTGCCGTCTGGTGTGACAGCAAGGCCCTAGATCCTCGCTCTTGTCCTACACAGACCCTGCTTGAATACCTTCTGCACTTGTCTGAGTCTGGTCTCAAGACCAACTCTGTAAGGGTTCACCTTAGTGCAATTAGTGCATACCATTACCGTGTGGAAGGTAAGCCGATCTCAGGACAGCCTTTAGTTGTTCGCTTCATGAGAGGTTTGCTGTTGTCAAAGCCCCCTGTCAAGCCTCCTACAGTGTCATGGGATCTCAATGTCGTTCTCACCCAGCTGATGAAACCTCCTTTTGAACCACTGAATTCCTGCCATCTGAAGTACTTGACCTGGAAGGTCATTTTCTTGGTGGCAGTTACTTCAGCTCGTAGAGTCAGTGAGATTCAGGCCCTGGTAGCCCAGGCCCCTTACACCAAATTTCATCATAACAGAGTAGTCCTCCGCACTCACCCTAAGTTCTTGCCAAAGGTCGTGTCGGAGTTCCATCTGAACCAGTCAATTGTCTTGCCAACATTCTTTCCCCGTCCTCATTCCTGCCCTGCTGAACGTCAGCTGCACACATTGGACTGCAAGAGAGCATTGGCCTTCTATCTGGAGCGGACACAGCCCAACAGACAGTCCGCCCAATTGTTTGTTTCTTTTGATCCCAATAGGAGGGGAGTGGCTGTGGGGAAACGCACCATATCCAATTGGCTAGCAGACTGCATTTCCTTCACTTACGCCCAGGCGGGGCTGGCTCTTGAGGGTCATGTCACGGCTCATAATGTTAGAGCCATGGCTGCGTCGGTAGCCCACTTGAAGTCAGCCTCTATTGAAGAAATTTGCAAAGCTGCGACGTGGTCATCTGTCCACACATTCATATCTCATTACTGCCTGCAGCAGGATACCCGACGCGACAGTCGGTTCGGGCTGTCAGTTCTTCAGAACCTGTTTACGCTTTAGGATCCAACTCCACCCCCCGAGGGCCCTGTTTGTTCTGTTCCAGGCTGCACTCTCAGTTAGTTGGTAAATTTTTTTTAGGTCAATCTCAGTTATGTCCTCGCCGTTGCGAGGCCCAATTGACCATGGTTGTTGTTTTGAGTGAGCCTGGGGGCTAGGGATACCCCATCAGTGAGAACAAGCAGCCTGCTTGTCCTCGGAGAAAGCGAATGCTACATACCTGTAGAAGGTATTCTCCGAGGACAGCAGGCTGATTGTTCTCACAAACCCGCCCACCTCCCCTTTGGAGTTGTGTCTTCCCTTGCTTTGTTTTGCTACATATGGGACTGACGAACACGAGCCGGTTCGGGCGGGAAGACGGCCGCGCATGCGCGGTGCGCATGAGCGCGCGAGGACTAGCAAAGGCCTTTGCTAGTGAAGTTTCCGATTGGAGGGGCTGCCGTGGACGTCACCCATCAGTGAGAACAATCAGCCTGCTGTCCTCGGAGAATACCTTCTACAGGTATGTAGCATTCGCTATATAGAGAGGGGCTCCATAAGAAGCACACATGTAAGCATAAAGGCTTTATAAAATAAACAACTTAAAAACATATACATTCTTTAATGTACTTACAAAATCAAATACAATCCTAATAGAAGCATAGAGCTTAATAAATAGATGTATATGTGGGAAATCTTCATAAAACATATGTGTACAAAGGGACTACATAAAAGCAGGTGTGTGTATAAGATACATAAATATCCCCAAAATACATTCTTTCCCATCTTAATAAATTTCACTTGGTTCTCCTCCTTTCACTCAACCTTTCAGCAGCGTTTGACTTAGTAGACCATTCACTCTTCGTCGCCTCCACCAGGCAGGGCTTCATGACACAGCCTAGTTCAGCTCTTCAGCCCACCGTTATTACATTGTACAGTCTTCTGACTCTCAATTGACCTCATTCTGCCTCACCTCCAGTGTGCCACAAGGTTTTAACCTATCCCCCTTACTCTTCAACATCTTCCTAGCACCCCTTTTAACTTTAACACACTCTCTTAGGTTCACCACCTTTGTTTTCACTGACGACACAAACTCATATCCTCTTGATCCTCTGAATTTACTTGAAATTTCACTCCTTAATTCAAAGCTCACACAGATAACTGACTGGTTCCTAGAAAACAACCTGGTCCTCAATCCTAAGAAGTCTAAACTGCTCCTCTTTCATGGACGTTATGATGGTCTTTTGGCCTCACCCATATTCTTCTCGGATATTCCGATCCCTCAAGTCCCCCAGGTGCATATTCTTGGAGTCATATTTGATGACTGCTTATGTTTTCAACAGCAGCTCTCCTGTCACTTGCCGGTCATTCTACAACCTAAAAGTGATCCACTCGCTTCGCTGTCTACTCCAACCATCTGTGCTCACAGTCCTCATTCACTCCTTAGTTCTCAGTCAACTTGATTACTGCAGCTCACTATATAAATCCCTCACATCCAAGGATCTCTACTGTTTACAACTTATTCAGAACACAGCCATTAAATTAATACACAGTGCAAGGAATTATGACCTTTTAACACCCCTTCTAATATCCTCACACTGGATGCCTCTTCCTCAATGCATTATCTATAAACTTTTACTACTAGTCCTCAAAATTAAATCTACAGGAGATCCTGCTTTTCTTGCATGTTTCCTCTCCGCCTTGTCCCGACTTATGCCCTTCATTCCTTGATCCAACACCGCATAGTTGTCCCTTCAGTTCATGAAGTCACCCATGCAAAAATAAGGTGCTATATTTTTTCAGTACAAGATCCTGAGCTCTGGTACCAGCTTCTGGAATATCTCAAAAAACAAACAGTCCTGGAGGGCTTTAAAGTTGATCTAAAAACGTTTCTTTTCCAGGAAGCATTTCACTGACCACCGCTACTGTCATTTTTGGATCCTCGGAGACTCCCTTACCTAATGTGTATTTCTATCCCTTTTTTTATTTTATTTATTGCATTTGTATCCCACATTTTCCCACCTATTTGCAGGCTCAATGTGGCTTACAAAAACCTGTTATGGCATCGCCATTCCAGGAGATAGATACAATTGGTGTTATAACAAATTCATGGATGAGGAAAAAGATCTAAACAGAGTTATAGAAAGATAGTTAATAGAATAGGGTGAGGTGGTGAGGTGTTATAATTAAGCTATGGGTTCCCATTGTAGGCCTTGTTGAAGAAATGGGTTTTCAGAGATTTACGAAAGCTAGTTATGTCGTTGATCATTTTCAGATCAGTTGGTAGTGCATTCCATAACTGCGTGCTCATGTAGGAGAAGCTAGTCGCGTGTGTTAGTTTGTATTTTATTCCTTTGCAGTTGGGGAAATGTAGATTGAGGAATTTGTTAGCATTTCTAGGAGGTAGGTCCACGAGGTCTTGCATGTATCTCAGGGCATCTCCATGGATGATTTTGTGGACAATCGTGCAGATCTTAAACGCGATACGTTCTTTAAGTGGGAGCCAGTGTAGTCTAGGGGTTTCACACTTTCATATTTTGTTTTACCAAATATGAGTCTGGCTGCGGTATTCTGGGCTATTTGAAGTTTCTTGATAATTTGTTCTTTGCAACTGGCGTATAGTGCATTGCAGTAGTCCAAGTGACTCAGCACCATTGATTGTACCAAGTTACGGAAAATGGATCTCGGGAAGAAAGGTTTTACTCGTTTGAGTTTCCACATGGAATGGAACATTTTTTTCGTTGTATTCTTCACGTGGGTTTCATGTGTGAGGTTTCTGTCAATGGTGACTCCCAGAATTTTCAGATTGTTTGAGACTGGAAGAGAAAAGTTTGGTGTGGCTATGGTGGAGAAGTTACTTGTATTGTGTTGAGAAGTGAGTATGAGGCATTGTGTTTTTTCTGCATTGAGTTTTAGCTGGAATGCATCAGCCCAGGAGTGCATGATTTGGAAGCTTTGATTGATCTCGTTGGTGATTTCCTTTAGATCATGTTTGAACGGGATATATATCATGACATCGTCTGCATATATGTAGGGATTGAGATTATGATTGGCCAGTAACTTGGCTAAAGGTATCATCAATAGGTTGAAGAGGGTTAGTGAAAGGGGGGATCCTTGGGGAACTCCACATTCCGGAGTCCGTGGGGCTGAAATATCCCCTTTCGCGATTACTTGGTATGATCTTGTGGTTAGGAATCCTCTGAACCAGTTGAGAACGTTACCTCCAACTCCAAAGTATTCAAGAATATTTAGTAGTATTCCATGGTTGACCATGTCGAAGGCACTGGACATGTCGAATTGTAGGAGGAGTATGTTATTTCCAGTTGCAATTGTTTGTTTAAATGAGTTCATTAAAGTCACTAGTACAGTTTCAGTACTGTGGTTCGAACGGAATCCTGATTGTGACTCATGTAGAATTTAGTATTTATTTAAGTAGTCCGTAAGTTGTTTCGTCACTACACCTTACATGAGTTTGGTTATTAGTGGGATAGATGTTACTGGGCGATAATTGGTTAGGTCATTTGTTCTTTTCTTTGCATCTTTAGGTAGAGGGGTGAGTAGAATGTTTCCTTTGTCATTAGGGAAGAGACCATTTTGTAGCATGTAGTTTAGGTGCTTCGTGAGGTCTGTTATGAATTGTTTTTTGTTTTTGTTTTTTTTATTTATAATTTCAAAATTTTACATTACAAGATAATCTTGCTTCAGAAAAACAGACAAGAAAATATTTTGTAGAATTACATCTTCCACTTAAATACAGTAATACAAGATTACAATAATTGTCTTTTTTATATCATAAAAAACTTTAAAGAGGGGGCATGCATGAAAATAATGTGGTTAAATCTAAAAGAAAAGGAAAATTATAACAAATAGATAGGCTTAGCACGATCTTTCCATCCATCAATTCTTTAACTCAATCAGTTAGGGAATAACCATAGGGATTTATATCTTCCTAGAATCAAGAAAAACTCTTAACTGCTCTGGCTGAAAGAAAGTATATTTTAAACCTTGATATTTAATGGTACATTTACTAGGATAATTCAAAAAAGGAAGCACCCAAATCTTGTGTCTCCTTTCTCATACTCAAAAACAACTTTCTAATTTCTTGTTTCTGTTTTGTAACATCTTGAAAAATGCGTACAGTTTTACCACAGAATAGTTCATTCATTTTACGAAAGTATATTCTTTTAACAGCATCCACATCCTGCTGAAAAACAAATTGAACCACTAAAGTCATTCTTTCTGATTGTTCTGATAAAGTAGTTTCAAGCAGGTCGGATACATTTAGAGCTGTTTGCGCCTCATTGGTTGTAGATATACCAGAAGATTTATTTCTTATATAGTAGATTTTATTTATTGGAGGTAACAAGTCTGAGGAAAATTGTAAAACTTCAACTAAGTATTTTTTAAATGCATCCAAAGGTGGTATTCCATTTTCCCTCGGAAAATTTAATATGCGCAAATTTAATCTCCGATTGTAATTTTCAATTTGATTAATCTTACTAGTTATTATAGTTTTATCTTTTATTAACGCTGAGGATAAATCTTGCAGCTTTTTCACATCCTGATTAAGCTTCGTTGTTTGAATAGTAAATTCCTTTTTAATATCAGCCAAAGACTCAGAAAAATTATTCATAGTACTCACTAGGAAGGAAAGTTCTTTTATAGATTTCTCAACGGTAACCGCCAACTGTTGGAGAACTGTCCAAACGTTTTCCAACGACACCGTCCCAGGAACAGTTCTTATTTGCTTCCATTCAGTGCTCGGGCCCACTGGCCTTTGCATCTCCTCAGGTTGCGCCTTTCCAGCGCTTTCGAACAAGGCCCCCGTGATAACTACTTCGGTCTCCAGGGGTCCTTTCTGGCTTTGGCGTCCTTCCGGGTGGGGCGGTGGATCGAGTGCCGGAGGAGACAGCGTGACATCTAAACCCAAATCCTCCAGGGTTTCCCCTTCCTGGGGGACTGCCGGGCTCCTCTCGGTATTTTGGATGGGAGTTCGCGAGGCCTGATGCGGTGAGGAAGTCCGGGTTGTCGAGGCTTCCCCCCGGACTATATCCTTCTTT